>NC_133135.1:59659678-59967982 GCF_048418815.1 Hemitrygon akajei
TTTATAAAGTCCATGACAACAGTGGCATATTTGTTCAGATCTTCTGATGAATCCTTGAACATGGCCCAGTTCACTGACTCGAAGTTGTCCTGTAGCCACTCCTCTGCTACCCAGGACCATCCCTTTGTTGTTATTTCTGGAGACTTGCTCTTTAACCTCTGTGTGTATACAGGTAGGAGGACAAATTTCTCAAAATGTGATCTAGGCATGGAATGGTAGGCATTCCTAATCATAGTGTAACAATGGTCAAGAGAGTTGGGACCACTTGTGCTGCAGATGATATGTTAATGATCACTGGACAGAGAATTCTTCAAACAATAATTTGAAAAGAATCGGGGTAGGTAGTTTCTTGTTTGCTTATTGCTGGCATTCAATACCTCGACTGCTTGCTTAACATTGACCACATGGTCAGGATCACGGCGAACTCTCTTGCTAAGTAGAATAGGTGGCACTTAATCATTAGATGTTCCAGGCTGGAGAAACAAGAGTGTGACAAAACTGCTATGTTCGAGCACCACGAAGAGTTTATCATGAAACATAGACCCCGACATTTTGTCCTCTTCAAATCAGCAGTCCTGCCCATCCAGTGTCTCAAGAAGCCCTCAGGTCTTACTAACATATCCAGCTTGACTGAGTGAGTCATTTCTCCATAAAACACAGAACACAGCAATCCCTCATTTCCCTTTGAAACAGTAATCTTGCCCTTAATCCTCAATCTTGTTCTCCAGCGACTACATTTGCTAATGAGATACTAGGTAGAGGAAGTTTTACACTTCAGCATTTTAGACTGGCTTGCAGTCCTCCTCTCCTCCCTCTCTTCTGGGCATGGTGATGTGCCTTCATCTGCTTAAATGATGCCATACTTGCATCCCTGAGAGTTGAGACTGCTGAGTCCTTTAGGATACTGTAAAATCGTTAGTTCGTTAAGAAGGTTTAATAATACGCGACTGAAAGGGAAAATACAGGCTGCAGATTGCAGTAATAGTAGTTCAGAAGCAGTATATTTAGAAGTTTTGTGTGCAGTCTGCAATGCATCACCCTTGGTCATCAGTGCTATTTTGATCAATAGCAAGATGAGTGGCAACACCACTAATTAAAAAATATTCCGATTGTCTCTTCACTGTTAGAAAGAAATCTTTTTATTAATATACCAGTCACTATAACTATCAGCGATGGTTTATAAGGATGATTCAAAATTACAGATAGATAAAAGGATAAATGATAAATAGAAAACCAACAAGACTTCTGTTTATTGAAGATTAATCCTTGCTTTCTGGGATAATTCACACCATTTATTCTCAATTTTGTATCTACGATGTGTGTGGACTGTGCAGCTTGGTGGTGGTTTTGTATTAGAACTAGCTGCTTGGAAATAATCATCATTTATTTGTAATTTGGACACCCATGGTATAGGAGTATAGCACTTGCCACATAACCTGTATATTACAACAGCTGTGAATCTGATTTGAATAACACAAGTATTAGTTTGCCCAGCCATCTGTAGAGCATTCTGTAAATACAAAAACACTGGCATAAATATCTTGTTAAAATTTAAATTATGTAATCACCATCACCAATAATTTTCAGAGAAAATGTGAAATAATATGATTGTGGTGAGCTGGGAAATTAATCAGCTTGTCACATGCACTCTTACTTACGCAAAATCAATAAATAAAAAATGTCACCTGAAAAGTAGAATACTGGAGGAATAATAACCCATTGGAACTGACATGCTGTGTGTGTGGGATTTGAAATATTTTGCCTGTGACCACTAGGGTTTCTTTCAGGTGCCCCAGTTTCTCCCACATCTCAAAGATGTGCAGGATTGTAGGTTAATTGGACATTGTAAATTTTTCCCAGAGTAAGCAGTTGATTTGTAGGGTGGGAGTTGATAGAAATGTGGAAAAAATAAAAATGGGATTAATGTTGGATCAATGTAAAATTAGTGCTGATGATCAGCACAGACTTGATGGATTGAAGGGCTGTTTCCATGTAGCATCTCTCTGAAACTTTTATTTCTACCTTCAATTCCTTCAACAACCCAAGATACATTCCAGACACACCTCGTGACTAATCTACATTAAGTTACCCAATCTTTTCTACATCTCCTCAGTCAATATTTAGACTACCAAGCTATCAACTACTTTGAGACTTTGCAGCTATTCCAACAAGTCCCCAACATATAGATATAGTCATAAAGAAGGCAAGACAGCGTCTATGCTTTATTCGGAGTTTGAAAAGATTTGGCATATCAACAAATACACTCAAAAACTTCTATAGTTGTACCATAGAGAGCATTCTGACAGGTTGCATCACTGTCTGGTATGGAGGGGCTACTGCACAGGACTGAAAGAAGCTGCAGAAGGTTGAAAATCTAGTCAGCTCCATCTTGGGCACTAGCCTACAAAGTACCCAGAACATCCTCAGGGAGCGGTGTCTCAGAAAGGCAGAGTCCATTATTAAGGACCTCCAGCACCCAGGGCATGCCCTTTTCTCACTGTTACCATCAGGTAGGAGATACAGAAGCCTGAAGGCACACTCTCAGCGATTCAGGAACAGCTTCTTCCCCTCTACCATCTGATGCCTAAATGGACATTGAACCCCTGGACACTACCTCACTTCTCTTAATATACAGTATTATTGTTTTTTGCACATTTAAAGAAATCTATTCAATATACATAATTGATTTACTTGTTTATTTATTGTTTTATTTTATTATTATTTCTTTCTGTCTCTCTCTGCTAGATTATCTTTTGCATTGAACTGCTGCTGCTAAGTTAACAAATTTCACATCACATGCCAGTAATATTAAACCTGATTCTGATTCTTTGGCAATCACAAATATGAAGTACACATTCAGAATCATTACTACCAGTATCCATATTTAATATCTATTTGGTTACTAATTAATGATGCACTCTTGTCCACCACCCCCTTAATACCCATTTATCTACCTCTGAAAGAGTCAGCCATTGAGCTGAAAACCAGGGCCTTCTTCCCACCATATCTATATATTGATTAGTAGTATCAATCCATACCCATCCAATTTTCCAGCACTTTTGCGCCCGATGGTTCAGGTGCTTATCTGGATGCTTCTTAAATGTTGTAAGGGTACTTGCCTCCACAGAGTTCTTAAGCAGAACATTCCAGATTGCAACCACTATCTAGGTAAAAGAAATTCTTCCTTACATCTCCTCTAAATTTCACCTAAAACCTATATCCTCTAGTCTTACTTTGCCCCAAGGAATGGATTGTTGCTCTCTATCTTATCAATGTTTCTCACAATTTTGTACATTGTTATTTTGTTTCTCTCCATCCCGACTTCTCCGCTTCAAGGAAAACCAGCCCAAACTGTCCAGTTCCTCAATATGCCCAAGGTCCCACTATTCATGATATGTGATCCACCCATATTGATCCCCTCCCCCATGCATGACCTCACATTTAACATGTACTAGCATGGACTTGACTCCGACTGGTTTTTTTGCACTTATGTCTTGTTTTGCACATTCATTTTTTCCCACTGTCTTGTATAATTTATGTGTATCATCTGAGTCTACATGCCTGTGATGCTGCTTAAACAAGTTTTTCATTGTACTTGTATCTCACCCTACTTTGTACATTTAACGATAAACTCAGGCTTAGATTTTCTCTTGTTTTTGACTTAAATTCTATCTGCCATTGCCCTGCCCAACCTACCAACTGATGACATCATTCTGTAGCAAAATTTACCCTCTCATCATCAATCCTTCACATTTTCAACAAACACCTCTGATCCCAGAATTAAGCTCTGTGGTACACCACTGGTCACAGATATCCAATCAGAATGGTAACCCTCCAGGATCATCCAGTCTCCTATTATCAAACCGATTTTGGATCCAATTTATCAACCTGCCTTGGGTCACATGAGCTCTAAATTTTGGACCTGTCTTTTATGTGGAACCTTCTCATAGGCCTTACAGAAGTCTACATAAACTACCACATTGCCTTCATCAATATCTTTATTTACTTCTTTAAAAAACTCAGTCTGACGGGATCTCACACCAACAAAACCATGGTGACTAAATCTGATCAATTCTTGCCTTTCTTATTAGATAGATAGATAGATAGATAGATAGATACTTTATTCATCCCCATGGGGAAATTCAACTTTTTTCCAATGTCCCATACATTAGCAAAACTAATTACATACAATACTTAACTCAGTAAAAAATATGATATGCATCTAAATCACTATCTAAAAAAGCATTAATAATAGCTTTTAAAAAGTTCTTAAGTCCTGGCGGTTGAATTGTAAAGCCTAATGGCATTGGGGAGTATTGACCTCTTCATCCTGTATGGTAATCCAGTAGATTGAGACTTTAGAGTTACCATTTATGTTAGCTGCTAATCTGCCCTCAGACAACGTCTCTGCTCCTTTTATTTCCTTTTTCAATTCCCTCCAGATATTTCTAATTTTGACCTGGTTCTCCTTTGCCCAATATGTATCTTACTCACATTCTCTTAATATCATTCTCTACTTTATCTTACTTTCTCTCACAGGCAGCTGTAAGGGGAGGGAGGATGGGACAGTAGTGGCATTTCGATTTCCAACATCAGTAAGCAGCTTAAGATGCATAAATGCAAAAACAGATTTGTTTAAAATTTCCTTCTAAGAGTCATGTTCCTCTACATGCCCCTTCTGTCTTTCTCTCACACCATCCAGGGAGTACTGGATTTGTTGCCCAACCTTTCCCATTGTAATAATGTATCTGAATATTACTCAGGCTCTTTTTTTCTTTCAGTGTCTGATCTTTCAATAAACATTGTATCTGTCAATCTTTGACTCCAATTTCATACAGCTTGCAAATTTTTCCCCTGAATTTTGTATTGTTCCTTATGCTTTTCCTTAGCTACTGAAACCGTCTTCTGAGATGTTCCACAGTGATATTTGTTCCATTTGATACAGCATATTTTTAGAACAAAAAACAGCAATAACTTCCTTCTCATTGAATCTATTAATTAAGCATATTCTTTTGAACATTCCGGAAATGTTGTTTCTTCTATTTTGTCCTTTGCAATTTTACTATTAAGTTTATAATAGGATATTTGGCGTTCCTCATTATCACTTCTCCATAGTTCTTAGTCCTCCCTTTAATTTCTCCCAAAATATACTGTTCCGTTGGTTAACAACCTATAAGTGCAGTAGTATTGACACTTCTATTGTTTCTTAGTTCAAACCCCATGAATTCAGTACTTGACTCCTCAGGGCATTTGTTTGGGGGTACTGAAATATTCTTTTTGATCAATTTACCAGACACTAATCTTTCTTTCCTTCCTTACTTTGCAAATCTCAAATGTAAGACTGCCTTTTATTGATGAAATAAATTAGATATGACCATAATTAATTTGACAATATCAATCTTGCATAAATTAGTAACAGTCAATCAGTGTTATTTGGTGTATAATGCAATATTAAACTCACAATATAAGTGTACGATTAATTGACCTGTTCAAAGAAAGGACTGATATGAGAAACAAAGAAATGAAATAAATAAGGTGCCTCAAGATAGCATAAAGTTTAGAGGAACAAATTTGCAGAGAGATTGTAGACACTTGCAAGAAACATAAAGTTGTAACAGTAGGTGACTTTAACTTTATACATATTGACTAAGACTTCCACATGCAAGGGCTGGATAGGATGGAGTTTGTCAAATATGTTCAGGAAAATTTCTTTAATCAATATATAGAGGTCCCAATTAAAGAGAGTGCGATGCTCGATCCCCTATTAGTAAATTAGTTTTGACATTGGCTTCATGGGAGAAATGCTCCCACTTATTGAACACAGGGACTGTGTTATTGAACACTCTGACTGGAAGCCTGTGACTAGTGGTGTGCCATTGGAATTGGTGCTGGGTCCATAGTAACTTGTCATCTATGTCAAAGATTCTGATGATAATGTGGCAAACTAGATCAGCAAATTTGCGGATAACACCAAGACTGGGGGCATAGTCGACATCAAGAAAGGCTATCAATGCTTGCAGCGGGATCTGGACCAGCTGGAAGGCCTAATCTGGAGTATTGTATACAATTCTTATCACCCACCATACCTACAGGAATGATAAAAGTAAGATTGAAAGAGTAAAAAAAAATTACAAGGATGTTGCTGGGACCTGAGTTCTAGGGAAAGGTTGAATAGGCTAGGACTTTATTCCCTGGAGTATAGGAAAATTAGGGGAGATATGATATAGGTATACAAAATTATGAGTGGTATAGATAGGGGAAATGCAGGCAGGCTTTGTCAACTGAGGTTGGGTAAGACGAGAACTAGAGAACATAGGTTAAGGGTGAAAGGTGAAAAGTTTAATTGAATTGACTATATTTCTTACATCCTTCACAAAAATGAGAAGTAAAAATCTTTGTTACTTCTCCATCTAAATGTGCAATGTGCAATCATAGTAATTTATAATAAATAGAACAGTTAATGTAATATAGAGTATACTCAAATCAGCACGAGTTCATCAGTCTGATGACCTGGTGGAAGAAGCTGTCCTGGAGCCTGTTGGTCCTGACTTTTATACTGCGGTACCATTTCCCAGATGGTAGCAGCTGGAATAGATTGTGGTTGGGGTGACTTGGGTCCCCATTGATCCTACTCTCTTTACACACCTGTCCTTGTAAATGTCCTGAATCATGGGAAGTTCACAACTACAGATGCACTGGGCTGTCTGCACCACTCTCTGCAGAGTCCTGCGATTAAGGGAGGTACAGTTCCCATAACAGGCAGTGATGCAGCCAGTCAGGATGCTCTCAATTATGCCCCTGCAGAAAGTTCTTAAGATTTGGGGGCCACACCAAACTTCCTCAACTGTCTGCGGTGAAAGAGACACTGTTGTGCCTTTTTCATCACACAGCTGGTGTGTACAGACCATGTGAGGTCCTTGGTGATATGGATGCCGAGGAACTTGAAGCTGTTTACCCTCTCAACCCCACACCCATCGATGTCAATAAGGGTTAGCCCGTCTCCATTCCTCTTGTAATACACAACCAGCTCCTTTGTTTTTGCAACATTGAGGAAGAGGTTGTTTTCTTGACACCACTGTCAAGGGGACATGGGGGGGAATTTCACTCAGACGGAGGTGACAGTGTGGGACAAAAGTTGTAGATACGAGTACTTTCAACATTTGAGAAGTCTGGATAAGTACATGGATGAAAGGGGTATTTAGGGCTGTGGTCCAAGTGCAGGTTAAAGGGACTAAGCAAACTAGTTCAGCATGGACCAGATGGGCAGAAGGGCCTTTTTCTATGCTATAATAGTCTATAACTATAACAGTTCATATCAAATAAATAACTTTCAAAAGCAATCATAGACAACATACCCAACAACATTCACACAAATATCAATTGAAACAATCATCCTTCTGCATATATTGGTGTTTTTCCACGTAGAATATTGGTCAGTACTTCCAGAAAAAAAAACAAGGTGGGTCTCTCTTGATGGGTCAATTAAAAAAAACCAAATAATACATAAAACATTATCTTTCATTTTCTATATTGGTACTAGGAATCAGAGCATTAGAGAGTTTCATCTGATGGTGTGTTACAAAGGAATTGCAAACTTATTGTATACTCCCTGCTTCTAGATTCTGCATATTCAACTCACCATAGTTGTCTTTGGTGATACTTCCATTGCAAAAGTATTAAGACCCCGACTACTGACACAGTTCCTACTTTTCTCGTTGTTCACATGAATGATTACTTTGCTTTCAGACTGCAAAAAGAGTACATAGTATCAAAATGTTACCAAAAATAAACAAAAATTGTGCAGCAATAAATTCCTTGGATTTATGAAATAAAATGAGAAAATACTTACTCAACAATCCAACTAAAGGGTGAAAGGTGAAATATTTAAGGGTGGTGCAAGTATGGAACAAACTGCTAACAGAAGTGATGGATATGAAATAAATAGAAAAAAGTGCTTAAAGTACAAAACAATCCAAGTAACTACAGGTCATAGATTAAGGGAGAAAAGTTGAAATATTTAAAGGGAACTCAAGGGGGGGGGGACTTCTTCACTCAGAAGGTGGTGCAACTGTGGAATGCGCTACCAGGGGAAGTGATGGTTGTGGGTTTGTCTGTAACACTTTAGAGAAGTTTGGATATGCACATAAATGGGAAGGGTGTGACAAGCTATGGTCCAGGTGTGAGTTGACAGGACTAAGCAAAATAACAGTTTGAACAAACCAGATATGTTGAAGAGATTGGATTTATGCTGTAATCCTCTATTACTCTAATGCTATAGAGGAAGAAACACCTTCCAATAGTCTGTTGATAACTTAGCATCCACTTAGGGGAGGGTAATTGAATTGGTTTGGTTTATGAGAATTAGACAAATAGTTTCTTAAATTGGCCAGATCCTTAGTATTTTGATGTGATTACCAAATCAAACAAATCTCCAAAACTTCACTTTGCCTTTTAGCAAAAACTGCATGACTGGTATCTATGACTTTTCTTCCCAGAACTGCAACTACACCACCATACTCATCCTTCACCACACACTGTCCTGCACTTTGACAACTTTTCCAATTTATTGGGATAACATCATTGCTACATCTGTACTTGCGCAGTCTGGTCAAAGCAAAGCTAATTCTGAACCACAAGCTTTGAATGGTATGTTGAGAATACATCAAACAAATCCATTGCCTTTACTGTATTCAATGCCTTCTATTGTTTTGCAATACTAAGAGTAGATAAGCTTGGAAAATGAAGTGATATAATGCAGCATTCTTCAAACAAAACATAAAGAGCATATGCTGCAGTCCAGCAAGCTACAAATGATGGATGATTATGCTCCATTAGCCTGTAATTTGGAATTAAGGAGCACCCAGAATTTTACCCTAAACAAACAGGATTTATTCAAAAGCCAATACAGATTTAAAATTCCTATAGTTTTAATTTGCATTAAAGATTGCCAAAGTGTACAGATGCTACAAATATTACAAAAATTAAATTAAACTAATAAAAGGATAATACATACTTTATTTTCAATTACTGAAGTGATTATTGTATCAGTCTTGTAAGTGTAAATCACTAATGCACTGTAACCCTTCATGGCTTTTGCTTCTCCTTTACTTATGACATTTTTGCAGATAACTGAATTGAGAAGCCTTCCACCTGCTTCCAGACTGATTGGTGTCAGCTTAAATTTGCTATCTTCTGCATAGATATCAACAACAAATGGACAAGCCTATATAAAAAAATACATTATTTTAATGAGAAATTAATAAAAACACCAAGGTTCTTTAGTAAATATATAATTTGCATTTATGTGTTATCTTTTATTTCACAAACCATCAGAAAGTCTCTACACAGAAGCTTAATTATAGTAATTGAAACTGACCCAGAGGAGGAGATATGAAGAAGGGTAATCAAAAGCTTGGTTAGGTCTACATTTTGAAAAACAACATAGAGGGGGAAAGAATGAGTCTTGATGAAGGGAATTAAGGAACTCAGGGCTAACAGACTGAAGGCATAGCTACCAAATGTTAGAACTTGAGATGGAATGTAATCTAAAGATATGTGGTGCAATTGCGAATTATTTCTGAGGAGGGGCAATGATACTAGTTACAAGTTAGAATTATGAAACTTAATTTATTGAAATTCTGAATAACCTAACAAGTCAATTGTGCAATATGCCTTTCCAGTAGCAGTTGACGCACAATTGGGAGCTCAACATACAGCAAATGTGTCTGCTATTGGTTAATGCTCTAAATTTAAATGCTTAATTAAAAAAGGTAAACTAGCACTGTTGCAAAAGCAAAATGCTATCAAAATTGCTACAAATACTCAGCAGGTCAGGTAGCATTTAGGGACAAAGAAGAAGTATCAATGATCCTTCAGTACAAGCACATTTTAACCTGATACACATTGTAAATACAAGTTTTCTTCTTACATGCCAATGTATGTTAAATAAACCTACCAATAACAATGTTCCAGAATTATAAAATGTATACACCCGAAAGCATGAAAAATGTACGTCTCTCTTATTGTAAATTGTTGACAACTTATTGCTTTAAGTCAAAAGGAACACTCATACCTCTTGCATTTCCAATGCTCTGTTGTAACCCATTGATTCAAGTGTAACCCAGAGATCTCTTGGATCACCTTCCCGATCATTGGCTTCCATCAGGTTCAATTCCATGAAACCCTGTCGTGTCAGTTGATTTTTCTTCATGTCAAAGTTTTCTGTGCAGAACGTGGAAGTATGATGTGAAGTGAATATATAATTAAACATACCCTGTACGGATTTGCAAACTACATTCATCTGAGGTTGCTGTAATACAAATTCCAGCAAACAGTTCAAGTAGATATTACCAAAGACACTGGGAACATGTGACCCACCAAACTACTTAAATACAGCTCATATAACCCAGTGTCACTTGCATGTGATTTGGATAGAGGTAGTTATAGAGAAATTAATTTTCATTCATAATCTTAAAACAAAATCGACATTAAAAATTGTCTTAACCATCTCAGATTCCATGGAAATTGTTCCAGCAATTTCATTTTCTCCTCATAGCTTGTTTTTTACCTTTGAGCTTTACCAGTGAATCTGTGAAATCTATGCTATAAGCTCTGGGTGGCTTTAGTGATCAAATTCTAATAGTATTTACAAAATAGACAATCTACTTCAGTTGCAATTTAACTAGAGTTCTGTGCAAAGGTCTGTGACTCTATTCTATATTTCCATGTTTTTATTTTTAAAACTCAGATTTTATTTTTATTTTATTAAAATAGCTCTCATTGAAAATGATGGAACACATCAAATATTCTCATTTTAGTCTGCTACAAATGAGAACCATAAATGCATCTATGATGTGTACAGTCAGTGATGAATTTCTAATGCAATTGAACCATGCATCACTGCTTAAAACCAACGGAAATAGACTGGACTGTGGCCAGCACACTGCCTCTTTAAGAAGCTGCCAACGAAAGAGGAGTTGACGTGCTGGTCTGAAAGTGAGTTTTTTTAAAATGAGGTTTTCGACTCCCAATACCAACTATCTTGCTGGCAAACGTGCAGTCTCTGGCAAATAAAACTGATGATCTCAGAGTTAGGGTGCTGTATCACAGGGACATTAGGAATACGTGAGTCCTTTGTTTTACAGAATCATGGTTAATCCCTTCCGTGCCAGATACAGCGATTCGAATAGACAGGTTCACAATACATCATCAAGACAGGTCGGTTGAGTCTCTCAAAAGCAGAGGTGGAGGCATATGCCTCACGATCAATTCCTCCTGGCGTACTAACATGTTAGTAATATTGCTCACCAGACCTGGAATACCTTGCAATTTTAACCTGCAGCATGAGTTTTCAGTGATCTTTTTGGTAGTGGTATATATTCCACCTCAGGCTAATATCAGACAGACTCTAGATGAACTGAGTAATGTAATCAACAGGCATGAAACAGCACATCCTGATACCTTCTTCATTATTTTGGGGGATTTTAACCAGGCCAGCTTGAGAAAGTCACTAAATAATTATTATCAACAAATCACCTGTATAACACACTGGACCACACTTACACTAAGTTCAAGAATGCCTACCATGCTATTCCACACCCAGCCCATGCTTTGGTGGGTCTGATCACCTGTCTGTACTTGTACTCCCTGGGCACAAGCAGAGTCTGAAGACTGCAGCACTAGTAGTGAGGACCAAGAAGGTATGGACCAGGGAGGCACAGAAGCACATACAAGACTGTTTTGAATCAGTTTTCAGGGAGTCATCTTCGAGCCTGGATGAAAATGCCACAATTGTTACCGATTACATTAAAACCTGTGTGGATGAGCATGTGCCAGCAAAAACTTACTGTACATTCCCAAACCAAAAGCTGTGGGTGACATAAGAAGTTCGTAAGTCTGTTGAGGGCTAGATCTATGGCACTTAAGTCTGCTGATCTAGGTCTGTATAAGAAAAACAGGTATGACTTGTGGAGAGCTATTTCAAGAGCCAAGAAACAATTCAGGGAGAGGTTGGAGGTGACATCAGATGCATGTCAACTCTGGCAGAGTTTGCAGGTCATTACTTCCTACAAAGCAAAACCCAACATCATGAATGGCAGTGATGCTTCACTACAGGACGAGCTCAACGTCTTTTATGCTTGTTTTAAAAGGGAGAATAAAACCACATTTATAAGGATCCCTGCAACGTCTCTGATCTCTGTCTCAGAAGCTGATGTCAGGCTGTCTTGCAAGGCAGCAGGGCCTGATGGAGCACCTGATAAGGCTCTGAAAACCTGTGCCAACCAACTGGCGGGAGTATTCAATGATATTTTAATCTCTCACTGCTACAGTCGGAAATTCCTATCTGCTTCAAAAGGGCAGCAATTATACTAGCCCAAGAAGAACAGTGTGAGCTGCCTCAATGACTATCATCCAGTAGCACTCACATCTAAGGTGATGAAATGCTTTGAGAGGTTGGTCATGGCTAGAATCAACACCTGTCTCAAGGAGAACCTGGACCCACAGCAATTTGACTATTGCTACAATAGGTTTACAGCAGACATGATCTCAAATGGCTCTCCATGCAGCCTTGGATCACCTGGACAATGCGAATACCTATGTCAGGATGCTGTTTACTGATTACGGCTTAGCATTTAACACCATCATTCCTACAGTCCTGATCAAAAAGCTCCAGAACCTGGGCCCTCGTACCTCCCTCTGTAACTGGATCCTCGACTTCCTAATCAGAAGACCACAATCGGTTCAGACTGGAAATAACATCTCCACTTCCCTGACAATTAACACTGGCACTCCACAGGGAAGGAGGTACAGAAGCCTGAAGGCATACACTCAGCGATTCAGGAAAAAGCTTCTTCCCTTCTGCCAAATGATTTCTAAATAGACGTTGAACCCATGAACACTACCTCACTACGTTTTAGTTTTTGTTATTTTGCACTACTTATTTTAAGTTAACTGTTTAATAGAGATATAAATACTTAATGTAACAGTCTTTTCTCTATATTTATCACATAGTTCACTGCATTGCTGCATTAAGTTAACAAATTTCACGACATATGCCAGTGATATTAAATCTGATTCTGAAAACTCAGTTCATTTTTATGTATTTAGACATCTGGAAATATACTTTTGGGGAAATGCATGTTTCAACAAATAGCTTTGAATGAGTTTCCACTGAGTATATGCTCTTATCCCTTGCTTTCTTTGTCAAAGTGCATCACCTCATAATTAGACACATAAAACTACACCACCCATATATTTGTTCTTTCTACTAACTTTGAAAGTCCTACTCACTGTCTCCCTTCTTCTCTGGGTCATCAACATTTTTAAGATCATGTTTTGAAGCCATGCCGAGATATGCATAAAATAAAAGAGCATCGAAACTTGAATGTAGTTCATTTTCTGCTCTCAGCAGCACTCATTTACCACACTTTGTCAATGTGCTCCATTTCTCTCATCTCTAAGAATTTGTACCCTGTAATGTACCTGCAAGACAATTATATGCCTGTTGCTAAATTGGGTTTTACAGATTATTTAATTGGCTTATTCATGGTTAAGTGTGGAAGTGCACCACAGTTGACAGGTGGAGGGCAAAGGGGGCAATAGAGACAGGAATCCCACAAATAAATCAAGACATGTGCATGTGTATGTTGCCACTTCAAAGACGGTCAGATTTAAATATTTGCACATGCCCATGTGTTAGATTTGTAGCTGAGCAGTCAATATCCAAATATGTTTTATTAATGTTTTATACTATATATATAAAAAACCACAATCATGACAGAATAAAAAAAAACACTGATGATGTGCTTGAGTACAATAGATTAGCTGGGAATTTGGATTAGCATTCAGAGACAAATAGCTCAGTTTTGCTTGCATGATAACATTCACTTCAAAATATCTCCCTCTGGATTTTTTTAACCAAACATATTATCGAACTGTGCTCATTCTTCTGCATCACTTAAAATCTATTTTCTTTTCCACCTAATCTCTCCAAGATAGTATTTTGGACCCTATGATTATTGGTTCTGTTCAATGCTGTGCATCCATAACTAAACTATAATTATCCTTTCATACTAATGCTGGTGTCACTTATGGCTGTGCAATCCAGTTATTTTCAAGATCTCACAAACTCACCCTGAACTACAAAATTTTCTTGGCTTAATTGATTGGTTTGAAGGTTTAATATACTACAAATGCAAATATCGTTAATGCTGAATTATTTCTCACAACATGGATTCAATAATTCTAAGATATTGACATTGCTGATAAAGCCAGCACTTATTTCCCATCCTTAATTTCACTTCAGAAGGTGGTGAAGAGCACTTCCTTCGGCCGTCTGATTAAGGAGCTCCCATCATACACAGTTCCAAGATTAGAGCCAGAAACCATGAAGCACCACTAATATTCTTTCAAATTAGAATGATGACCTGGAGGAGCAAGAACTGTTAGAGCTATCTGGGTGAATCACTGGGTTTCACTTCCAATCGGTTACATTTGTTACAATTGCACCATCACCCCAACTGTTTTCTATATGCTGTTATGACCCCAGCCCCCTCCTTTGTGAGAATCACAAGAGAGACAGAGCGACGTGCTGAAATTGGACTCAGGAAAATAAGAGAGAAGCCTTAAGGTTTGGAATGTGGTCTGGCCTCTCAGCTAGACAAAAGCCATGGACATAGCCATTGTCTCTTGGAGACACCTTTGTGAAATGGGGACTGGACTACGTGCAAACCTTCAGGGCAACGTGGGCTGGGTGATGGGGAAAGATTGCCACACCCCACCCTGATTGACAGCTACAACCCTGCAAGTCCCGATAAAAAGGTGGGCTGCCGAGGCGGCCCCTCAGACGCACCAAGGAGACACGCTAAGAAGACACGATAGCGCTTCCCGTCACGTGCGTTAGATTCCGGATCGGGAGTCTGTGGCTGAAACCAAAGGAAAAACCGTTTTTAACTAACAACAGGGATTTGCTTCGCAAAGACAACGGGCAAGTGTTCCTTTCTCTCACAAATTCTCTCTCTCCAACACGTGAAATGCCAGCGGTTCCCAAACGGAAAAGCCTGCAGATTTCTGAGTGACTTTTATATTCCATTGGACTCAGTATTACCCCCTAGACAACGATAGAGCTTATTTCTGATTGATTATTACTATACCTGTGCTTTAGATTGAGTTTTGACGACGTATATGATCTGAATGTTTTGTATTAACCATACGTTTGTGCCCCTTTATAAATAAAAAACATTTGAAAATAGTACCATCAGACTTCAGCGGACCTCTCTATCTTTGCTGGTAAGCCACCCAGTTACGGGGAACGTAACAATGCAAAAACCCTGAGCCTTTATGTTAAGTTTCAAAATCTTCACTGAACAATTACAATGTAGTAAGAAATCCAAAGGCATTGATCTTTGAGATATTTTTTTCTCTATTTCATACTTAACATCTTAAACTCCTTTTGCTAGACATCACCTACCTTTGTTCATGTAATTTGTTCTAAAAGCACTGCATCCTTCTCCAAAGGATCTTCAACATTCATTCAAGCCCTTTATTCTAACACCAGGACAGCAACATTACATTTTGGAATTCTGATTACAATTGCAAAACTTAAAATAATGTCAGCAATAGTTTACTTATTTCTACCAACCTCTATACTTCAGCCTCCTCTACATCAAAAGATCAAATGTAGATTCGCAGGGCACCTGCACCCTGCCCAAGTTCCAGTTGCGTGTCATTTCAACTAACTTCCCCATTTCCATACCAATCTGTTCTCAGTCTTTTCCACTGTTAAGATGAGGATTTAAGCAAACTTGACAAAACAACATCTAATATTCCATCTGTGTATTGTATAGCCCAATAGTATTAATACAGAATTTTCCAATTTCATGTAACCCTCATTTCCTGTGGTCCATTATCTCCACTCCTTCCAGTTCATCTCTGGTCCTCAGATCTTTGTTCCCTTTGCTGAACTCATGCATTTGCATCTGCCACCCCTTCCTGGTTCAATCCACCCACAACATACACATTTCGTCCACCAGATCGTTTTCCCCATCTGGTTCGATCTGTACTTCATCCCTCCCCTAATGGTCCCATTTCCACTTTCTATACTGATCATCTTCCAGCAACTGCCTCCACTTTACCCCTCCCTCTCCCCCACCTGGTTTCTTCTGCCCATCCATTTGCCTACAGGCTGGTACCATTTGCCAGCATTGCATTTCAATCTCTGAGCCTAAAATTTGAAAATCAGCCTAATTGCTCACACTGTCAAACCTATGTAAGTATCTGGATTTGCTGATTCACCAAGGATTAGCAATTACTGAAGTGTCCAGTTTAACAATCCCATTCATGAAGCTAGTGAGAAAATTATTCTCCTAAATTTAGTATGAGAAAGAGAATTTAGATATTTTTTAAAAATGAATGGTGATGATAAAAGAAGCAGCAGACCAATAATGAACCGGAAAACAGGTTGCTTGATGCCTGCACCTTAAAAGTTCTTGCAGAAATTATTCTATCACTAAACAAGTTTCCATCCAACAACATTTTGGGTTTACTTTATTGGCTCTGGATTAGCTTTGCTATTGTAGGGTTAGGGAAGAGAACCCTTTTGGTATAGTTCTAAATTTATTTAGCCTTGACTTGTTCTATCAACTTCAGGTTTAGCCTTGATTTGTTCTATCAACCTCTTGAATAACCTTGCTCTCTGAAATGATGTGAAAAAAACTACAGAGCTGCTAATATCCATAAAATCTTGCACAAATACGAGTTATCACTTTGTGAAATTAGAGAGGAAAATTTTAAAAAGATTAAATAATTTTTTCGTATTTGGATATGCTAAAATGATGATTTACAATGAGTTTTAAGCCTATTTGTCCTGTTGACAAACAAAAGCCAATTTAAGTGTTCCTATATATTCAGCTAGCTCTGGAATGCAGAGCAAACATTCAAAATAGCAGCTTAAAACAAAATATTATGCAATACTGAGTATAGTGCTTTTGACTTTTTGACCCTGTGTGTCTCAGATGATAAATAATGTCTTCCCCATTTCAAATATTCTGTTTTCATTTCATTATAATAAGGATACAGGCCATGTTTATCTCCTATTTTAAAATATGTAAGAATTAGAAATATGTTTCCCCAAAACAAAGATACTAAAATATTGAGGGTTAAAAAAAGTTTAAGTTTAAGAAAGGTAAAATGAAAACAGATTCCACCAAATTCAGGACAAATGTCCAAAAAATTGTACTTTACAGAAAAAATGATCACTATATATGAAACAATCTTCCAAGCAGTTAGATGAAAACCTCTTGGGTAGAAATTTGCTCTCTGTTGTATGTACTAACACATGAGCAGAAATGCATACCTGTTGAACTTTGCTTCCAAAAGGTAGATTTAGTTACTGTATTTCAGAACCAGACTTTAATGTGTTTACATCACTGCTGTGTACATTTAGTGCTTATAACAAAAGAAAAATTTATTTCCCCATAACTTTTTAAAACTAACTAGCTGCTAAAATACAGAAGAATGACTGAAGATAGGCTGAATAACCTTCCTCATCATAACTGTCTTGATTAGTAGATTCCCAGCTCAATACTTAAATCCTTGGTTTTCAATTACTGGTGCTGTTTTAACATCTTTGCTATTCCCTCTGGACTGCGCAATGTGCATTCAATAATATCTTGCATCAATTAATTATGGGAATTGATTTGTTACTACTATGATGCTTGTATATTCACTACATTCAAGATTTTTGAACAAAAAGTACTCACTAATCAAATCACAAATCATTAACCACTCGTCACTGTAAGTGTAAAAATCTCACATGACTTGTCTATGTATGTCATGCCACATTGCCCTAAATATAGGCCATAGCATTTGCTCATGAAACAAAATCTCTTTTACATAGCAGCAGATCTGCCAGTTACCTTGGATTAGATCATTTAAAGATATACACTTATTAACAATGGAGATACAAAAACTGCAAATGCTGGAATCTGGAGCAAAAAACAAGTTGCTACACAAGCTCAGCAGGTTGAGCATCATCTGTGGGGGGAAAAAAGAATTGCTGATGTGCTAATGCAGGGTTCTCATCCGAAGTGCTGACAATTCCTTTGCACCCATAGATGCTGCTTGATGCATTGAGTTTCTCCAGTTGTTCGGTTTTTGTTACTAATTAATCCAACTTATTTTGTTGAATTAAACAAACTAACATTTATCAAAATCACCCAGAGCATTTGTAAAATATTCAAAGTAGAAAAATATGTATGGTTATCAACATTTTTCAAACTTTTAGCATATCATTGGCAGAGATAGTTTTGGAATTCATTCAAGGGAGTCTGTGATGTACATAAATAAAACTGGGAAGCCTTCCATACTACATTATATTTAAAATCTAAATATACTAAGGGTTTACTATTGTGTCCTTAGCAGAGCATCATAAATTTCAATGCAGAATTTGACAACTGAAGTCTGGGAATGTAATGGCAAACATTAATGGCAAATGATTTTGCTTTTGTAATAACAAGCCTGATTAATATAACTTGAGTATGAAGGAACATAAATTAAATTTTGGCAAATCTGGATTGCTTCACTGAGATATTTTCACATTGTTCTATTGTCACACTCATTAATTTATAATTGTAACTGTTGCAGAGTAGTTAAACACTTTTCCAAGCATGGATTATGTTTTTCCAAAGTTAGCTAAAATGTAACTCCCATCCCAATGTCTGAATTTCCAATTTTCTTGATGAACAGCAACATGAATCCACTTTTACTGCAAGACTCTGGCAATCTCCTAGTACTCTGAGATACATTCAACTTCAACTTATATCTGTTGTGTAACTAAAGATACATTTGCTAGTCATAGCTAATGTATGAGGAAATTATAAGAAATGGAAGTACTCAAAGAAAAATACAGAATATATTACTGCAAAGATGAGTATGTCAACTTATACAACTAAGACCCGTTTGGTCAAGACACAATTAAAATGGGACAGTCAGTTCTGTCCCTACTGAGCCAAGAGAGACAATAGCGTTGGCAGGAATTGATAGAAAACACAGACATGACCAACAACAGTAAGAAGGCATGGGCAACTTTTCGGAAACTCAACTCGGACAATAGACCACCAGAGAGAATTGCTGCCATAACACCCAATCAGGTTGCCTACCAACTAATACTAAATGGTTGACCAAATAACAAGGAACAGAGGCAAAAGAAAAAGCAACATCAAGATGGAGTCAGCTATCTCAAATGGGAATAACAACTTCCCACCTCTCAAGCTAGAAGAATTAAAGAATGAAGTATCACAGCTGAAGTCCAACAAAGCTGCTGGCATAGATGGGATTCTTAATGAATTCCTTAAACATCTTGGACCTAAAGCACTCCACTGGCTTCTGTCCCTTTTTATCTGTTGCTGAAGATCATTAAAAACTCCTAAAAAGTGAAGAGCCAAAGTTGTTGCTCTCCTAAAACCCAATAAAGACCCCAACATTCCTAAAAATTACAGACTGATTTCCTTGCTCTACACCCTCTATAAACTCTATGAGAGACTCACACTGAAAAGAATATCCCCCTTAGTCGAAGATCTTCTAACACCAGACCAAGCCGGGTTCAGGCCAGGCCGCTCTTGCTGCAGTCAAGTCCTGAACTTAACCCAGTATATTGAGGATGGCTTTGAAATGCGTCAAATTACAGGGGCAGTATTCGTGGACTTACCAGCAGCATGCGACACCGTGAATCTTAGAGGCCTTCTACTCAAATTATCTAAAATGTTAAAGAATGAAACCACAGTCAAAGTAATAAGAAGCTTCCTAGAAAATTGCAGATTTTATGTAGAAATGAATGGAATTAAGAGTAGGTGGCATCCACAAAAGAACGGACTACCACAGGGATCAGTCCTGGCACCTCTACTATTTAATGTTTACACAAACGACCAACTAGCCTTTCCTAATACACGCAGGTTTATCTATGCAGACAACCTATGCATAGCAACACAAGCTAACTCATTCCAAGGAGTTGAAGTACGACTTAGAGCAGTCTTCGAAGCAATGAAGCAATATTAAGAAAACTGGTATCTGAACCCAAATCCATCAAAAACTCAAGTGTGTGGATTCCACCTGAGGAATCGAGAAGCAGCTTGGAAACTCAAGATCTTCTGGTGTGGGAAGGAGCTTGAACACCTTCCGATTCCAATTTACCTGGGCGTGACACTGGATAGGACCGCTCTCATTTGTCACTCACATCCAGAAACTCCAAGGGAAAGTTGGCTCTCGTAATTCTCTCTTGAAAAAATTAGCAGGCAAGAAATGTGGAGCTAATGCTCACACACTTAGATCAACTGCCCTAGCACCCCTGCTATGCACCTGCAGAACACTGTGCACTTGTATGGGGCAGATCAGCCCACGTGAAGAAAATCAACCCGTTGCTTAATGAAGCCTGCTGAATAATCACGGGCACACTGTGCCCCACATCCACTAACATCATTTACAGACTTGCAGGCATTGCTCCCCTAGACATCCAAAGACACACTACAACAAAAACTGAAAAAGGTAAACAGAACTCAGATCCACGGCACCCCCTACATCATCACGTGCCAGTTTCCAACTGCCTAAAATCGAGGAAAAGTTTTGCTACAGTGGAGGAACTACCGCATGGAACATCCCCCCAAACATACAGGATTGACCTCTAGCAACAAACAGAAGCCAGAACCCTACCATACAATACAGTGCAAGACCCCACAGAAATGTGCCAGACAGGACACTGGTTTTTTTTTTACTGTGCTCATGGTCTTTTTTTTTTTATCAATTATGGTATTGTCTGCGCTGTTGTAACTATATGTTAACTACAACTATATGTAACTATGTTGTTTTTAGTAGGTCTTGTAGCTTTAGTTTTTGGTTTGTTGGGTGGTCTCTTGACTTGATGTGTCTGGGTAGTCTTGTTTTGTCTGTTGGTTTTGGAGCTCCTTTCCAGGGAACGCGCTAAGATGGTAGCATGATATTAATACACAGCAGCCTCTTCGGACTCGGGATTTGGGGATTACCAAACGTTATGTGGATTTTCTGGTGTAGTCTGTTTGGTCGTGTGCTTTTGTGATATCATTCTGGAGAAGGTTGTCTCATTTTTTAACTGCATTGCATTTGTGGTTTCTAAATGACAGTAAACTGAAACTGAATTGAACTGAACTGATAAACAGAAGTGATGCACTCTCAACAGAGAGAGAGCGGGAGTTTGTAGGACAGGAGACGATATGGTGAAGTGGGGTTTAAAGACCAGCGAATCCTGTGAGTGTGGCGAAAGGGTGTAAAATATCCAACACGCTCAGCGCAACTGCCCACTCTCACCTGATTTAGTTGACACTGACCTGCTCAACATCAACCGTCTGGTGACCATCATCATCAACTATCTGGTGCAACAAGCTATGAAATGAAATTACTGCAAAGAAATCTTCACGTGGTACTTCATACACCAACAATAACTTCTGAGAAAACAATTTTTAAAATATGTGCTAAGGCCTAAATATTTACGTGACTTCAGGCCTGTTCCTCATTCTTTGAATAAATCAATTTCCCAGTTTCTGTTTAAATAAAAAAAATCACTGTGTATGTATAATAAAATGCATCCTTTTAACTTTTGGTAGCATGATGAGTGAATACAGAAAAATATTCCAACTCCCAATCTGAAAATAACTATCTTGTGCTTGACCCAATAACTGGGAGATGTTTGCTTATTTACTGATGTCCCTAAGATACTGAAAATATGCATCAATTCTTATTGTCCTATTTTTTTCCAGAAATTTATGCAGGCCATCTACAGGGGTGGGTAAAAGGTCTCAAGTTTCTTTAGATGATGCCCTAAAACCACCCATTACACAGTACAAAAGAATTCCCATTTTAAATCTTCATAACATCCGAGACATTCATTGCTTCTTTAATGCTTTTGACTGACAAATAGAATGCTGTCCAAAATACACTCATAATTTTAAAAAAAAGGGGGGAGAAACTAAATATATCAGGGATGGGGTAAGGAGGGGAGGAGAGGCATTAACAGAAGTTAGAGAAGTCAGTGTTAATGCCCCTCCTCACCCCATCCCTGCTGTATTTAGTTCCCCCCCCCTTTTTCCCTCTCGTTCTGCCCATCACTCTGCCTGTTCTCCATCTCCCTCTGGTGCCCCTCCCCCTTTCTTTCTCCCGAGGCCTCCCGTCCCATGATCCTTTCCCTTCTCCAGCTCTGTATCCCTTTTGCCAATCACCTTTCTAGCAGCTGGCTTCATCCCTCCCCCTCCTGTCTTCTCCTATTATTTTGGATTTCCCCCTCCCCCTCCTACTTTCAAATCTCTTACTATCTTTCCTTTCAGTTAGTCCTGACGAAGGGTCTCGGCCCGAAACGTCGACAGTGCTTCTCCCTATAGATGCTGCCTAGCCTGCTGCGTTCCACCAGCATTTTGTGTGTGTTGCTTGAATTTCTAGCATCTGCAGATTTCCTTGTGTTTGCATCTTCTTTTCTCATTTGTTTGCTTATTTCTTTCAGTAATTTCTAATTATATCTTGAATTGCCAGATAAAATACTTCCCTGTAACAATGTTTGCTGCTCTCAAAATGAAAATTTTCAGCATCACTCCCATTGTAATTTTAAGCATCCTTTTTTTTAAAAAATGGGATTTTGTATTTAAACACAACAACAATTAAAAATACTTGTGTTTAAAACAGAAAACATGGGAATTACCAAACTGCAAATAATATTGTTCACCTCACCTCGACACAAAACCCAGGCCTCGCTGTCACATTTCTCTCCACTGGTTCTCAACTCAAAGAAGTTATACTCATCAAAGCTTAAAAGCCCATTGCCATCTAAATCGATAACTTCAAAGATGTCTGATAGTGCAGCCCTAAGCAAAGGAAAAGAATCAAATTGGTGAGATTGTTATCATCAAAATACAGAATAATCCTTACATACTATGGTAACTGTTTCCTCAAAAACTCAACAGCATTTTTCTCCTCAAGTGCATAATTATACAAGGCTTTTAAGCCCTAAAAGATTGGAACTATCAAAATAATATGAAAGCAGAAAACACTGCAAAAATAAACACCAAGATAATATTCTAAAGACAAATTTTCTTCCCATGCATCACTAGTCAGAAGCAACATAACTTGCATCTTATTTTTGTCCAAAACTGGTTAAAAGATAACTGGCCCTTCCAGCCCAACATGCCCATGCCACCCTTTTGAACAATTAACCTATTAGCCTATACGTTTAATATGAAATAGTAAAGATTACCAAACAAAATTTACAACATTATCCAATTATTTGAATGTATACAAATAATTAGTTATCAGTTCATCGGAGGGGTATATTTGAACCTCCCATTTTTGGTAATACTAATGGCCTTATCCAGCATGAGTGTGGCGTTCTGATAAAGAGGGGTTAAACTGATTTGTTAACTCATTTTTTTCTCTTCCATAAGCTGAGAGTCTGCTGTGCATTTCCAAAAGTTCTTTTTTCACTTCTAACCCACTGATGATTTGTTTATATTCTGCAAATAACATCTTTTAAAAATTACCTATTACGCGTAACATTTATTTAAAATAAACTCTCATACCTGAATTCCTTGGTGAGCGTTAAGTCACCATTTTCCCTGTGGACCAGTTTGGCCTCTCGGATCATTGATTTACTCCTCTTCCTTAATCTGCAGCCAGTAGTGAATGGGATTAGATGATAAACTCCTGAATGAAGTTTTCCCTTCCATCCAGATCTCTGTTGTAGGAAATTTGTTAAACAGGTTTTGTTTAAATGTACACAAATTGGTGCCACAAATTATTCCTACAACTGTGGGAGTCAAATTCAAATCTAAACTAGTTTGACAGTTTTTCCTATAACTAGCATAAAGCTTCAACATAAAAGAATAAGATTTATTCCAATTTTAAATCCAAATCAAGAGAATTGCTCATTTTAACACACCTGGACAATGCAGTTGGAAAGTTGGACAATGGGGTGAAGGCAAATTGCTCGAATAGCATAAAGTTACCAAATGCTTACTCTAGGTTTCATACTTAAGGAAATATGAATTTCTACCAAAGCTTGTGTCAGAGTCCTTCCTTGCTAAAACAATTTTCTCTGGCACTTTAGATCATAGGAGCTAAAGACAAAGACAGAATGAATCCATTGTCCTGCTTATCCACAGGAGGCCTTAAGGCTTTGACAGTACAACTGTAAGCAGTATCAATGTGTTGTGACAGACATGACGTGGGACTGAAAGAGTCAATATCTGCTGATGTCCACCTCTGCTTTTTGCTGAGGTGGAGCAGAATAGTCAACTGTGTAATGCTACTGTTGACATGTAAGAGAAAAGGAGATGAAAAATCTGTCCAAGACATTGTTTTGCTTATGTTTTAAACAAATGACCAATTGATCCTGCAGTTGATCCTTGTGAAGAAATAAGGATAACATAATGCTGGACACTGCAGGTGATCCTTGTGAAGAAATAAGGATAACATAATGCTGGACACTGCAGGTGATCCTTGTGAAGAAATAAGGATAACATAATCCTGGACACTGCAGGTGATTCTTCTGAAGAAATAAGGATAACCTAATGCTGGACACTGCAGGTGATTCTTCTGAAGAAATAAGGATAACATAATGCTGGACACTGCAGGTGATCCTTGTGAAGAAATAAGGATAACATAATGCTGGACACTGCAGGTGATTCTTCTGAAGAAATAAGGATAACATAATCCTGGACACTGCAGGTGATTCTTCTGAAGAAATAAGGATAACATAATGCTGGACACTGCAGGTGATCCTTGTGAAGAAATAAGGATATCATAATCCTGGACATTCCAGGTGATTCTTCTGAAGAAATAAGGATAACATAATGCTGGACACTGCAGGTGATTCTTCTGAAGAAATGAGGAAAACAAAGATGGATACTGCAGTTGATCCATGTAGTTTCAATGGCAAAATTGGGGAAACTTGCCTTCTCCATGACAGGTCCTTTTTTAAAAAAAAGAGAATAGTTGTTTATTGTTGTTCATGCATCACACTATTGTTGGTTCTCAGCTGACACAGACCAAGACTTTTGTTTGATTGACACTGATGTGATAGATGACAGATATTAAAGCAAAATCTGGTTCTAGAGGGGGCAGATAATCCATTCATCCCTTTCATTATACAAAACACTCATCTGACTGCCATTTGAAGACAAAGCTTCACTCACCCAGTTCATGTAAAAGAAAAACAGAATAGTTTCATTGGAAATAAAACTGATTTTGATTCTTAATTTGCTGTTAAACTTCATGTGGGACAATGATTACAAAATTTCACCCTTTAAGGTGTCTAGAGAACGCCATTATGGGTTTAAAGGATGCTCAGCTTCCCTTTGTGCTTAAATTTACCTGAAATTTTATTAAGCTTCTGTGTAACATACCTTTTAAATTTTTTTCAATACAAAGTGTGCTGGAGTAATAACATTCACTAGTCTGAAAACAAGAATCATACAGAGAAACTGCACCAAACAGGCCCCAAGGCACACCATCCATGCCTATAAAGCATCCATTTTTACACTAATCCTATACAAACCTAATTTATTCTCCCCAAATTCCAACCTACTTACATGCCTAACCACTGACCCAGCCCAATGCCATCACTCAACTACATACTAGGTACCACTTTCAGTAGCCTATTAGCTAACTAACCTGCAAATACTTGAGATGTAGGAAGAAACCAGAGCATCTTGAGGAAACCCTTGTGGTCATGATCCACTAGGCCAGCACCAGAGTTCCAAGGGTGCTGTTTTAAAAACTGGGTATTAGGGACAGAAGGTAAAATAAAACAAGTTCAAACAATGTGGCCTAATCATATTAGCAATAAGAAAAAAGATCATCTGAAAATGTTAACTTCAATATTAAGTCCCGACAGCTTGAGCATTTCCTGATAAAAGATGAAATACCATTTGAGAGCTTACATCGGGCTCCATTGAATCATTATAAGTGAAAAAGAATAAAGGTAAGAATAGGATACAGGTTGCTATGTGGAACCTGCTTTCAGAAGTAGTAGTAGAACGAGAAACAATTACCGTACTACATTTAGGATTTATTCAGACAGACACTTAAATTGCAGGGCACAGAAGAAAATGGTTCTAATGTGGGCAAATGAGATTAGATAGATGTGCAAAAAGGATGGCCCAGACATAGTGGGCTGAACAGCTCATTTCTAAGTTGTACATGTAAGACTCGTTGCCTTGTAAGACTCAATGACAGAGCAATGACCCGATGACAGAAAATTAAAGAGACAGGAAACTGGAAACTCAGGCTCACTCTTGCAAGTTGAACGGGTGTGTAAGGAAGAGGCAGAGATTGCCCAGATAGAGATCAATTTATGAATTAGCTAGTGTGCATTGTGATGATACCATATAGATGAATAACAAATTTAGACCATATGCACACTAATCATCAATCTCTCCATGTGTCAATTCAATAATCAACAAATCCATATCCAAAGACTTTATTTTTGTTAATAATTCAGACCTCCTTTTCGCGTAGTTCTGTCACACACATGACTTCCACAGCTTCAGGATCACCAACATTCCTCAAAACATATAATCCTGTATCCACATTCATCCAGGGCGATAATTTTTCTGAGCAGTAGAAACAAATGTAAAGTTACTGAGACTTAAAGACTAATCCATAGGCAACAAAAAATGTAGAGTGTATTAAAAAGTCTTTATTATTCTGCTGAAATTTGTGTTGGAAGTATGTCATTTTACAATTGTTAAACGGATAAAGATAGATTGTATCGGGGAGAAGTTGCTCAGAATTCAAATAATACAGGATTACAGCACATTGAATAAAACATTTAAAAATCAATAAGGTGTTCAAAATGGTTGGGAAATCATTTAAACATACTTTACAAGGGAATTATGAGGCAAAATTAGTTTGCTTCCATTTCAGATCATAAATAGTCCTGTCTGAAATTCTGCAACCATACCAGGCTAAATTCATAAAAACCTGATGAAACTATAGAACACACATTTCTCATATTGTGAATGATTGAACTGGCTGATTGATGTGCTGCCATTACCAAGATTTGTGATGTTGCACCTGTCAAACAGGAGGGAACTTCCTTAGGATTAGTAAAATATGTATTAAAAACTCTACATTTTTTAAGGTAACAAAATGTATTGCTCTGCACTTTTTTATGCTATTAAATAATACATTCACATTCATTTCATCCATTTTCCAACTAGAACAGTAAAATGCAAAAAATAAGATAAAATACATATTAGTCAGTGTAACATTGTGCAGGCAATGAACCTAGAGTTAGAAACCTTTAAAAAAAAAAAGTTGCAAGTTAGTAATTTGATTTCCTTTTGGCTAGAGCTTGGCATCCATGTCTAACCTCACTTAAACAGCCATTCTTCAAGTTT
This sequence comes from Hemitrygon akajei, assembly GCF_048418815.1. Classification (NCBI taxonomy): domain Eukaryota; kingdom Metazoa; phylum Chordata; class Chondrichthyes; order Myliobatiformes; family Dasyatidae; genus Hemitrygon; species Hemitrygon akajei. The sequence goes on from NC_133135.1 coordinate 59,687,089, forward strand.
GATACCAGGACATGAGTGTTGACAATCGTTTTCGACTATTTGTGGCATCAAAAACCCAGTCTAATCATTGTGTGAAACGGCATGATTCGTTCTGTGAACAATATATAGGAAAATCATAACATGAACACATTTATATTTTTACCATTATATCTTTGTGTTCCCTGAAGTATATCTGGCATTAGAAGACTGGATAGAAGTTAGAAACATCAATTAAGCTGGTATTTTCCGTCATTAAAGTCAGAATTATGAGTTAAAAGAAAATGGTGATTACTGTGGAATAAAATAGCTTTTCTGAATTCTGAACACAGATATAACATATGAAGTAAACAGCACAGGAAATGACATCTCATTATTGCATTATGTTCTTTAGAAGGAAGAAACAAAAAGGGAATAAAAGAAATGATAAAAGGTAAGAGAAACACAACTCTTTGAGATACATATATCATCGATGAACTCTCAGAATTTGTATATTTGTTGCAAATAGGGAGACTAACAGAAACACAAAGAGCAGTCATGTTTTCTTGGCTGATATATAATTACAAGATAATTATAAATTATGAAAACTGTCAGTCCACATATATTCATCTATCGATCCATACAAACCCAAGTACATTCTTATTGTTGCATTCAGCATTCATGCAATTCCAGAGATCTTACCCCCATTGCTCTGAATTATGTTTTACTCATTTGAAGCAATTTCCATAAATATTATTCCCACAATTAAGCACAGAGAGAAATATTGTCTAATGTTGAGTACTTTGGTTTGTCTTTGCTTGAGGTATTATGAAGACAGCATACAATACTTACTTCCTCATGTGAATAGTTGTAGAAACTAGCCAAACAGAATACATAAACTTCTGCTTGCTCGCATTTTCAAGTTGATCATTTTTGTCTCATGTCTTTAAATGCCTCCTTATTGTTCCACTTCTGAAAGACCTTTTACTGTTTAGACAACTGCTATCCTCTCATTATAGTAATTTGAGTATCTCTCTAAATGTGTTCTCCAAGTGTTTATCTTCTGTTTCCTTTTTACTGGATTTGAATAAATTGCACTGGCTGATTAGGGAAATGAGTTAAATGAGCAAGTGGAACTAGCTTAGTCAACAAAGATAGGTTGGGCCATGGGCCAGTTTTTGTGCTGTACAACTCCCTGATATTTTACTTCTAATGGGCAGGATTTTGCAGTACAATGTCAATACATAAATTGACATAAATTTCCTGTACAAGTGCCAGCTAATTTGGACTTTCCATGTATTGGTCAAGTCCCAAAATGACTGGCAGTTGACATTAGCAATTTCCCACAGGTCCAATGGCGTGATTTTCATTTGTGAAGAAGGGGAATCTACTTGAAGTTGTTTCAAATGTTTTCCTCTTTGATTTCAATGGAGGGGAACAGTTTCAAGGGATTAAAGCGCTCGTATTTTTAGATTTCATAAATTGAGTTTATTTAAATTGTTTTAAGTAAGTTTAAAAAGCACATCAGACATTTACTGTAGAATGTTAATCTACTGTCGGAAACATTATTCTTTCTTGGAGGTGAGACTTCAAGAAAATGTCAGATTTGTTTCAGCAATTCTGCATTTGTTTGTTATTTGAGTAAGTTTCCATAACTATTATGCCCACAATAAAATACAGGAAGAAATACTATCCATTAGTAATCAAAAATTTTTTGCTTCAGGTACATTTCCTGGGAAAATTACAGATACCTCATCGAGATTCAATATACCTCCATGTTAAGAAGGGTCATTAAAAACTATCTCTATTGTGATTTCTGGAATGCAAAATTGCTTTTCCCCATTGAATCCCATGTTATAAACAGAGATGCATTCTTAAGGGAAGTTTTTCTCACGACATTAATGCCACTGTGGATGTTCAGTGTATTGACAAAAGATTTCTGATTTTATTATGGAGGGAGGGAAGGGTCATTGGTTTAAATAAGCAGAAAATGGATTTTTATTGCTGGATAAATTTCCAATAGATTGACTTGTCAGTTTCCAAAGCAAATCCCCTAAGAGGCCCTCCTGCTGAGAACTGGCAGCTTGTGAAATTCATCCTTGGAAAACTAATTTGATTATCAAGTATATATTATGCTTTTTATTTCCCCCCCATAAAAACTCTGTAATAATGAACTAACATTACTCCTTCAAATCATTTAGTAGTGACTTGTGATAAAAGAGTGAACTTTTATTACTGAAATGATTACTGATGAATGTATACCTGCAGGGACACTGTAATCATTGTGGCCTCTTAGACATTTTGAGCCAAGAAACAATCACACATTATATCTTTGTTTGTAAATCTCATATTAATTTAAAATACCTTCCTCATCTTACTGACATGCAGCAAATTGTCTTCCTTTTCCAGCAGACCAACAATCTCCGGGAAATATATTTTTTTTGTTTAAACTGTTTTCAGTATTTAAAATGTCAACCCACAGAAATTTAGTTGCTGCAGAATATTTGACAAATTATACCTTCAGTTTGGCCAAGGTTTAATGGTCCGATGGTAAGAAAAACATTAGTAGTTTGATGCAATTCCAGTCTATAACGATGACTAACAATTCCATCATTATCTTCAAGGTAAAAGCATCCCTTTGACCAAGCATGTTGCCAATTCTATAATAAAAAAGTATAAATATGAAACATCAAAAGTTGGCTTGTTTAAGAGGTGCATAACATGATTTTTATTAATGCTCATTAATGCAGACAGACATCAAAACAGCATTTTAATTTGGAAAAATAATTAAATATATTAAGAGTGAAATCTTGCAGACTTTTATTTGCAGACTTGGAAATTTGATTCACTTTTTAAAAATCATGTAAGATTCTAGACATGGAGTGGCCTACAATTTTATGTTAAGGTAGTAGTTTCTAACTCTAGAGTCACAATGTTTTTTTTAAAATGGGATCACAAAGACCCTTCACAGTGTAATTGATTCACTTCCAATGCCTTGCATGGTTGCTTTGGGGATAGCCAAAAACTTTGATCACACTAAGGATAAAATTGAGAAATGCTATATTAAACATTTTTGAGTCAATTTCAAAACAGAAATTTTAAGCCTTTAAACTCACATGTAACTTGCACATAAAATCCTTTAAATCAGTTATTAAAATAATTTTATATATTCTTAAGAAATCAATATCTTCTTTATCTTTTAAAAGTTATTGTACACATTTTAAATTAATTATTCAAGTGTTATCTAGAAATACTCAACACTTTCTCAAGGCAACCTGAGTGAGAGTGAGAATGAGGACTACACAAGACATGAATTCAAAATACTTGGGACATAGAATTGTGGTTTTGAAATTAATGGAAGGGACATTTTGGAAAAAGGCATTTTTTATTTTCTAATATTCCATGACAAATAAATATGTGCTCAAGTAAACATATAACCATGCAGCAAGCTTTTTATTGGTAGAGGCACTTCCAACTTCCTAGAGTACACTAATAAAAAACCAGCTAACCTTCACGGAATCTTATTAATCTATGTCTAATTACACATTAAGGAAAAAAAACACGAATAACATGGATTATTCCAGGCAACTTAAGACTCAATAAAGAGAAACATCTTCAGAAGCATTAATAATAAATTCACTTTGGGAATAGGTTGCATCGAGTGAAGAAAATAATTTCATAGTCCCTTGGTCACAGAACAAACAGTACTAAACTGAAGCCCAAAATAATAATTTACTCAGAATGAAAGCTCACCTAAATGCTGGACAGTAATCATTTCAGTATGCTGTTTTCTCTAACCTGGCATCACACTTCCGTTTGCTCCTTTTATATAATGTTGCTAAAATGGCCGCACTCAACTACTTAATAGCATTCCACTGCCTCTTTCAAAAGACTTTTTCAGATTATTTTCTTTGCCGCACAAAATATAACAGCTCTGTTAAAGCATGAATTTTGAAAGCTTTGCCCAATTCTTTTCATGTGAGAGAATACTGAACAAGCCTAAGGTGTTCATACCTATGATTACCTGGTTTATTTCCTGTTAAGGCATTTTCAGCAGCCATAATTAATCCATCACTCAGTACCATCCATACAAGTGACACCTTATTAATGCACGTATGGCCCCCCCTTATAAAACAAAAATGAACAAAGCAGAGTGAAAGTACTAAGCAAACTGGCAGAACTTGGCTTAGATGTTTATACTAGTTTTGTTCTGTGATTTTTTTTCCTACAAGAAAAAATACGCAAAATGTTCAAAAAAGCAAACTGTTTTGCTTGGCTGAACTCATTTAAAATAATTTGAGTGCTTCATAGTATGCCATGATATTTTTCATTTTGTTGTCCATTTCAGACTGAGGAAAGAGTGTCAGTATCTTCCAATCCCCAGTCCTAGAAGATTAATAATTCTTCAAATGGAAAAGTGGACAGCATCGTAATCTGCAGGTGACGCCCCCCACCCCATCCCAGATTGCAAGGGTTAGGAGGAGGGGTTGCATTCCTAGAAAATCTCCTGTATCGCAATTTTCCATTTTGTTAAACTATGACTTCTATGCACACATCAAGAAATGTGAGTTGAAAAAAATGTATTTACAGTCGGCCCTCCTTATCCACGAGGGATTGGTTCCGGGACCCCTCGCAGATACCAAAATTCGCAGATGCTCAAGTCCCTTATTCAACCTGTCTCAATGCAGGAAACCTTAGGACCCAGCGGAACGACACACCTTATTTAACCTGTCTCAGTGCGGTGGACATTAGGACCCGGCATCAGAGCTCTGAATCCACAGTGTTTCTGTTCACGATAATAATCACAATTACGATTGAAAATAAAGTGGAAATAATAAAGCGATCGGAAAGAGGTGAAATGCCATCGGTCATTGGAAAAGCATTAGGCTACATTGGTCAACGATTGGAACAATTTTAAAGGATAAAGTGAGAAAGGCTCTGCCCCGATGAAAGCTACAATTATTACTAAGCAATGCAGTGATTAATTATTGAGTTTTGGGTTTTGGGTTTTTGATCCTCCACATCAACCTGGCAGAACGCACTTGGGAGCGATCAGTCACTACATTGAACGCGGGAACTTCCATTCCCGATCCCGGCGCTGAAACATATGTTCTTAAGTGTTTTATATGCATAGAAAAGTAAAATATATACTATATACTAAGACAAACATTTGACTAACTGACGCTAAATAATACCGGTTGTACCTGTTCCGACTTACTTAGTAAGAGAACTTACGATTTTTTTTGATCCCGATCCACGATAACCCACGCACCTCCTCCCGTATACTTTAAATCATCTCTAGATTACTTACAATACCTAATACAATGTAAATGCTATGTAAAATAGTTGTTATACTGCATTGTTTAGAGAATAATGACAAGGAAAAAAGTCTGTACATGCTCGAACAACAAGTGCTGGAAGAGCACTTCCGGGTTTTCGCGATTCACAGTTGGTTGAATTCGCGGATAAGGAGGGCCGACTGTATTTACTTCCACTTAAAAATTCACTGACATTCTGTTTCTCATAATGCACCAGGTGGCGCTCTAGCCACTTAGATTTTCAGACACAAATTCTTCTGACTGGAGCCATGACCTGTGGGTGTTAAAACCTTTAAGTTTCAGAATCCCACACTAATACAATTGAATAAGTAAGTTTGAGACTTATCCCACTCATTTTCCAGCAACTGAACAGGTCTCGCTAGGAAACACTCCTATCCAATCATATGCCTGTGTAAGGCTAGAGTCCATATTCAAATGCAAATGCCCAGTCATGAAACTAGGAGAATTTTTTTAAGTTTATTTTAATATTTTAGTTATTTCTTTGTATTTTAATGAATTTTATTTGAAAATTTTCATTTGGTAACTTTTAAATTACAGTTCTGGCTTCAACCAGAGATGAATCTACATGAACCGTTATCATGGTATTCCAGGGATAGGATCAAAAGACTACACTCCTTAAACCCTCTTGCCTAAAGCTTCATTTATTTCCAAATTCATGTGCAGAGTGTTCATGAGATCAGCCCATAAGAACTCGAACTGGCCAGCATGAATGAGCGAGAAGCTCGGTCAAGTCAAATGAAATCCAGCTCCGTGTTCTTTCCACTTAAAGATAATGATTTTAATGCAATGTCCTGAAAAAGCTGCTCTGACTTTGTAGGTCTCATGGGTCATTTTACAGGTAAAATCAACAATGCACTGTCAGGGTAGTAGTGAAAGCAGATTCAACAGCAACATTCAAAAATGAATTCAGAATCAGAATTAGATTTATTATCACTGATATACATCAAGAAATGTGTTGTTTTGTGGCAGCCATATAGTGCAAGATATGAAAAGTTACTATATAAGAGCAAAAGGATAGTAAGGGATAAAGTTGGTCCTCTTGAAGATCAGAGTGGTTGGCTATTTATGGAACCAAAAGAAATGGGGGGGATCTTAAATGGGTTTTTTGCATCTGTATTTACTAAGGAAACTGGCATGGAGTCAATGGAAATAAGGCAAACAGGTAGTGAGGTCATGGAACCTATACAGATTGAAGAGGAGGAGGTGCTTGCTATCTTGAGGCAAATCAGAGTAGATAAATCCCCAGGACCTGACAGGGTATTCCCTCGGACGTTGAAGGAGACAAGTGTTGAAATTGCAGAGGCCCTGGCAGATATATTTAAAATGGCGGTATCCACGGATGAGGTGCCAGAGGACTGGAGGATAGCTCATGTTGTTCCGTTGTTTAAAAAAGGCTCTAAAAGTAATCTGGGAAATTATAGGCCGGTAAGTTTGATGTCGGTAGTAGGTAAATTATTGGAAGGAGTACTAAGAGATAGGATCTACAAGTATTTAGATAGACAGGGACTTATTATGGAGAGTCAACACAGCTTTGTGCATGGTAGGTCATGTTTAACAAATCCATTAGAGTTTTTCAAGGAGGTTACAAGGAAAGTGCATGAAGGGAAGGCAGTGGATGTTGTCTATATGGACTTCAGTAATGCCTTTGACAAGGTCCCCCATGGTAGGTTAGTTAGGAAGATTCAGTCACTAGGTATACATGATGAGGTAGTAAATCCGATTAGACATTGGCTCAATGGGAGAAGCCAGAGAGTGGTAGTGGAGGATTGCTTCTCTGAGTGGAGGCCTGTGACTAGTGGTGTGCCACAGGGATCAGTGCTGGGTCCATTGTTATTTGTCATCTGTATCAATGATCTGGATGATAATGTGGTAGATTGGATCAGCAAATTTGCTGATGATACAAAGATTGGAGGTGTAGTGGACAGTGAGGAAGGTTTTCAAAGCTTGCAGAGGGATCTGGACCAGCTGGAAAAATGGGCTGAAAAAAGGCAGATGGAATTTAATACAGACAAGTGTGAGGTATTGCACTTTCGAAGGAAAAACCAAGGTAGAACATACAAGGTAAATGGTAGGGCACTGAGGAGTGCAGTAGAACAGAGGGATCTAGGAATACAGATACAAAATTCCCTTAAAGTGGGGTCACAGGTAGATAGGGTAGTAAAGAGAGCTTTTGGTACACTGGCCTTAATAAATCAAAGTATTGAGTATAAGAGTTGGAATGTTATGCTGAGGTTGTATAAGGCATTGGTGAGGCCGAAGTTGGAGTATTGTGTGCAGTTTTGGTCACTGAATTACAGGAAGGATATTCATAAGGTTGAAAGATTGCGGAGAAGGTTTACAAGGATGTTGCTGGGACTTGAGAAACTGAGTTACAGAGAAAGGTTGAATAGGTTAGGACTTTATTTCCTGGAGCGTAGAAGAATGAGGGGAGATTTGATAGAGGTATATAAAATTATGATAGATATAGATAGAGTGAATGCAAGCAGGCTTTTACCACTGAGGTTAGGGGAGGAAAAAACCAGAGGACATGGGTTAAGGGTGAAGGGGGAAAAGTTTAAAGGGAACACAGAGTGGTGGGACTGTGGAATGAGCTGCCAGATGAAGTGGTAAATGTGGGTTCACTTTTAACATTTAAGAAAAACTTGGACAGGTACATGGATGAGAGGTGTATGGAGGGATATGGGCTGGGTGCAGGTCAGTGGGACAAAGCAGAAAAATGGTTCGGCACAGCCAAGAAGGGCCAAAAAGCCTGTTTCTGTGCTATAATGTTCTATGGTTCTATATTGGTGAAGCAACTCTACCATTTCATTGTTGATTTCAATCTTATTGCTTGACTTGTTAATCACACCCTTTAACTCGACTTCTAGAAACACATAGAATCTTTCACAGTTTTAATAGACATTCTAGGAAGGTAATACTTCCTTGATGAAAGACATTTCATCTTAAAACTTCTAACAATTACTTTTTATACTTGGTCTCTTTAAAATTTGCATCCCATCCTGGTGAAGAACCTACCAGATACGCACGCTTCTATCAAAGCTATTAAAAGTCAGTATTTGCAATTTAGCTCATTAATATTGTGGCAAAACAAATACGTTCTTAATCTGTTTTCTTTCATTTCACATGCGCATAGCGAAAATTTACGTGGACTCTTTACCTTTCTTTTAAACTAAACATTCAAATCAAAAGATGATAATATCATAAAATCCAGTGGAGTGACTTAACATATCTGTTTATCTGTGGGCTTGACTTATTTTTTAATACAAAGATATACCAGATACTATGGACCCTGAGGTACTTCATTTGACACCAAAATAGAGAACACTTCCAGCTTGTTCAAAGATGAAGCAGCTCACAGTATGTGCAGATACATCTTCCAGCAGGGGTCACTGGAAAACCAATGAACTTATGGACACTGGATTTTATTTTACTTTTCTAGCCCAGAAACTCTGGATTACATATAGGCCCATTACTGATGAGACTAGTTCACTCAGCATTAACTGGAATTGAATCCATAGTCTCTGGTCTAAATGGCCAGAAAATGCATTAAGCCTTGAACTACTTAGAACCCAAATTAATTTGAAGATAAACAAACCACTTGGAACAACAATCTAACCAAGTAATAGAAGAATCTGATTAGCATCAGGAAACTCAAGCCACCATCTTTCTTTGTGATCACCTGTGTAAGAATTCCTGCAACAGTGCATCAGCCTTGTGATATTCTCCACACAGTTAACAGCAATGAGGTGTGATTGATGAAGTCACCACACTACTTTCATCATAATTTACAAGTAAAATGTAATCTGTTTTAACTCTGCTGAACAGATAATATCTTGTAAGATCGATATATTATGAATGTCTTTTTTATTTTAAAAATTTCTGCATCAGGGACAAAAGATTAAAAACAAGACAGACCTACTGATCACAAAGAGCAGACAGAGGCTGGGCTGTAATATATTATAACATCCCTATGCCCCAGGCGTAATATTCAGCTCAGTTTGGAAATGAGAAAAGGGTGCACAGATTTTAAATGTAGTTGCAGCTATTTTTAAAAAAATATATTTCACTTTGCTATTGTGCTAAGATGTTCGTTTTTAAAGGAGTCTGTCACCCCCAGCTAAAAGCATCTACAAATGCTGTGTCATTTTAACTAATCTCTGCTTAACAAGGGTAAATGGGAATAGGATTGCATAAACTCAGGAAAGGAACATTTCTGCTTCTGTGGTGCATAACTATTTCGGTTCTTCCCAAAAATGCTTAACTGACCAGGTAATTCATAAGAAATTAACATGCAATCCTTTTAACAAACTCCAGTGTATTCTGCAATAAATTTACAACATTCTACCATATTGTTAAACAAAACATGATTTCAAAATAAAATAACACCAGGGCCTTTCTTGCATCAGATGTCTTTTTTTTGGTGGAAGCTATTAATGGGGTGGAATTATCTTCAAAAGAGCCTAAGGGGTATAATTACTTGGAAGGAGTATGTGACATACGGTCCCATTGAGACCCTGTATTCAGACATCTAATATAGAAAGGCATGACGTCTTTTCTATTTCATCATATATTTATGCTGCCTTTGTGTTTTGGGGTTGATAGGTATGGGGGAAAAAGGTGTCAAGTGGGATGTGGCTCTGTTATTTCTCCACACTGCAGCACAAAAATCATCAATGCACAATTTTTACAGAAGGTCTCCAGGCTCTCATTCACAACCAGAACAGTAGCATTTTCCAATTTTCTCTCCAAGCATTTACAACTGTTATTGTATTGGATGTTGAAAGGAAAATATAACCAAAGTTAAGAGATGAAAGGAGGAAAGAAAACAAAAAAAATCAACATTAACACTACACAAATATTGACTTTACAAAGTCAATATCATGTTATCTTTACCCCTTAGGAACAGAAATTGAAAGAGGTTGCTTCTAGTTTTGAAGCAAACAACAGTCAAAATTTCTTCTCTATATTTTTGTTCACATAGTGTAACATAAGGCAAAAATCAAAATTATTAAACCTACAAAACCAGACACTGCTACAATTGGCAGATGCTCAAAGTAGATATAAAAATTCTAACTGAACTTCAAACAGATGCAGAACAGCTTAAATACATACTTTACCAATTGACCCGCAGAATTCACTTACCTCAATAATAAGTAAATGCTTTGAGAGGCTGGTCAAGGATTACCCCTGCAGCATGCTGCCACCCACACTGGATCCCCTACAATTCGCCTACTGACACAACCGATCAACAGACGACACAATAGCCACAGCTATACACACCATTCTTACACATCTGGAGAAGAGGGATGCTTATGTGAGAATGCTGCTCTTGGACTATAGCTCAGCATTCAACACCATAATTCCCTCTAGGCTCGACAAGAAGCTCAGAGACCTTGGCCTTCACCCTGCCTTGTGTAGCTGGATCCTGGAATTCCTCTCACATTGCCAGCAGGTGGTAAGAGTGGTCTCCCTCACCTCTGCCCCTCAACACAGGAGCCCCTCAGGGCTGTGTACTAAGCCCTCTCCTTTACTCTCTATGTACTCATGACTTTGTGACGCCCACAGCTTCAATCTGCTGAACCTGGGAGGGGGAGGGGTGAAGTAAAGAACTAAAGAATAGCTGCTACTACATTTAAGATCTGTGCACCCTTTTCTAATTTTCAAACTGAGCTAATAGGAGAGGACAGAAGGCCACTGGAGAAAAAAAAAGGGTGGAAGGACACCAGAGGGAGGTGATGGGCAGGCAAGGAGATAAGGTAAGAAAGGGAGAAGGAGATGAGGAATGGTGAAAAGGAGAGGCATTACCAGAAATTCAAGAAATTGATGTTCATGCCATCAAGTTAGAGGCTACCTAGATGGAATACAAAGGTGTTGTTCCTCCAACCTGAATGTGGCCTCATCGCGACAGTAGAGGAGGAAATGGGAATGGGAAGTGGAATTAAAATGGGTAGCCACTGGGAGATCCCACTTTTTCTGCTGGACAGAGCGTAGATGCTTGGTGAAGCAGTCTCCCAATCTACCTCGGGTCTCACCGATATACAGAAGGCCATACTAGGAGCACCGAACACAGTATATGACCCCAACAGACTCACAGGTGAAGTGTCGCCTCGCCTGGAAGGACTGTTTGGAGCCCTGAATGGTAGTGAGGGAGGAGGTGTAGGGGCAAGTGTTCCGCTTGCAAGGATAAGTGCCAGGAAGGGAGATCAGTGGGGAGGGACGAATGGACAAGGAAGTCGCAAAGGGAGCGATTCCTGCGGAAAGCAGAAATGCGGAGTGAGGGAAAGATATTCTTGGTGGTGGGATTCCGTTGAAGGTGGTGCAAGTTGTAGAGAATTATGTGCTGGACGCAGAGGCTGGTGGGGTGGAAGGTGAGGACAAGAGGAACTCTTTCCCTGGTAGGGTGGCAGGAGAATGGGGTGAGAGCAGATGTACATGAAATGGTGGTGGAAGCTATTTAACAACCTTCTTGGCCCTTTAAAAGTAAACAACAGTCATTCATTCAGATAATCAAATCGAAACTAAAATTAACTCAATGTATTAAGTTTATATTTGAGCCTCATACACAAAATGCTGGTGGAACTCACAGGCCAGGCAACATTTATGGAAAAAAGTACAATCAACGTTTCGGGCCAAAACCCTTCAACAGGACTGAAACGTTGAGTGTACTTTTTTTCTATAGGTGCTACCTGGCCCGCCTCCAGCATTTTGTATGTGCTGCTCAGATTTCCAACATCTGCAGATTTTCATTGTTTATATTTCTACCTTAATATCACACTTGTCCCAGTTTTTTATTTTTGCTACAAATCAACAGTATTTACTTCTTGGTTTGTCCAAGAACCTTTTGAAGATAATTTGCTGTTGTTCTTGCTTGATAATGGCATTATTTTTAGACAATAGAGATCTCAAAAGAACATTTTTTTAAAAACCTTCCATAAAATCATGCTGGCCAGATTTAATTATCTTCAGCTTTCTTAAAAGGTTATTTCCTCTTTGATTATTGATTTGGCCATCTTGTAAAATTAACTGGCTCATAATTCCCTGCTTTCTGTTTTGCTCCCCACAGCGAGAGTTACAATGTCTGTTTTCCAATGTAATCACCTAGAATTTAATGAATTTTCAACTGATAGGTCCACTGTGTATGAACCCATCTCTTTAGAACGCTTGGGAGCAGGCTATTGGGTCCTGGTGATTTTTCTGCCTTTATCCCTTGGAACTGGGATTTCTACAAGTTCTTCTGTATTTGAAATTAACCTATGTACTATCTTGGGAGAATGGGAGTTGTCCTCTATGGTGCTGACACATGCAAGGCATTGATTTAACTTTGCTACCTCTTCCTTTTTCCTGTTATTAATCCATTAGCCTTTGGAATGGCCCCAATAACCCTCACTAGTTTTTATGGATGCATCACAATAAGTATCCTATCTGGATGCAACACGTTTTGTATGGAAACTGCACTGTTCAAGACCATAGGAAACTGAAGAAAGACTGTGATGCATTCACAGCTATTATAATAACTGGCTTTCCCTCCATTAACTCTGACTATACAATTCTTGATGCCTCAGGAAAACAGGCAACATAATCAAGGAATCCTCCCACCCCAGTCAGTCTCTCTCTTCCCCTTCCCATCAAGCAGAAGGTACGGAAGCTTAAGAACATGCGCCACCAGGTTCAAAGGCAGTTTCTATTTCACTGTTATGACTACTAACCAGATCTCTCAACAAAATAAATTCTTGATCTCTCAATCTATCTTGTCATGGCTCTTGCACTTTATTTATCTAACTGCAGTATATGTTCCCTGTAACAGTAATACTATATTCTGCAAGCAACACACACAAAATGCTGGAGGATCTCATCAGGCTAGGCAGCACCTATGGAAAAGACTACAGTTGTCGTTTCAGGCTCAGACCCTTCATCAAGATTGGAAAAAAAAAGATGAGGAGTCAGAGCAAGAAAGGGGGAGGGAGGGAAGGAAGAACCACAAGGTGATAGGTGAAACCAGGAAGGGGGGAGAAGGGAGAAATAAAGAGCTAGGGAAGTTGATAGGTCCCTCCCCCCTCTTTCTTACTCTGACTCCTCATCTTTTTTCCCCCAATCCTGATGAAGAGTCTGAGCCCGAAACATCAGCTGTACTCTTTTCTATAGATGCTGCCTGGCCTGCTGATAACAGAGGACAGAAGGCCATGGAAGAAAGAAAAGGGGAAGAAGCACCAGAGGGAGGTGATAGGCAGGTAAGGAGATGAGGTGAGAGATAAATGGGAATGGGGAGTGGTGGTGGGGGAGGGAGGGAAATTACCAGAAGTTAGAGAAATCAGTGTTCATGCCATTAGGTTGGAGGCTACCTAGACAGAATATAAGGTGTTACTCCTCCAACCCGAGTGTGGCCTCATTGCAAAAGTAGAGGTGGCCATGGACCGACATGTCGAAATGGGAATGGGAAGTGGAATTAAAATGGGCAGCCACTGGGAGATCCCGCATTTTCTGGCGGATGGAGTGTAGATGCTTGGCAAAGTGGTCTCCCAAACTGTATCGGGTCACACTGGTATACAGGAGGCCACACCGATTTCTATATTCTATATTTTCCAATGGGATCCCACTACCAAGCACATCTTTCCCTCCCCCCCCCTTTCTGCTTTCTGCAGGGATCACTCCCTACGCGACTCCCTTGTCCACTCGTTCCCCCCCCCCCCCATCCCTTCCCACTGATCTCCCTCCTGGCACTTATCCTTGTAAGCTGAACAAGTGCTACACCTGCCCTTTCACTTCCTCCCTCACCACCATTCAGGGCCCCAGACAGTCCTTCCAGGTGAGGCGACACTTCACCTGTGAGTCAGCTGGTGTGATATACTGTATCGGGTGCTCTGGGTGCGGCCTTTTATATATTGGTGAGACCCAATGCAGGCTGGGAGATTGTTTCGCTGAACACCTACGCTCGGTCTGCCAGAGAAAGCAGGATCTCCCAGTGGCCACACATTTTAATTCCACGTCCCATTCCCATTCTGATATGTCTATCCATGGCCTCCTCTACTGTCAAGATGAAGCCACACTCAGGTTGGAGGAACAACACCTTATATACCGGCTGGGTAGCCTCCAACCTGATGGCATGAACATTGACAGAGTTCTCTAACTTCCGTTAACGCCCCTCCTCCCCTTCTTACCCCATCTGACATATTCAGTGGTTTGTTTTTTTCTCTCTCTCTGCCCATTACTCTGTCTGTTCTCCATCTCCTTCTGGTGATTCCCCCCTCCCCTTTTCTTTCTCCTGAGGCCTCCCGTCCCATGATCCTTTCCCTTCTCCAGCTCTGTATCACTTTCGCCAATCACCTTTCAGCTCTTAGCTTCATCCCACCCCCTCCAGTCTTCTCCTATCATTTCGCATTTCCCCCTCCCCCCACTACTTTCAAATCTCTTAGTATCTTTCCCTTCAGTTAGTCCTGACGAATGGTCTCGGCCCAAAACGTCGACAGTGCTTCTCCTTATAGATGCTGCCTAACCTGCTGTGTTCCACCAGCATTTTGTGTGCATTGTTCTACATTCTGTAATCTTTTATGCTACCTTGACCTATTTATGTATGGAATGAACTGTCAGATGGCATGCAAATGTCAGCTTTTCATTGTATTTTGATTTATGACACAATAAGACAAATTACCAGAGATACACAACTACTTTAGCCACCTTCTTCCTATTTATATATTCATAGAAACTGTTTTGATATTACACAAAAAATCCCTTCTTAGGAGCTTTTTAAATCTTCTCTTGTTGATGCTTGCCAAACGCATTAGGAAAACAATCTTCTGAAAATTTCAAGGTTGCTTTTTATAAGGTCAATGTCAAGCAGTGCCACTTGGCTACTGACCACAAAATCCAAACTGGCTTCTCCTCACCCAGAAGAAAAAAATCAATCTAGCATCATCTTCCATTAAACCTCTGACACAGCACAGATTAGGGACAGAATCTGTGCCTGCAAGTTAAAATGGGTCATAATCACATCATTTAATGAAATGAATAAGTTCTTAAACCTTTTTTTCTAAATATTTCTTCATTCATTTGACTCCATAGGTTAATATGCACTGCCTAATCCCACTTGGCTTTGGTGGAAAGCTAATTTTTTTCTCTATGTTTAGATTTGTAAAATTCTAAGACAGTAGCACCACACCAGGAAGTTAAAATGATCACCTGAATAAATGTTGAGTATATCATAAAGTGAGCCAAGATGATTTACTGCACTGGGGCATTCTCAAATCTATGAATCTTTACAGACAAATAAATTTTCTATATAATCTTTTATCAGCTTTGTGATTTTATCAACTGGAGGTGCAATATCAACTCCTTCTCTACTGACATGCAAAGAATAGCAACAGCTTCACACAAGAGTAAAGCGATTCATGACATTGAAAATTAACTCCAGAAAATAAGGCTCAGCTACACCACCTGTTAAAGTCAGTCAAACAGCATATCACCACACACTATCTGGGCTTATTTTGAAGAATGGCACTTAGGTAAGGTACCCAAGGTCAGCCAGCACTGTAGCATTGAGTGAGCTTGATGTATTGAGGGGAAAAAGTAGGGAAATGTTAGCAAATAAATACCACTTGATGACTGCCTCACTACATACTTCCAGGATTTTGCCTTTTCTTTATTTCAGATTTTCAGCACTTGTAGATTTTTGCTTTATTTTGCAATTAAACATAATTTATTTTTTCAGAAGTATTTTTAAAATTCACATAATACCCACAATAGGAGAAAATTATGTCTATTCCATTTTGATATAAGAAATACACAAAATTCCATGTTAGAGTAACTAGTAATCAATAATGTCACCACAGTAGCTTGAGAAATATAGGATATAATGTCCTGAGGGATACTGTGTCATTTCTGTGCTTCTTTCAATAGAGCCAATGGCGTAAATAACATTAATTATGTTGAGCTATTATTTTTAGTAAGGGCTCACAAACCTGTAGATAGGTAACCTTTCTGTAATCATATTATATTTTGCTGATAATTACAAGAATGATGCAATATTTTCAGAATAAAAAGTTTAGTGAAAATTTTCATTCCCTTTATTCAACACAATTTTATCTATAGAAATCTTTCTGAAGCTCTATTATCACCTTACTAGACCTTATACACATAGCTAAAGATACAAATAATATGTGCAATGCCGAATTTGGATTTCAAACAAAACATTACTATTTGCTTCACAAACATACAACCTGAGTATGTATTTCTGAGGTATTAATTTTACTTACACACAATTACCATTATCTGCAATTTTTATTTTTAACTATAAAAGAACAGATTTCACAGATATGGAAATTACCTTTATTGTTTTGGGCTCTGCCAATTTAAGACTCTTTGTAGTAATAGCCCCCATGTTAAATGTAGAAGAAACAGATGTCCTTTGACTTCGGGCAGTTGAGGGTCTTGATGAAAGTCTAGCATCACCTGTAATAGAATTGTGAATACAATGAGAATCTACATTTACATTAATATTTTACGAATCACAGAACTTGGAACAACATAAAAGGCATAGCTATACAAATACAATCTTTTAACCAATTATTGTAATTCCACTCAAAAGTACATTTCCTATCTCTCTGATCAGAAAAAAATGTTTGTTTTGAATATACTTGCATCCATTCTCAAAACACCAAAATAACTTCAGGAGCTAAACTGCCATTTTTCCTTTTATATCTGTACCTCCTACCAAATAATTAACATAAATGTCAGAACCGTTTTTTAACTTGAATATCAATATAATTGCAATATTTTGGAAGTGACATTTTAAGAAAGCTATAATTAAACTATGAATTGCCATTTCACAACCAGAAAGGTTATCTAATTAAATCTATTCAACAAAATATTTCCCTATCATAGGATTCAATATTTTCATGAAACTGCAGTATATTGCAGTTTAGTTTAAATTTAATATAGGTGCATTCTGGTATTTATTGCAATTCTGTGGCTTATATTATTTATCATGGCATTATCAAAACCTGCAATATAAAGTAACAAAATTTTTAAGTACTGATTCTATTTTTTAAAAATACAGCATTCCATTCAAAATGTGACAAATGATATAAAATAAATGTTGTGGCTATATTACCTTTTCTGGGAATTGTTTCAGTTTCTTGATCTTGAGAAGCTCCCTGCAGTGATTTTGTTGAAGATAAGGATGAAAATTCAAGTGAAGTCAAATTTCCAAATTGCTGTTGTTTCATCTTGGCATTAGCATCTAGTCTTGCTACTGCATTCTTTTGACTTGTTTCAATTGTTGTCAGAAATAAACTACAAAACTGAATAGGTGCAATATAAATCAGTACTCTGTTTGCACAATCAGCATTATGAACACTTTCCAGTAAATTTAAAATGCAAAAGAATATCTACTCCTTCATATCCATACAGGAGTTAAAATTACAAACTCTTTTTTCTTTTCAAATGTTTTAGATACTGAGTTTTCTATTTATATGAAAACTTGCTATTCTGAATTCACAATGCAGGTTCAGGCTCCATAATCAAATGTAAATTGATAAGTTTGATAAAAGTTAGTCAAGGCCACAAGAGGAAAAGATTAAAAAGATTAAACATGAGGTTAGAGAGAAAGGAAATCATTTGTAAGTGAAGTGACAACAATTGAGTATTTTAAAGTGCATTGATTGTAGCACAAACGGAATATGTTTACAACTTTTTGAAATTATAAGGGAATAAGAATTGAATATTTCAATGGATATCAATAAAAGCTGGAAGGTGTGGCAATACATGTGCAAGAGATTTAATTTCTTGTCTGGGACCAAAAATAACAGATTATGTCCAAAGCGTACCTTCAAAGCACATCCCAAAATGGTCAATCTCCTTTAAATAATTCAGAGGATTGCAATGTTATTATGAAGAAGGTTTATTAAAACTTGACTTCAAACTTAGCTTTTGAGATTTTATCAAGTGGTTTTGCAACAATTTACATTTCATGGCATATTTAACAAAGCAATAGGTCTTAAGTCACTTGATGTGAGCCACTCCTAATGTTATTTGGCAGGTGAAAAGTTCAGTCAAAGTGGTAGATTGTATGGGATGTCTTTAAGAAAGAAAGAGAGATAGAGAGGCCAAGAGGTTTTGGCAGTGAATTCCAGAGCTTAGGACGATGGCAGCTGAAGGCACAGCTGCCAATGGCAAGTTATTAAATTTGGGGATAAACAAGAGGTTGTAATTAAAGGAGCACAGATAGCTTGAAGGGTTACAAGACTAGATGAAATTACAGAAATAGAGAAGGATGAGCGTAGGGGGATTTGAAAATGAACGAGTATTTCAAAATTGTGACTTTGTTTAAGAAGGAGCTCGAAATGACTAACAAAAGCATGACTGAAGTGCAATTTATCACAGCTGAACAGCAATCACTACAAATAAAATCTGTGTTCAAATTCTAGATCTGTTTAAATCCCATTTAATAAATGCCAGTAATAACACATTTAAGTTCAAGTTTATGTATACAGCTGAAGGAAGAGGAAAAATACACAGGGACATGACAAGTACTTTAGAATGGGACTATCAATCTTAACCAATTGGCCAAAAAAGATAGCCTCTAAGCTGCAAATTAAACTTGCCCTATTACTAGACTAGTTGCATAATAACTTTCTCTAATGTACAATTGTAAATGACACTGAGAGGTGCCAGCAATTCAGGTCACTTGTTTACTCTCCATCTCTCAGCAAAGACCAAATATAATCAAGATCTATATTAAAATAAAACCACAAACAAATCCACTTGGCTTATACAAGTCAATTTTGAATCATCAGTACATTAATTTCAATAAAAGTAGACATTAAGGTACCTGAATATAATACTTCAGATTTGCAGTCAAAGACAAAGTAAAGAGAATCAGCTGGTTTTTTTTTTAACCCTTGTTCAGACTTTCCAGAGATATTGGCATGGGATATGGTATCTCTACATCATGGTAAGTAATGGTATCTCTTTAACAAATCAGAACATAGGCTACGTGGCCACTTTATTGGGTACATCTGCTCGTTAATGTAAATATCTAATCAACCAATCATGTGGCAGCAACGCATTGCATAAAAGCATGCAGACATGGCCAACTGATTCATTTTTTGTTTGGACCAAACATCAGAAGGAAGAAGAAATTAAATCTAAGTGACTTTGGTGTGAATGATTGTTGGTGCTAGATGGGGTGGTTTGAGTATCTCATAAACTACTAATCTCCTGGGATTTTCATGCAATCTGTAATCTCTAGAGATTACAGAAAATGGTGCAAAATACAAAAATCATCCATTGAGTGGCAGTTCTATAGGCAAAAACAGCCTATTAATTAAAGAGGTCAGAGGAGAATGGCCAGACTGGTTCAAACTTACAGAGAGGCGACAATAACTCAAATAATCACTTGTTACAACCGGGGTGTGCAGAAGAGCATCTCTGAATGCACAACATGTTAAACTTCGAAGTGGATGGGCTACTGTACCATAAGACCACATGAAGCAAAGGCCACTTTATTAGGCCACTCCTGTACCTAATACAATGACCACTGAGTGTAGAATTGATAAGTCATAAACAGCATGACTGAAGGCAAATTGGAATAGTTAATTCAATGCCAAATCATATTCAAAGCAAAATAAGAAAGAGGAAAATCAAATTATAATTTGATCATAATTATGTTTTATAATCTATTACAAAATATTTAAAAGAAAAAGTCAATAAATATTTAACTTCCCCAGCATGTCTAGTGGGTAACCAGATACTGCAATTTCATGAACATTCTATGTAGTTTAATCACCAATATAGAACCAGAGATGCCAACACAATGTACTGCTGCCACAAAACAACAAATTTCACAACATATGCCAGTAATATTAAATCTGATTCTGAATCATTTCTTGTGTGTTTTCAAATCATTTAGAAAAAAAAAAGTTGTATTATGTCGAGAAATGTTTTCTCCTTAAGAGGGTATTGTATTTTTTTAAACAAAGGATTGTTTAGGAATAGTTGCACGAGAGATTTGGAGTTTACCTGCTTTGCTTATGATTCCCCACCTTGGACTTAACCGTTCAGGCAAACTGTTAGGATTTCTCCAGCAACAATTCTTTCAAGTTTCTGGGTGTCAACATCTCTGAAGATCTATCCTGGGTCCGGCATAGTGATACAATTACAAAGAAGGCACGACAGCAGCTATATTTCATTGTTAAGTTTGAGAAGACTTGGTATGTCACCAAAGGCTCTCACAAATTTCTAAAGATGTACCATTTTAACTGGCTGCATCACTATCTGGTATGGAGGACCCACTACACAGGATGGGAAAAAACTGCAGAAACTTGTGAGCTCCAGCCAGCTCCATCATGGGCACTAGCCTCCCCGGCATCAAGGACATCTTCAAAAGGCGATATCTCAAAAAAGTGGTATCTATCATTAAGGACCCCGATCACCTAGGACGTGCCCTCTTCTCATTGTTGCCATCAGGGAGGTGGTAAAGGTGCCTGAAGACACACATTCAGTGTGTCTCCTCTTGTACTACTTAATTAATTTGGTTTTATAAATGCATATATTTCTTATTGTAATTTAGTTTATTATGTATTGCAATGTATTGTTGCCTCAAAACAACAAATTTCATGACATGCACCAGTGGTATTAAACCTGATTCTGATTCTTCTAATTCTGATTCACAGATCCTACAAGGAAACAGACAACTTCTTGATTTCCACAATTATCTGTATGCATACAGCCACAGGAAGCTGCTTCTGCTTTAATGATGGTGAACACACTATTATTTTAAAATCACAAAATCCAGTTCAATGCTAATATCCCATTATGTTACAGCATAGCTTCAGGTAGCAGTAATTCTATAACATGCTGTGCTGTAGATTTTACACTACATATACTGTACAGGAAAGTGGATTCTACAGCATCAGTAACTGAACAAGTCTCATTCAATTCTGGTCATTATTGATTAATCATCTTGTTACTTTTTACAGACCTAGTTAAACAAGTTTCCAATAACCGTTATTTACAGCATTGCTCTCTTTGGAGAGCATTACCTTGAGGTGTTTCTATCCTAACCAGGGGAAATTCTATCATATTTATATTACAACAACTATGGCACTATTTTCTATATTAAATTAAAGGAAGGGTAACTAAAGTGCTTAGGTATAAAGGGATAATGTGATTTTGAATTCCTGGCAGGTAATACTGTCTGTTGGGGGGTGGGGGGGAAATCAGGAATTATCTGAGTATTTTACCTTCTAATTATTTGGATATATATTCTATCTGCATGTGCAAAATGTGTACCCTACATTTAAATTCAATCATTTAACAAATGATATAAACATTACAGAACAAACTTAGCCATTAGTTTATAAATTTCTAATTTACAGAACTTTAAAAGAAAAAAGAAATAACCCCACAGCCTTACAGGTAACAGAAAAAATTACAAACAATTAACTACTTTTTCATATCAAAACGCTGAATAATAATCATCTACATTCCATTGTATGTTTTGCATGAATTCTTAATTTTTTATTGATTTCTTAGTTGGCCATTTGGTCCTTCCACATCTGCTCCACGATCTGATAAGAGCATTATTCTTAGGTTTTGCTGAGAAATGTGCTTTCATATGTGTATTTGGTAAACTATTGTTTTATTTTTACTACTGAGATATAGTGTGGAATAGCCCCTTCTAGCCATTTGAACCGCACCACCCAGCAACCCCAGATATAGCACTAATGTAATCACAGGACTATTTACAGTGACCAATTAACTTACCAACCAGTATGTCTTTATACTGTAGGAGGAAACAGGAACACCTGAAGGAAACCCATACAATCACAGGGAGAACATACAAACTCCTTACAGACAGCAGCAGGATTTTCAGTTTATAAAAACTTTAGGTAAATACACTTTTTTCATAGTTCTATAATAAACTATAAGTAAATTGGTAATGACAATATACAATTCCTGTACATTCAAAGTCATCCACTGATTCTTATGATTTAATTAATACAGATTTCTCTGCTAGCACCCAATACTGATGAAAATGCACAAATAAATAGTCCAGTAGTGTCTCTGCATTTTAGAAGCTGTACTCTTGAGGTAAAATACATGACTGTGATAAAATTGGCAACAAAGATTTTAACTAGTGTGTAAATAAAAATTAATGCAGAACTACAGTGGCTGTTTATTATAATTGGTAAAAAAAAATCATGCTTGAAATTTCAATAAATATCCTTTTAGGTGTCCCTCAGGATCAATATGGCTTGCTTCCAGTTCCAAGAAACAGGAGATGCCCCTGTGTGATTTATTTTAACATTCAATGGCTGCTGCCCACTAGCTATCGTATCTCAACAAAGCGAGGCCTTAGTCCAATGGCAGGAAGGTCCAAAATGATTATGGAGAAGACTACCACATGGACTAGGCAATGCACACATGCAAATACATCACTCTTCCATAACTCTTCTCCTTTGGCATTTCTATTCCCTGCATGGCATTAATTATGTTCTGTTTTCCTCAGCTTCTGTTCCCTCAGAGCCGACAGTAGGCTTTCCCGCATCACAATGTAATTCTGGCAAAAGGGTTTGTGTGTTCCTGCAAATTTTCTTTAAGCAAAATATAATGGCAAATACCATAAACATTGAAGAAACAGAAGGAGTTGGCCCTCCATTTCTGCTCCACAATCTGATAGAAGCATGCCTGGCCTTTTACCTTGGTAGCACCTTCTATGGTATTTAAGGAATGTGAGATGACATGGATAAAAGATTATCCATGCATATGGTTAAAAAGTAGACACAGGGGCTGATACCCAAAATGGTTGGATAGCAGACAAATTAGAGGAGAATGGAAAAAATGAATTCAAAAGGAAAGAGGAGTGAAAAAGTGGAATTATTAGATTCAGAGTATGTAGAAGGAAAGGAGGAAAAACATAATCACAACAGGTAAGTGAACATGTTCGGTTGAGAAAGACAATTAAAAGAGGTAAGTGTGGTAGTATAAATTCAGAAGCTTGAAGGAGACAAAACTGGAGAAAAGGTGAAGCTATATTTTGCAATTGCTCCAGGACAGACACTAAAATTAATCAAATAACTTCCAGAAATGTAGAGTAGAGTACACTTCTCCTGGATTTTCCATAAGAAGCATGATAAATGTAAGAACTGCTTAATGTTACTTTTTAATACCTCATTATAATCCAATTTTCCATCATTATTAACATCAGTTTCATCCATAATCATTTTAACTTCTTCATGTGTCATCTTCTCACCTTTCTGCAGAAAAATAATAGCACAAATATTTGTGAGGCTAGAATACTATGTAAAATTACTCATCAACTAATAACATTTAACAATGACGAAGAGATGCAATGTGAAATGAAATGCTGAAATTACATCATTTAATTTTTTACAAGAAAGGGCTCAGTTACCAGGGAACACATGTTAAATACAGGACATCAGAATTTTAAGAGAAAGCCAATAGTGACTTCTCCCAAACAAATGAAATTAATCACCAAGAAAAACAAGTGTATTGAATCCCAAAGGGGTTACACAAAAGAAAACCAATATGGCTGTTTGGAGACATTGAGATCTACAGTGTTTAAAATAAGACAGTCATATTGAGCCTAATACTCCTTCCTTGCTCTTAAAATTCCTAACACAAACAAGACAGGAAAGTTAAACAGAGAAAGAGCCAAGTAGGGCGTCTTCAAGACTTAAGACAAATGCACTGCTTCTATGCTCCATATGAAACACCAATTTCCATGAATAGAAACTCCTCCAAAAAGTAGTGGATATGGCCCAGTCCTTCATGGTAAAGCCCATCCCACCTTTGAGCATTGTTGCAGGAAAGCAGCATCCATCATCAGGTACCCCAACCACCCAGGCCATGCTTTTTCCTTGCTCCTGCCATCAGGAAGAAGGTACAGGAGCCTTAGGTCTCAGGTCTTCAAAAATCTGATGGCAGAGTGGAAGAAGCTATTCCTAAAATGCTGAGTGAATGTCTTCAAGCTCCTGCTTCTCATCAATCAGAAGAAGGCATGTCTTGGATGGTGAGGGTCCTTCATCATGGATGCCACCTTCTTCAGTCACCACCTTTTGAAGATTTTCTTGATGATGGGGAGGCCAATGCACTCACACCACCAGATTTAAGAACAGGCATTACCCCTCAAGCATCAGGCTCCTGAACCAGAGGGAATAACTTCATTCAACTTCACCTTCCCCCATCACTGAACTGTTGCCACAATCTAAGGGCTCACTTTCATGGACTCTTCATCTCATGTTCTTGATATTTATTCTTTATTTACTTATTTTTCTTTTTGTATTTGCAGTTTGTTGCCTTTTGCCACACTGGTTGGCCATCTTGTTGATGTGGTCTTTCATTGATTCTATTATGGTTATTCAATTTATTGAGTATGCTCACGAGAAAATGAATCTCAAGGTTATATATGGTGACATTTATATACTTTGAACTTAGCTATGCTCAAAGAAACATGACTTAAAATTACATGGCATCTTATAAGACCCTCAGAATGTACCAAAGTAATCATTGTTGCTCAGTTATAAATACAATAACTAATGCAATAACAACATAAATGTTGCCAGCACACTAGGAACATTACTCTTCTTGTAAAAACAAAACCATGGGAAGACTCATTTAAAGGGGAAGCTAGAACTTTGACTTAACATCTTTTCTGATAGTATGGTGCTTCTTCAGCAATACAGTGGGTTGTCATGTTAATTCTCTGATTAAATCTCAATAAGATAATGTACAGTATTGAATCATATGGCTCATATGCAATTTACCTGGAGTTTTAATCTCTTAACAGTACACTGTGGAGTAACATTCAGGGGTTAAAACATAATACATAATCAGCAAGCTTAATTTTCAATTTGATCAAAAGATTTTGAGGTTTCAGGAAAAAAAAACTCTTCTGTAATTTCTTAGACTTCAGTTCCTCGACAGCAAAAAAACAAATTGCTGGAGGAATTCAGCGGATCAGGCAGCATAAGTGAAGGCAGAGGTATGGACAAGATCCTGTACGGAGCACCTTCATTTTCTTGTATGCTACCTTGCTTTTGTTTTCACACTGTTGACTCATGAGAAGAAAATTTAGGAAGTTGAAAAAAGGTTTACACTAAGCCTTATGTGCGATTTGAAAACTCATACCAATTGAACAGGTTATTGGTTCATCTTCATCCTAAAATGATGAACTGCAACCAGAACTGCCAATGTTATGACAGGCTCAAATAAAAGATGGGGCAAAATTTAAAAAAACAAGATTATTTTTGTTGATAACTCTTTGTCGTAAATTGCATTGATGTGTATACAGGATCAGATTTACCTGCTGCATTGATGTTTAATGTATAAAAACACAGCCCGTTACTTTGAAATTTTCCAGCTCTTGAATTATTATCATCTTCATGTTGTGCCCTGGTTCACACCTTTAGTGTTATTCTTTAGGTATTTCATTTAGCAGCTTTGTAAGAGCTGCTAGTTCTACTTTCAGCCTCTGTGTTATTGTTGAAGATAAGGGATGATATGAAATGTGTGCCATCCAATTAGCGGGAGGTTTTTCTTGGTGAGGGACAATAAGATTGGTCTTGGGCTTTTGTTTGAGAGGAGATAAAGAGAGCAGACTCTGTGGAGAACTGGTCATAGCGTATGATCCGGTGGGAGACCCATTTTTTCGAGATGAATTGCGAGCAACGTTTGGAAGGTAGTGTGTGCTTTCACGTTAACCGAGGGCCCTGCAGGTGAGTGACAGAGAAGTTCAAGATGAGCTCCAACTTGTGCACATTTGACTGTTTGATTAAAATGGGCCCTTTTCTTTTTGTTATTCTTTACTAACCCTTCAGTAAAGATTTATAAATATAATTCCTTTAATCATATGCAGTGTACTGTCTGTTATTTTGTGGCATTAATTTGTAACAGGGTAACGAATTATACATCATCCACTCAAACAGAGGGTTTGGGGGGGTGGGGGGTGCTCGCGCCTCAATCTCACATGGTCTTCACTAGACTTACGCAGCCAAGGAAACCAGAGTGAAAAATCCCTTTTTCATTGAGAAAAAGAAATTCAAAACATGTTTTCAAAAGCTATTACATTTGGGAGACAGAAAGGACACTTTCTTCTGTATATTACTTAAAATCAAATATCCCTTTTGAGGTCAGAGTACATGATGTTGCAATTTTGGCACTTGGAAGCAAGGATGCAAAGGTTTATTATGTTCAGTCAATCCACCTGCCATCAAGTAACAAGTCCACAAATCAACCCAGCCGTGTTTACAATTACATGGAAAACCGGTCCATGTATTCAGTTAAAATAATATTCAAATATTGATCCCATATATTGTGATCTCGCAATCTAATATATTGAACTGGTACATTGGCTTCTGATAACACTGCTGAAAGGTTCAATTTCTAACTTTGGTGCATTTTGAAATGAACAATATTTATTTTGAACAAAGGATGAAGAAAGCACTTACAGTGGTGAGTATTTTATAAAGTTCTTCCTGCACAATATAACCATCATTATTTAAATCAATCTTTCTGAAAGCTTTCATCAATTCATTCTTATCTGTTAGTTTTTCTTTTTTCAAGATCTCACAAAAGTCATCAAAATTTAACGTCTTCGTAAATTGTGTCCAGTACTTTCCAAGTGTCTTTCTGGAAGGATTCCTTCCAGCTTGCTGGAGAGCTATAATTTAAGCACATTAACAATTAACCAAAAAAAAAGTAAAGACAGAGATACAGACTTGTATTTATATATAGCTTTTCACAACCATTACAGATGTAAGATCAGTGTTCCAAAGAATGAATCCATGGAAATCAACTGGCTGAGACACTGTCCTCGGCCACGTGCTTAGGTCCTGCACAGATCAGCTGAGGAGTGTATTTGCAGACATTGTTTCCTCTCCCTTCTTCAATCTGAAGTTTCCACCTGCTTTAAGAAGACCATTATCATCTTGGTAGCTAAGAATAATGAAGTAATATGCCTTAATGACGACAGCCCACTTATTCTGCTCTAACTCTGTCGACGTTTTCGGATGACACCACTGTAGAAAGTTGTATCTCAATAACAACTAGTTGGAGTACAGAAAGGAGATAGTGAGCCTAGTGACACAGCGTCATGACAACAACCTTTCCCCCAATCTCAACAAAAGACTTGGTCATTAACTTAAGGCACTCTAATCAGTGTACACATGCTCATGTTTACACCAGTTATTTCTCAATCAATTTGACTCATCTCAGATTATCTAGGAATTGCTATTATTTCAAACTTCCCACATTCACAATGATTTTCTCTGGTACTGTCAAATATTCACAAGAAAGATGTTGCCCAATTATTTTTCTAATCATATCGTTTGCTTACGATATGTGGCAAACGAATTTCTACGTGGCAAAGAAATGAAACATCTGAATTTAAAGTTACCTCCCTTTCATTCATCTATCATCATCCCATACTACTCTGCAAGGGTGTTTATATATTTTCTGCTTGACTGTAGAACACTAATTTATAAACAAAGTGTATGAACTTGATTAAATAAAATTTACCCAGGCAGAGTTGATCCTTGGAAGTTATATTCTCCAAAGTGGTACCAAACACTGTCAGGTAAGCTGCTCTGCAATTTCTATAAAAAGTCTCTTCTTCACTGCACTGAGATCTGCCAGCTTCAGACTGTGCTGATCTTTTTGTAGTAGGTGTGATCCATCCTTGCCGATTGGACATTCTGGAAAATTCACAAAGAATTGTGTCATTTTAAAATTTTCAGTCAGTAATTGTGCAGCGAGTTAAAGTTGTTATGGAATACAGACCATTGTCAAAACTATCAGCTAGCCAGTAAAGATGAATAACATGGCAAAATTACTTTTGTATCATATACTTATTCACAATGCCTGTTGTAAGATATGTCATATATTAGTAAGTAGAATTTCGATAAAGGCAAAGCTTGATGTAACTTTAGAAAGTCCTGGTTTCAAATGATGATCCACTAATTTAACTAATCTTAACCAAGATGGAAGTTGGGACACATCGTTTTATTAACATTTAGATTAAATACACATTACCAGTTATACAAAGACTCCCTCTAAGAAAGCAAGCGAATATACATTGAGAAACCGGGTTTAAGGCTTTGTTAGATTGCTTACTATGATCGAACAAATTAATCATACTTGATGTATAGAAGAGGCACAATCTTGAAAATTCATAACTCTCATTTAAGAGAGCCACCTACATAAAACATTAAGATTCTTTTCATCCTTGTTTATTTATTAATAGTTCTGAACTAACAATATCTGAGCTGAAATCTACGATCAGATATTTTAATTGAACATAGTTAAAAGATGTGAGGTTTATTGCGTGCCTATTCACACGGATAAAAATCTACTTTAATATCAGTGAAGCATCTCACTTGTGGAATTTCCACTGTTACAAATATTTATCCAACTTTCCTCTAAACTGGGATGGCTTCTATTTCATTCACATCTTGTGGAAACGCAGTCTAAACCCATGACCAAAATTATCTCCGAATCCTGTTCTCCAAAGCTTTCATATTCACCTTGCCATAACGTTACTGATATTCTGAAAATCTTCTAAATGCCCTCCTTTTCTCCGTTCCAGTACCTCACAACTTTTAACTTCACTTTCTCCAGTTATTAAATGGTAAACAAAGCGCGTGCTGTTAAACAACCTCTATTTATGAAAAGCGTTTAAGGCTGCCTATTAAAAATTTGATCTAAGACGTTGTCGTTTATGACTATATAATACTGTACCTAAATAAGCGTTGGTGAGCCGAATCGCCCACTTAACCAGTCCAGGCCGTTCTGCAACCATGGCAACAACTGCAGCCAATCGGAAGCTTGTGGTCCCACTGTGAAAAGGGCTCGACTCAAAACATTGGTTCCGCTTTTCAGAATCAGATTCAGGTTTAAAATCACGAGCTTATATCGTGAATTTTGTTGTTTGCAGCAGTAGTGCATTGCAATACAAAATCATAAAAAGTATAAATTACTATTATGTATTAAAATGTATTAAAGTAAATAAGAAGCTCAAGAAGAGAGGGAAAATACTGACGGCTCATTGTCCCTATAGAAATCTGATGGCGGAGGGAAAGAAACAGTTCCTGAAACGTTGTCTTCAGGCTCATGAACCTCCTGGATTTGATTATTTCTTTTCCAATTCCAATAAAGGCAAATAGAAAAGCCGTTAAAATGATTTTATGCAGCGCATGATAACTAGTTAATTGTTGACCAATCGTAAACAACGGCCCGCAACTATTTGCATGTTATCGAAAATTCCTTTAAGCATCGTTTTGTCTGCCAGTTTAAGGTAATATTATCCTTGAATCTACGGTGGAAAATACCCATGGAAATAAAAGCAACCAGTTGTTACTGTCAAATTATCTCTTCTTTAAAATTCAAAATTAAGATAATGTGGATTAGGATGCGGTTTCCCCAAGCACGGACCGTTTCACTGACTAATTTTACTCCGGGCACATAAAAATGCAACACGTGGCGCAAAATGTGAAAATGGAACCGAAACGCCCGTAAGTGAGTGTGAAGTAGTGAAGGGGAAAGAGGGAAGTTAAAGCGGAATAAAAGGGGAGAGATGAAGAGAGGAGAAAGTGGGATGTGAAACTGGGAAAGAGTGGCAGGCGGAGGAAGAATGGGAAAGTTGGGGTGACTGGTGCTGAGAGAGAGTAGTGGGTTCGAGAGGAGAGAAGAGTAGGATGGATGAAGAAAGGAATGCTGGATAAAGGGGTGGTGCGTGGAGAGTTAGGGAGGATCGTGGGGAAGGGGGTAACTGGAGAAAGTGGGAGTGAGGTAAAGAAAGTGGCCTGTGGGAAAGAGGAACAGTAGAGGTGCACCACTATGTTCTCAATGTACTTTCCCTTCTCTGCTTCCCACTCCTGCTTCCTCCATTAATATCTCCGCGCTGATATTCAACACTGATGCGCTTGAAGGATGCATGCATGGCCCGCTGTTCTACTGTTTGCACTCATGACTGCGTGGCTAGGCACATCTCAAATGGCATCTATAAATTCGCCAAGAACGCAACTGTTATAGGCAGAATTTCAGATAATGATGAGCAGGTGTGCAGGAGTGAGCTGGATCAGCTGATTGAGCGGTGTCAAACAACCACCTTGCACTCAAAATCATTAAGACCGGAATTGATTATGGACTTGAGGAAAGGGACGATTGGGAGAACACACCTCAGTCCTCTTCAGGGGTCAGCTTCAAGTTGCTGGGTGTCAATGTCTCTGAAGATCTATCCTGGGCCCAACATACTGATGCAATTACGAAGAAAGTACACTGCAGATGCTGTGGTCAAATCAACACCTACAAACAAGCTGGATGAACTCAGCAGGTCGGGCAGCATCCGTTGAAATGAGCAGTCAATGTTTCGGACTGAGACCCTTCGTCAGGACTGAAGAAAGTACGCCAGCAGCTATATTTCATTAGGAGAATTGGTATGTCACCGAAGACTAGTAAATTAAGGCAGATGTACCCTGGAGAACATCCTGACTCCATTTTTGAGAGTGCCAATGTGCAGAATTGGAAGAAGCTGCAGAGGGTTGTAAACTCAGCCAGCTCAATCATGGGCACTAGGTTTTGAAGCTTTGAGGACATCTTCAAAATATGATGCCTCAAGGCAACATCTATCATTAAGGACACTCACCACCTAGAGCATCCGTCTTCTCATTACTACGTTGGGGTAGGTAAAGGAGGCTGAAGAGCAACAATATCTTCCTCTCTGCTGATCTGAGCAATTCATGAATGCTGCCTAACTATTTTGCTCTCATTTTGCACTACTTATTTAGTTTTTATATTTATTATCTTACAGTATGTTTTTGTATTGCACTGTACTGCTGAGGCTAAAAAACAAATTTCACAACCTATGTCATGGTAATAAAGCTGATTTTTGATTCCTCTCCAATTGAAAATGATTGCTGTTATACTGTACACATTTACTCATCCCATTGTCTTGGGCTTCAACTTTGCAATATATTTATATCAGGCTGATGGTACCAACTATAAACTGCTTTTTTTTTAATCCTGTCACTACCTCTATGGTATTTGGCTAATATCTAAAAGCTATTGTTTCTATTTATATGACATCTTTAATAAAGTATTTCTCAAGATGCTTCCCAAGGTATATTACAAAATTAATACTGATGGGTCTGAGTCAAAGAGATAGAAAAGGTTCATTCTTGAATGAGTTGTGAAACCTTTATCAATGTTTTTGTCTTATTTCCAATGATTCCCTGCTGTCCCAACACACTTGGTTAAAATTATTTGCTCTTAGAGCTCCTACTGTAAATCACATTCTATTCAATTTCTAAAAAATTCACTTTAACTCGTTTCTGCAAATTCAAACAAGAGATTCTGTATCTCTGTAATCTTTTATTGCTGAAACATCCTGTTCTGCTCTTTTCTACATTTCTTCCTTGCTATTAGCAGACATACCTTTAGCCAAATAACTTGGAATTTTTCTGTCTTTGCTGTTTAACACACTTTTAAAAACCCACTTCTCTGACCATGCAGTCCCAGCCAGCCTTTCTGTATCCAAATTTTTACTTCATTTTGCAGTGTTATGGTATACCTGGGAACATCCATCTTTGTTCAAGATGCTGCATGAATATGAATCAGAATCAGGTTTATCATCACTGACACATGCAAAATACAGTGCAGGAATAAAAATTACTATGTCTCATTTGATCTTGCGTATTGGAATCTCCATATCATGCAGTGATGTAACCAGTCAGAACGCTCTTCACCGCAGAGGTGTGCAAGAATCTTTAATTACATGCCAGATCCCCATAAACTAATGAAGTATAGTGGCTGGCATGCTTTCTCCATGATTTGCATCAATGTGTTGTACTCAAGATAGATCCTTCAGGATGTCTGATGCCCAGAAACTTCAAGTTGCTCATTGTTTCCACTGTTGATCCCTCAGTGAGGACTGGTATAGGTTCACAATAAATTTCTTGGTTTTGCTGACATTGAGTGCGAGGTTTTTGTTGTGATAGCAATCAACCAGCCGATCTGTTTCATTCCTGTATTCCTGTTCTTCACCATCTGAGATTCTGCCAACAACAGTGGTACCATCAGCAAATTTATGGGTGTGTGTGCTGTGCCTAGCCACACAGTCATGTGTAGAGACAGCAGGTTTTGAAGCTTCTTAATTAGTACTGATTGGATGATGATTTGAACATACACTGGAACACATAGATTTATTCTCGGCTACTCGGTCTCTCAAGCTTGCACAGCAATAATAAGATCATGGCTAATCTGATTGTTGTATTGATTCTTCATTCCCAAACCTGCAAAAAATTGTTTTGTTATTACAACAATGTTGCTGATGTGATGTGAAACAGGATCATTAAATGACAAAGCCAGATTTGATGTCAGTGGATCAATGAAAGGTCAGTCATTAATTTTAAGCATAAAAATATTTCAATTAATCAGCTGCAATTGATTGTTGTCAGAGTCCTATTAGGTCATTTAATCAATAATTAAACTCAATTATTCATCTGTCAAACCAACCTCATCTTTTTGCAAGGGGGGTGAAGAATCCATGTGCTACAGTGTTAATCATGAACTTATGTTCAGAAGCAGAGATGGGACTGATGTTTTGCCTGGCTGTTTGTTCTGTGTACATGAATGGACATCAGAAGAACTAGATCATTGGTCTGTAACCTTTAACTGCCAAACAGCGTATTGATACATTGTCTGATTTTGTACTCATTTAGAAACTGTATTTTGGATAATATGAGAATATTTTTCAGTGTATGTTGGGTGAGCTTACTGAAGGTATATTGTTAAATTGAAAAGCAACCTGTGCCGCTGAACATGAAAAAAATCATCTCATATACTGTAGCTAATATAGTAATGCAATCAAAATGTAGAGAACATTGGAATGAGAAATTACATTAGACCTGGTGTTTAGAAGTTGCTTATTTGTTTCCGTTTTTAACAAATCCTATTTGTTTTAATATTTTAGAGTTAAACGGTCTCTCCAGTTAGAAAAAAGGGTAAGTGTTATGGAAGTGAAAATTTGAAAATACTTCCTTTAATGAAACAAAAGGAATTATTGTGTCTAGAGGCGAGTTTTTTTATATATTTCTGCAGGAAGTAGAGAAAACACCATGTAAGAAGAAACCCAAGATTTCCAAGGAAATGTTTTCGCCAGTCACTGGAACACAGCGACTTAGTCCTTATACTCCCAAGGATTCTCATTTTAGGACATACTCCGGTAAACTCATAATATATTTGGACACTAGTTTTGCTTAATCTGTTATTCAACTACATTGTTCAGTGTTTACTCATTTTTGTTACTTTCTAATGCGTATAATTGGTGTTCCAGTTTTGTTGAGTCATTATTGTACAAACAAATTGCTTTACAAAACTAGTTGTAATCCACATAGTTAACGATAATTTCAGAAATATTCATAATGGAAAATGCATACAAAATTATGGTAATTTAATAGTCTCAATAAATGTAAGGAAGACTGCAAAAGGAAAACAATGTTGATTAAACAAAAAAATGCAAATTTATTCTTTATGATGGGTGTAAAAATATGATTCAATGTGAAAATGCTATGCTGAAGAGAATACATTTATACTTTAATTTTCTACACTTTCAATATCTGAACTACTATGATTTATATGCAAGCCTCTGATGTCATCTGTTTCAACTATGAGACATAGAGAATGAAAACAGGACATTCAACTCACCACATCCATAGCAACCAGTGGCCACCAATCCATTTTAATCCCATCTTCCAGCACTTGGCCCAGAGCCTTCTATGCCTAAGCCGTCAAGTACTCTTCCAGTTACTTCTTAAATTCTCTCAGTGACTGTTCTACTGTCTCAGGCAGTGTATTCCATATCCTCACCAGACTCTGGGTAAAAAAACATCAGATCCCCTGTAGCTCTTCAGGCCTAAATCTATGTCTTCTAATTTTAATCACCTCCGTTGAGGGGAGACATTTCTTGTCTTAATCCCTCAATTTTATATTCCTCAGTCATGTCCTTTCTTAGTCTGCTGCTGCCCGTGGAAAGCGGACTTAATATCTGTTCATAACAACCACTCCACCCTTGGCAGCATCCAACTTCTGGTAAAATGGCATCATTAAGTTGCGACTTTTGCATGCAGCTCAGATGGGAATCATCATGTATTCCTGTTTAGGACTACTACAGCTAAAATACACAGACACAGCCATGGGTACTTCAATAAGCAGCATAATTTTAAGATTTTAAAAAATCTATCGATACTCAAAATTGATGAACTTCGAATGATAGACTTGGGTCATGAATACAGTTCCCCATTGAGAAAATGGAAGTGAGGATGTTGCACTGGTCTACAGGTACAATTGAAATGCAGTGACTTTAGACTTCCACTTCCGACTATCCTACTGATGAATGTACAGTCTCTGGACAATGAAAATGGAGATTGCTATACCACAGAGACATCAGAGGTTGCTGTGCCCTCTGCTTTACAGAAATCTGGCTCACACCTGCAGTTTTGATGCAGCACTGCAGCCCAATGTCATCTTCATTTTCTGCAAAGCCAGGACAGCTCTGTCTTTTAAAGGTAGAGGAGGTGGAGTTTTCTTTTTGATTAACTCATTGTGGTGCACAAATGTGCTGATTTTGTCTCAGTCCTGCTCACCCAATCTGAATTATCTAGTGGTTAACTGTTGTCTGTTTTATCTGGTAGTGGTGTACATTCTACCTCAGGCCAATTTCAGGCAGGTGCTGGAGGAGCTGAGCAACATAATCAGCGGCCACGAAATAACGCACCCTGATGCCTTCCCTAACATTGTGGGGGGATTTCAACCAGGCCAGCTTGAAGAAGTCTATGAACAACTACCACCAACATAACATATGTGGAACCAGAGCAGTCAATACATGACCACTGTGATATCACCATCAAGAACAGTTACTGTGCCATCCGATGCCTGCACTTTGGAACATCTGATCACTTGACTGTACTTCTACTCCTGGCATATAGGGAGACACTAAAGCCCACAGCACTAATGGTGAGGACCAAGAAGGTATGGTCAAAGCAGATGGAGGAGTGCTTACAAGACTGCTTTGAGTTGGTGAACTGGATAATATTCATAGATTCATTTTCGAGTGTGAATTAATAACACCACATTTGTCACTGACTTCATCAAGACCTGCGTGGGTGAATGTGTGCCTTCAAGAATATACCACATATACCGAAAAGCCGTGGATGAACCAGGGGATTCGTAGTCCTTTGAGGGCTACATCTGTGGAATTCAAGATCAGTGATCCAGAACTATACAGTAAGTCCAGGTACGACCTACAGATAGCTATTTTAAGGGCAAAAAAAACCATTCTGATTGAGGTTAGAGTTAGAATCGGATGCACATCAGCTCTGGCAAGGTTTGCAGCCCATTACTTCCTACAAAGTGAAATCTAACATCGTGAATGGCTGTAATGCTTCACTCTTCAATGAGCTCAATGCATGTTATACCTGCTTTGAAAGGGAGAATAAAACTGCTCCTGTGTGAATCCCTGTAGCATCTAGTGACCCTGAAATCTGTATCACAGAGGCTGACATAAGAACGTCTTTGAAGAGGGTGAACCTTTGCAAGGCATCAGGACTCTGAAGACTTGTGCCATCCAACTGGTGGGAGTGTGCAAGGACATCTTCAATCTCTCAGTGCTGTAGTCAGAGGTTCCCACTTGCTTTAAAAGGGCAACAATCGTACCTGTGTCCAAGAAGAACTGCCTCAACAACTTGCCCATTAGCACTCACATCTACTGTAATGAAGTGCTTTGAGACATTGGTCATGGCTAGAATCAACTCCTGCCTAAGCAAGGACCTGGACGTATCGCCACAATAGGTTTACAGCAGATACATTCACACTAGCATTCACCACTTGGCCTTGGATCACCTGCACAATTGACTGAGGAGGGCGGAACAAAGTCAAGATGGCACTAAACGGCGACTCCTTTGCATCTTCGGAAACAGCTCTATTTCTGTCTTTGATATCTCTTATTTTTTCTTTTCAAGGTTCTTTTGAAGACCCTGACCTGAAGTTACATTCTGACTGGTGCAGTGAGGTGCACAGGAGCGAGATAAATCATCTGGTTGAGTGGTGTTGCAACAACAACCTTGCACCCAATGTCAGTAAGACCAAGGAATTGACCATGGACTTTAGGAAGGGGAAGTCAAGGCATCACACACCAGTCCTCATTGAGGGATTAGCAGTGGAAAGGCTGAGCAGTTTCAGGTTCCTGGGCCCAACATATTGATGGAACTACAAAGAAGGCAAGGCAGCGGCTACGTTTCAATAGTTTGAAGAAAATTGGTATGTCACCAAAGATACTTGCAAATTTCTGCAGATGTACTGTGAAGAGCAGTCTTAACTGATTTTATTATCATTTGATATGGAGCGGCCATTGCACAGAATTGGAAAAAGCTGCAGAAAGTCGTAAACTTAGCCAGCTCCATTGTAGGCTCTAATCTCGCCAGCATCCAGTACACCTTTAAAAGGTGATTCTTCAAAAAAGTAGCAATCCATCATTAAGGACCCCCATCACCAAGGACATGCCCTCTTCCCATTGCTACCATCAAGGAGGAGATACAGGAGCCTGAAGACACACACTCAACAATTTCTTCCCTTCCACCATCAGATTTCTCAATGGACAGTGAACTTGTGGACACTGATTTTTTCCTTCTCTTTTTGCACTACTTATATATATATATATATATATACACACACACAGATTGATTATAGCTTATAATTATTATTATGTTTTGTAATGTTCTGCTGCCTCAAAAAAACAAATTTTATGACTTATGCCAGCGATGTTAAACCTGATTTTGACTCAGATTATTCTCTGCACTACTTCCAGCACTACCAGGCAAACAGATTTTAAGCCAAATGTTCAATTGTTTGGGTGGAGAGAAAACATGGATACTAATCATGTCTTGAGTGTTTACGAAAGGCAATTTTAGAAGAGCATTGTCCAGGTCATAGGGTCATGTCATTTACTCATTCTTCCTTTTCACAAAAGATGTATCAATCAAACAAGAAGAACATTTGGGAAATTAAATTATTGTGTATTCAACAGGCCTACAATACTTTCCAAAGATCAATTTGAAAAGTTGGCATTTTATGTTGTCTTACAGATGCTACAGAGTTGCATACAGAGAAGACAATGGTATCCACAAGAGGGCAGCTGAATTCAGACCAGAAAGAGTGAGTCACTGAATCAACAGGAAGCCTCCTGTTGCTAAGTGGAAGAAGGGCTATGCCTAGCAATCCAATACTGGGGAAAATTAATATACCACCTAATTATACTTTTAAGATGATATGTAATAGGAATGTGTTGATGTTATCACTCAGAACATTAGAATACACTGAAAAGAACAGCCAAAGTGTAACAAACTAAAAGTGATGATTGCACTAAAAGTGCAAGATTTCAAATCCGTTATTTATAAAAATTACAGATGATACAGGTTACGGACATGATGTCAAGTGATAACTAGAGCTGTCCACTATAATCCTTTTCATATCCTTCCCTGCACATTTGTATATTCTTCCTTTTCAAAAATTCATCCAATTCTTAACACAAAAAGTATTATAAATATACATGAATTGCTAGGTAGTGATTTCTTATACATGTTCTAATTGGGATAGTTTCTTTTAATGTAGATTAAGTATATTAAGGTCAAAGGTGGAGAAGTCTGTCTTGATTATCCAGTCAATCAGAGAGAAACTGAGTGCTTTGAAGGTTAGTATGGATTATATGATTAAAAATAATGAATAACACATTTAAAATGTTGCCATATTTCTCTGCATGTTTCTTCACTAGTTGCTCTTGGGGCAGAATTGACAATCATTCATAATCAAATTACTTTTTCTGCTAAACACAGTTTTGTAACCTAAAGTGCTGCAACCCCATGATTCCTGTTTTGTAAATTTCCATCTTTCAGAAAGTACAGGTAATGGATTTGTTCAGTGCCTGACAGCGGTTATACAATACACAACTTGATTGGCAGTACAACTTGATTGGCATGATTTTGACCATCATGCTAAGTTAGACTAATTCCATCTGTGTGCACATGCTACATATCCCTCCAATCCCTGCACATCCATGTGCCTGTCTAAATGCCTCCATTCTGCCTGCCTCCACCACCACCCTTAGGCACCCACAACTTTTTACCCCACCCATAACTTATCCTGCCCATTTCCTTTAAACATCCCTCCCCCAACACATACACGAGTCGTCTAAGTAAATTCAGAATACTGTACTTTATGATTCAAGGTCAGTATCTGTGTGCAGTCTTTTGAAGAGTGACAAATCTCTATGTCAACTCGTGTAGATTTATAAACCAAGCAAGAGCAATAATAGACATTGCTGAAGGAGTTTGTTGATACAAAGTTATGTAGTTTTTTAAAATATGTCCCGATGTTATTTATAGGTTTTGTTGGTTATGCAACAAGCTTGTCACTTGCTATTATTTCAGGCTTTAGAGAACACTAAAGAGTTTGGGTATATCATTGGTGCCTGGAACAAGTCAGGTGACTTAGCCACTGAACTCCGCAGAAACAGGGAACTTAGTAAGTATCAGAGTTTTGTTTTCCAAATTTCAGAATCCTGTGTTAACTGTAGGATAACTTGTACTACTTGTATTTGTTGACAAATATCTAATGTCAGGGAATAGGAATGACTTACTTTGCAACTGAATTGGGAACAGATGAGAAAAAAACATAGCCATTATGTACAGATGTTGCCTTATACATAGTACAATTGAAGCCTCTTTTTTCAGATTATTTTTGAAAATAAGTTACTAATTGAACAAGATATTGTAATAATAGTAAGTTAGAGTGCAGGTTAGTGCAGTAGCACAGGACTGACCGTTTCTGCATATAATCTTGTTTTATTGATTTCACTAACATTAGTGGTTAGGCAAACCACAATGTAAGGGATTATAGTGGGAGTAAAGATGAGAGAGTATCTTCATATTATTTTCTAAATAAGTATGAACAAGTGGTTCAAAATATCAAGCCTAGGGAAATTATTCCTAAACTAGAGAGGTATGGATGGATAGCAAAAAGAAACAATGATTTGATAATATCTACACTTGCTCCAAATGAATTAATTTTGGAGCAAAGTATTGTTAAAATGATATATTTCATTTTGCATATTCTGGATAAAGGAGAAAAATAAGATACTTTTGACCTTGAGTGATTTAGCGAGATTAT
Source organism: Hemitrygon akajei (assembly GCF_048418815.1). Taxonomy (NCBI): domain Eukaryota; kingdom Metazoa; phylum Chordata; class Chondrichthyes; order Myliobatiformes; family Dasyatidae; genus Hemitrygon; species Hemitrygon akajei. The sequence goes on from NC_133135.1 coordinate 59,726,613, forward strand.
CCATAAATGTTAAGTGAAGATTAACTTGGGGTTGGTACCAATGGGCACCCATAGATTGGATTTTGTTCCACTTCACGATTGAACTACCTGGAGATTCATTGGTCACTTGAGGCATGATTTCACAGGCATCAGCTATATCATCCCTGTATTCAATGCTAATTCTTACCGAAAACGTGTGAAGTTCCAGTACAGATTATGATGGTACATTATTGTTTTCGTTGCAGTGGCACAAGTTGAAAGAAGCAAAAGAACTGCTAAAGTTCAGGAGAGATGAAAGTGCAAATCTTCAAATTCACGTTTTAATACATTTTTTCACTGTATCATTCAAACCTGCATAGCTGTTCTTTGTGATGTATTAATAATCTTTTTTCTTAAAATTGTAGTTTGTTAAAATGCTTTACAATAAAATGAATTTCATGTGTACTGTCTCCAAAGGGATACTCCTGAAATAATCTTATATGCAATAGTTAAATTAAAATATCAATTTTATTTGTTAAAAGAAGTGTCAATTAGGATCAACATTTGAAACATCTTTTCTAACTATCATTCAGATTGAAGTGAAACATTCTTCAGAAATCAAAACTGCAGATGCTGGAAATCTAATAAGAGAAAACAAAACTGAGTTAACGTTTCAGAACTGACAAAGGGTTTTCAATCTGAAATGTTAACATTCTCTTTCCATAGATGCTACAAGATCTAACTGAACCATTTTCCCTTTCCTAATGATTTCACATACATTGTATGCTAAGAACCCCCTGACTGTTCAAGTTTAGTTCACCTATCTGTTACAAAATAAGGTTGTTCTATTCTGAGGTGCACGCAATGCGAGTATCCCTGTCTTTGATAGTATCTGAATCTAGAGTGTATTTCAAAAGTATTGATTCCATAGTCACCTAGAATAGGATTGCTTTATTTTGTGTTCTCCACAAGTCCAGTCTAGTACTCCCCTGACAAATGGGATTCTGATTATCTTATGTTAAAACAATAATTTTTATCATCCACTTGCACAAGTATCTACTAGAATCATAGAAACTAATTGCACAAGAGAAGATCATTTTGCTCATTTCTATGCAGGCCAAATATAAACTTTAGCTTTATCTCAGTTCCAAGTTCTTTGTCTATAGCCTTGTCCACACCCTCATGGTTTTCTCATTCATCCATGCATCAAATACAAGAATGGGAGGTCATGCTCAAACTTAACAAAAGTCATTTATGCCATAGCTGGAATGCTATGCACGGTTATGTTTGTCACGTTAAAGGAAGGATGTAATGGCACTACACTAGGTGCAGAGGAGATTTATGAAGATGTTTCCAGGGCTGGAGATGATTTCTGCTTCCACCACCTGTTCAGATGTGAATTCCAGTTCCCAAAAATTTACTGTGTGATACAATTTTTTCCTTAGTCCTCTACTAATTTACATCTTAGTCCTTGAGTAACTAAGTACTCTACTGATGGGAAATGGGTCCTTTCTGTTTTTCTTAACTAGAGCTCTGTAGTTTTACACTCCTTAATTAAATTTCCCCTTACTCTTTGTTCCAAAGGAAAATTGCTTATTCTCTCATTACTGTAACATTCTAGACCTGACAAAGTCAAAGTTTCACCTGCTTAATAGTCCAACTTTTTTGTATTCTACCTTACATTATGAAGCCAAATCTTTTATTGACACCTTGAAACAGTATTTGCATCCACACTTGAACTTCAGCTGCAGCATATAAAAATAACATATTCTTTTCCTTCATGTATGTAGAGAGCATATCAGGGTTTGCCTTGATTTTTTTCTACCATTATTTTTTCCATTCACCTCTTTATACTGTATTCCTAACTTTTCAATTTCACCCCTGTACTTTCAAGTGTACTGCAGCACTGTGCTCATTGTCTGTCCTCCTATACTTTACCTGTCTGTTAATGCCCATGGGCATCTAGAATTGGGAATTCTTTTCTTGGTTGTGGGTCTCAACATCTTCTCATTGAAAGCCTCCCACGGCCCTGACAATGATTTGCCTTCAAGCAGGTGTTTTGGTCTAATTTTTCTAAACCAGCTTAGTAAAATTGCCTTTACTGACTAAGAACCTTTAGTCAATCTATCTTTGTCCATTTTTTTAATAACTCTGCTAAATCTAGCCAGCCATCTTTTTCTCTTGTCTGGATTCATTCCCTCTTTTCTTCATTTTTGTGCTTAAGTTAAACTTATAAGGTCCCATTTGTTGATGATTGCAGGATAATCACTCCTTCTTCTGGTTTGGAAGATGCAATCAAAAATTGGAATTTTTTTCTTTTGATCCCAAATCATCTGTTTATTTATGATTCAAAATGGCTGATTCCTTGAGTTTATTGGTAAAACTAGTTCCTTTGATTGGTGAAGCAACCTGGAGATAAATCTTAATTCATGCAACATTTAAAGTCATTGTCATCAAGCAGAGTAAACAGGCTCTTCAGCCCACCATTTCCACACCATCCTTGTACCTATCTCCAATCCCATTTGCCAATGCTGGGGCTGTAATCTTATCTCCCTTGGTAATAATTCAAGTGCTTTCCCTAATCTGATTAAGGGTTAATAGAATACACTTCCTCTATACAAATTTAGGAGTTGTTTACATGCAATGCAGGAGGCTTTGATGCCTTTTTCTTGTTAGAGTCTTCTTTTGCCAGCTAATGAATTTCTTTGCATTTGAAACATCTCACAGAGAAAAACAACCCAAATAAATGACTGCCTTTCACATCCATTCTCTTTTGGGGTCAGAATGTCTTATCACTGCCACTGGGAAAGCCACCAGATCAATATGGACTTTGGAGTTGTCCATTAAACAATAAGACATAGGAGCAGAATTAGGCTATTCAGCCCATCGAGTCTGCTCCACCATTCCATCATGGTTGATCCTGGATCCCACTCGAATCCATACACCTGCCTTCTCACCATATCCTTTGATGCCCTGACCGATCAGGAAATGATCAACTTCTGATATAACGGACTACTCCTCCACCGCAGTCTGTGGCAGAGCATTCCACAGATTCACTACTCTCTGGCTAAAAAAAAATTCCTCCTTACCTCTGTTCTAAAAGGTCACCCCTCAATTTTGAGGCTGTGTCCTCTAGTTCTGGATTCCCCCACCATAGGAAACATCCTCTCCACGTCCACCCTATTTAGTCCTTTAAACATTCTGTAGGTTTCAATGAGATCCCCACTTATTCTTCTAAATTCCAGTGGTCCCAGTACTGACCCCTGAGGAACACCACTGGTCACCTGCAGCCAAACAGAAAAAGCCCCGTATATTCCCACGCTGCCTGCTGCCTATCAGCCATTCCTCTATCCATACCATTCCATATCCATTTCCTGTATTGCAATAGGATTTTACCTTGTTAGGCAGCCTCATGTGTGGCATCTTATCAAACGCCTTCTGAAAATCCAAGTTAATGACATCCACTGCCTCTCCTTTGTCCATCTGCTTGTTACTGCCTCAAGGAATTCTAACAGTTTGTCAAGCAGGATTTCCCTTTCCAGAAACCATGCTGGCTTTGACTTATTTTATCATTAGTCTCCAAGTATCCTGGCCTATAATTACCTTTCTTTTGCCTTCCTCCCTTCTTAAACAGTGAAGTGATATTTGCCATCTTCCAGTCCTCCGGGACCATGCCAGAATCAAGTGATTTCTGTAAGATCATGACCAACGCATCAGTTATTTCTTTAGCAACCTCTCTCAGGATTCTGGGATGTAGTCCATCTGCTCCAGGTGACTTATCCACCGTAACACTTTTGAGTTTGACTAGAACTTTTTCCTTTATAACATCTGTAAATACCGACAAAAGTCTTGTTTTTCTAATAAGCTTTTCTCTTTAAGCATTTCAAAACCGAATATGTAATAATTTTTTTGCTTGACTGCTTTAAAGCAATTGCTAGGACTTCGATGGAAATTCAGATTTCTTATTCTTGAGCCATTCACTATAGGTATTGTATAGCACTCCATAAACAGAGATTCTTTCCCAATCAGTAGTGCCTGATAAAACTTGCCTACTGTGGTAAAGAACAAACCAATCTCCTTCCTGCTTCAGTGAATTATCTAAAATTGTGAATAAATCTGATCTTCATTGGATAGTATAATGAGTGTAAACAAACAATCTTATTCTCTGTTGTCTGATTTGGCAAAAAAAAATCTGATGCACACTCTACTATTCTTGACAAACAATCTCTCACAATTAACATAAGAACCGGCCTGGGATAACTGAAAATAAGCTTTGAAAACTTTAGCCAAGTTCTTATTGCAGAAAAAAGTTGAAGGTACTAATTTGTGGTTGAAAATGTGGAAATGTACAGAATTAGAGGAAACGTATGTAACAGATTGAATGTCATTGAATGGTTCATTGTAAATAATTTTATTTTTGAATTAAGTATATTGTTTTTTTAAAAAAATTATATCCCTCAGAGGATAGCTTACTACCAGTACCAAAAAATATTTCCATTGTGTGATTCTTGAAATAATAAAACCTTTCCTACTGCCTGTATCACATTTGCAATAAGCGATTGCAAATATTTTGTTTGGAAAGGTTTCATTTGAGTGTTAAGTTTATGTTTTGTTTGCTCAATACTTGCCTTCATATCATAGCTTCTTAATAGGAATACTATTAGGCACAGTCATAGATTGATTTAGTATCTTGCCAAACCTATTAATTTCCATAAGACTGTGAATCAGTTTGTAAACATGATTTAGTCTCAACATTCGGAGCTTACTCTACATTTTCAAATCATTTTTGAAACATTGCAGGTTTATATATACAGCAGCTTGATAAGATATTAATTTGTGTTTTGTTATTAATTGTGAGAGGAATTTTAACCACAACACCAGAAGAATTTGCTGCTCCTGCAATTGTAAGAAATTATAGACCAGTGAGTCTGACTTCAGTGGTGGGCAAGTTGTTGGAGAAGATCCTGAGAGGCAGGATTTATGAGCATTTCGAGCAACATAATCTGATTAGGGATAGTCAGCATGGCTTTGTCAAGGGCAGATCATGCCTTACGAACCTGATTGAATTTTTTGAGGATGTAAGAAAACACATTGATGAAGGTAGAGCAGTGGATGTAGTGTATATGGATTTCAGCAAGGCATTTGATAAGGTTCCCCTGCAAGGCTTCTTCAGTAAGTAGGGAGGCATGGGATCCAAAGAGACCTTGCTTTGTAGATCTAGAGTTGGCTTGCCCACAGAAGGCAAAGGGTGGTTGTAGATGGTTCGTATTCTGCATGGAGGTCAGTGACCAGTGGTGTTCCGTAGGGATCTGTTCTGGGACCACTCCTCTTTGTAATTTTTATAAATGACCTGGATGAGGAAGTAGAAGGGGTGGTTTAGTAAGTTTGCTGATGATACAAGGTTGGGGGTTTTGTGGATAGTCTGGAGGGTTGTCAGAGGTTACAGCAGGACATTGATAGGATGCAGAACTGGGCTGAGAAGTGGGAGATGGACTTCAACCTAGGTAAGTGTGAAGTGGTTCATTTTGGCAGGTCCAATTTGAAGATAGAATATAATACAATGGTAACTCTCTTGGCAGTGTGGAAGATCTGAGAGATCTTGGGGTCCATGTCGATAGGACACTCAAAGCTGCTGTACAGGTTGACAGTGTTGTTAAGAAGGCGTATGGTGTGTTGGCAACCATCAACCGTGGGATTGAGTTCAGGAGCCGTGAGGTAATGTTACAGCTATATAAGACCTTGGTCAGACCCCACTTGGAGTACTGTGTTCAGTTCTGGTCACCTCATTACAGGAAGGATGTGGATACTATAGAGAGAGTGTAGAGGAGGTTTACAATGATGTTGCCTGGTGTGGAGGGTGTACTTTATGAGTATAGATTGAGAGTACTTGGCCTTTTCTCTTTGGAGCAACGGAGGTTGAGAGGTGACCTGATAGAGGTGTATAAGATGATGAGGGGCATTGATCATGTGGATAGCCAGAGGCTAACACCAGGGGTCATAGTTTTAAGATGCTTGGAAATAGATATCGAGGGGATGTCAGGGGTAAGTTTTTCCCACAGCGAGTGGTGGGTGTGTGGCCGGCAGTGGTGGTGGAAGTGGATACAATGGGGTCTTTTAAGAGCCTCTTAGTTAGGTACATAGAGCTTAGAAAAATAGAGGGCTATGCGCAAGGGAAATTCTAGACAGTTTCTAGAGTAGGTTACATGGTCAGCACAACATTGTGGGCTGAAGAGCCTATAATATGCTGTAAATTTCCATGTTCTGTATTCTGTGTACATCGGGTCTTGGCTGTAACATCCATGAAAATACAACATGTACTGAAACAGCAGCCTAGATGTTATGAACAACACACACAAAATGCTAGAAGAACTCAGAAGGTCAGGTAGCATTTGTAGAAGGTAATTTTCCCAGTAGCCCAGTTGAATTGGAGTGAGAGGGGAGGCTACTCACAGGAGTAGCCTCCATGGGTATGACTTTTAAAAGTACCGGGCTTTCAGCATTTTCCAGCAGTCCAATCAAATTACGATTCTTTAACAAGGGCAAATAAAAATAAGGCAGGGACAGGCAGAGCAGCCATCATGTGAGTGGACCAGTGTTGGAGTGGGGAGGCTTTTGCTCATCAGGCTTGGGTGAGCTAAGTATCTGGTAAGTTTCTTCTTCATTCTTCCTAGTTAGTGCAATGACAATAGTTCCAGGGGGTATGTTGCATTCTTTTTGTGAGATGTGAAAATTCTGGGAGACCTCCAGCCTCCCAGATAACCACATCTGCACCAGGTGCACCAAGAGTGTACTGAAGAACTGGAACTGCAGCTTGATGACCTTCAGCTCAAACTGGAAACTGAGATGATATATAGGAGCTGCAGGGAGGTGGTCACACCTAAGTTACAGAAGACAGATACCTGGTTGAATGTCAGGAAATGGGCAGCCAATGCAGAGTACCCCTGTGGCCATTCCCCTCAATAATAGGTATACCATTTTGGATGCTGTTGTGGGGGGTGACGCACTGGGAAAAGCTGCAGCAATCAGGTCTTTGGCACTGAGTCTGGTGCTGTGGCTTAGAAGGAAAGGAGGGAGAAGAGGACTGCAGTGGTGATAGGGGATTCCATGGAGGAGAAGACACAAGATTCTGTGGACGTGATAGAGACACCCGAATGGTATGCTGCCTCCCAAGTACCAGGAGTCAGAGATTTGGTCCACAGCATTCTAAAGCCAGATGCCTTGATGCATATTGGCACCCATTATATACACAGGAAAAGGGAGGAGGTCCAAAAGAGGGAGTTCAGGGAACTAAGTAGAAAGCTGAGAAACAGCACCTCCAGGGCAGTAATCTCTGGATTGCTGCCTGTGCCACGTGTCAGTGAGGGTAAGAATGGGATGATTTGGTAGATAAATGCATGGCTGAAGAGCTGGTGCATGGGGCAGGGTTTCGGGTTTCTGGGTTTATTGGATTTTCTTCTGGAGACTATATGAACTGTACAAAAGGTACGAATTACACTTGAACATGAGGGGGACCAATATCCTTGCGAGCAGGTTTGCTAGAACTGTTGGGGAGCCTTTAAATGATTTGGCAGAGGGATGGGAAACTGAGTGATAAGGTTGAGTGTGGGGAAGGTGGTATACAAGCAGAGGCAGTGTGTTGCAAGACTGTTAGGAAGGACAGGCAGACAATAGGGCAGATTTGTGGTCAATGGAAGGAGTTACTGTGTAATGAGGACAAAATCGAAAAGGGTGATGAATACAAGACTGAATGTGTTACATTTGAATTTATGCAGTTTACGAAATAAGGTAGATGAGCTTGTAAGCGCAGTTAGAGATTGGCAGGTATGAAATGGGTATCACTGAGTCATGGCTGAAAGATTATAGTTGGGAGCTTAACATCCAAGGATACACATTGTATTGGGTATTGTGTAATGATTTGATTAGGGAGCTTCAGCTAAAAGGAACCCTTTGGAAGCAGTGATCATAATATGACAATTCACCCTGCAGTTAAATCGGATATATCAGTGATAGAGTGGAGTAAAGGTAATTACAGAGGCACGAGAGAGGAGCTGGCCAAAGTTGATTGGAAGGAGATGTAGCAGCCAATTCTAACCAAACAAATTGCTGCTGATGATGACCCCCATGGATTTGTTATACTTGTATGACGCACCCTCAGCTCCAATAATGATTGTTCCAAAAGTCTAAGATATGTATTTGATCCTTTATTAGCAATTAGCAAATATACAATATTGAAGCGATGAAACTTAAGTGCACTTAAGTGAAAGTAAGTGTAATAGAGCGGTCAACAAAAGATATGACATCTGTCGGCCCCAGCTACAAACTGCCCCAAACAAAGCACGAATAAGTAACATATTCCCTTCGCTTTTAGCACGACCCCATACACGTGACTAGTTACCATAATAAACAGCAACACAAATTACAATGCAGATAGAGAACATATGCATTGCTCCTATGTTCCGGGCCCAAATTATTATACTATAATAATTACAACTACATGCTACCAAGATGCAGGAGACATGAAACCTCAACATTCACACAGATGTCTTTTTTCTGGTAAGCTGATTACCTTGGATCATGATCTCCTGACAAAACCAGGTTGCTCCTCTTGACTGCATTTAGGAAAATCTGTCTTGATAGGTTGCTGCCAAAGTTCATTCAAGTTCAAAACTGAAATCCTGTTAACTGTAAGCTTTGGCTGAGCATAATCTCTTCGACCACCATGGTCTCCTTTCAATGGTCCATTAACAGTCCAAACCAGCATTGTTCTGATTGCATAGGCTCCATCATTAACACTGTGAATCACTTGCAATGGCTTTGAAGCCTGAGGCACACTCACCCCTATCAGCAGCTCAATATCTGACTCAATTTTCGCCAAATGAATATGCCTAAGGTGAGACCATTCCTGAAGTTCTCTGTGATGAGGAATGTTCTCTTTGTAGACAGCCATACTTTCCTGCATGTAGATGTTCGACAGTTCACAATAGTTTTCACTATCTAAGCCAGTCACTTCCAATCCTGAAATGATGTAGCTTCTCACAATCTTCTTCTGACCCATGGTGTGTAAGACAATGTGTGTTCTTTTTCCCGTCAGGTTCAGCTTGTTAATGGTACAGGCTCAGGCTCACATTGTTGTACTTACTTGGATCTAGGAAAGCACTGTCTTGTTATGCTTCTTAACTTCACCGGAACTGGAATTACATGAAGTTTACAGTCATGATCACCAGCCCCTTTGGAAGACCATTGGATACAGGGTGTTATTCGCTACCATGTTTGATTCATTCACAACTTGTTTCAAACCTGCACCCTTTTTCATCAGTTCAGGGCTCAGTTTTAGCTTCAGTTTTCACCATAGACACAGATGTGTGGCAAGGCTGCTTTCTTTAGCCTTAGAATGAATTTGTGATCCAGTTTTGTTCACACTTTTGCTTATTGCTGGTGGTGTGGTGTCGTATACATTCCCAAACACTAGGCATACAGCAATCTTGGCTTTCAATAAAATCAACGTTAGTGAAAGCAACCTTACAGTTGTGCTTTTCCTGCAGTTTACAGACCACCAATCTCCATTTTCCCCTAAGTTTAGCAGCCAATTTATTATGACAATTGTTATATTAGCAAGCCTGTTCAACTCATGCATGCCCTGCATGTCTTCCATAGCATTTCAACAGCTTCTAAGAAAAAGGCTAGTCTTAAGGAGCTTTCACATCTTCCGATTTAATATGCGGCCAAGAAAGGGCCTTTTACATAAAGGCCGCAGTAATTTTCCGCTCATCTCCAAAATGTTCCTGTAGTAAAGCTTGAGGCTTTAGATATCCTTCCTCAGGGCTGGCTCGCTGGCAACTTTCGACAAGCTCTCTAGGGTAACCTACAGTGAACTATTTGTGAAAATAGAGACAATTGCCACAATCATCTGTCTTGTCTTCAGTGCTATTCTTGGAAGCTCTCATAAATGAATGATACTACAATGGATCACCATTGAATTTCTTTTAGGCAGAGATGCAATGAGTTGCTGCATCACGAAGCTTGTTATTTCCTTTTGCGTACTGATGGCCTCCAGCTCAGCATTTAGATTTTTATCATCTGAAATATGAGCGTCACCATTATGTAAATGAATGTCCTCAGAAGCACCTTGTGCTATTGTATACGGCATAGGTTCAGAGTGCCTCCTAGGTGCAGGCTGAGAGTGAGCACCCAGAACTACCCCTTGGGGTTGAAACTCATGGCTCGCGGACATTTGATGAACAAAGATATCCACATTGACATCGAGCCTGTTGGATTTTCTCTGAGCCATGGGAACTCCCACTGTGAACTGGCCTGCTGGAGCTTGTTTAGCACCCACAGCATTAGAAGCCTTCAGTGCTTTCTCTTTGGCCATCTTGGCTGCAATTTCTTCCTGCACATTAAGCTGCTCCATCTTCCTTCATAGCTGCTCCTGGTTTCTCTGAAGCCAGTCTTCCATCTGCTCCACCTGTTCCTCCAATATATGTTTATCCTTCAAAATTTGTTGAACTCAGTTAAATCATCCTCCTTTCTAATACGAGCCAATGAGGTATCAGATACATTGGATGCTCTGCTAGCAATAGAACCTATGGCATGCACGTTAGACACGCTGTCTTTAAAGTCTACGCTATCCTGACAGTCGTGTTTTATACATGGCCACAGTATGCTCAGTGGCTTTATAAATATTTTCATTTCCTCCAGCAATTTGAACTTGAACATTACATGTTTATTTCAATCATTGTTCAGCCTCTGCTGTGACTGTATTAATAACTGTATCAAAGTTTACATAGTTTTCAATTTACCTTGCTCAGAGATAGGCATTGAAGACAATAGAAAGTTATGTTGCTTAGCAACACCTTCAGGAAGATTTTTTAACTTATCCAAATGAAACTGCACTTGTGAAACATCTTGTTCTACATGTAAAAGGTTTCTAATTATCGATATTAAATGTTAAATCTTTTTAACAATTTTATTATAGTCCTTTGGAATGTTGCTAATTCTAGTTCCCAAAGTTTGCCCAGTAAGTTTAATTTCTCTCTTAGTCAAGACTTCAAAATCTTTGCTTCCAGCTTGACTCATATTGTTTTCCACGTGTGCGAACCAGACAAAATGACGGCAATTCCAGATCAGATGTCAGTATTTCAGCACTTCAACAGAATCAAGCGTCGAACCCTTCGGCAAACACCACCCTATAGAGACTGTGGTCGCTAATTGGACAGGCAGCACTGACCATTCCAAGCTGTGTTCCAAACCCAAACACACAGCATAAATCAACAAAAGGTCATTACTTGCTATAAGCTACTCCTGGCTGTGGTGTTTCTAATTTCTGAGGCATGTCTGAATGCTGATGTATGTTTGGTATAACTGTTGATATCTTTTGTGACAGAATGTAGTGGCCAATTCTAACCAAACCAAATTGCCGCTGCTGGTGACCTCCACGGATTTGTTATACTTGTAAGACGCCCTCAGCTCCAATAATGATTATTCCAAAAGTTGAATGTATGTATTTGTTCCTTTATTAGCAATCAGCAAACATATAATCTTGAAGCGATGAAACTTAAGTATACTTAAGCGAAATTAAGTGGAATTGAGCAGTCAACAAAGGATGCGACATCCATCGACCTCCAGCTGCAAACAGCCCTGAACATAGCACAAATACATGACTTATTCCCTTCACTTTTACCATGACCCCACTCATGTGACAAATTACCATATTAAATGTGCAGCACGGAAAACAATGCAGATGGAGAACAGATGTATGGTTCCGACACTAGCAGGTTTGATGGCAGAGCAGCAGTGGCTGGAGTTTCTGGGAGCAATTCAGAAGATGCAGGATAGATGCATCCCAAAGAAGTATTCTAAAGGCAGGATGACACAACCGTGGCTGACAAGAGAAGTTAAAGCCAACATGAAAGCAATGGAGAGGGCGTATAATAGAGCAAAAACTGGTGGGAAGTTAGAGCATTGGGAAGCTTTTAAAAACCAACGAAGGCAACTAAAAAAGCCATAAGGAATGAAAAGATTAAATATTAAGTAAGCCAGACAATAATCTCAAAAAGGATACCAGAAGTTTTTTCAGATATACAAAGAGGCAAGAGTAGATATCAGACTGCTGGAAAGGTGGTAATGGGGGACAAGGAAATGGCAGAAAAACTGCATCAGTCTTTACTGTGGAAGATACTCATAGTCAGTGGGCAGAAGTGAGTGTAGCTGCATTTATTAGGAAGAAAGTGCTTGAAAAACTGAAAGGTCTGAAGGTAGATAAATCACCTGGACCAGATGGACTACACCCAAGAGATAGCTGAAGAGATTGTGGAGGCATTAGTAATGACCTTACAAAAAATCACAAGATTCTGTCATGGTTCCAGAGGACTGGAAAATTGCAGATATCACTCCACTCTTCAAGAAGTGAGAGAGGCAGAAGAAAAGTAATTATAGGCCATTCCGCTTGACCTCAGTGGTTGGAAAGATGTTGGAAGTTGATTGTTAAGAATGAGGTTTTGAGATACTTGGATGGACATGATAAAATGGGCCAAAGTCAGTTCCCTTTATGGAAACTCTTGCCTGACAAATCTGTTTGAGTTGTTTGAGGAAATAAAGAGCAGGATAGACAAAGGAGAATTGCTTGATGTCATGTACTTGGATTTTCAAAAGGCCTTTGACAAGGAGTGTGCTTTAAGATAAAAGCCCATGGAATTACAGTAAAGATACTAGCATGGATAGAGCATTGGTTGATTGGCAGGAAGCAAAGATTGGGATTAAAGGGGACCTTTTCTGATTGGCTGCCGGTGACTAGTGGTGTTCCGCAGGGGTCGGTATTGGAATAACTTCATTTTATTTGAATGTCGATGATTTGGATAATGGAACTAATGGCTTTGTGGCTAAGTTTGCAGATGGAGGGACAGGTAGTGTTGATGAAACAGAGAGTCTGCAGAAGGACTTAGACAGATTAGGAGAATGGGCAAAGAAGTGGCAGATGGAATATAGTGTTGGGAAGTGTATGGGCATGCACTTTGGTAGAAGGAGTAAAAGCGTAGGCTATTTTCTAAGCAGGAAGGAAATTCAAAAACTAAGGTGCAAAGGGACTTGGGAGTCTTTGTGTAGGATTCCCTAAAGGTTAACTTGCAAGTTGAGTTGATGGTGAGGAAGGCAAATGCAATGTTAGCATTCATTTAGAGAGGACTAGTGTATAAAAACAAGGATGTAATGCTGAGGGTTTATAAGGCATTAGTGAGGCCTGACCTGAAGTACTATGAGCAGTTTTGGGCCCTTTTGCTAAGAAAGAATGTGCTGACATTGGAGCGGGTTCAAAAGAGGTTCACGAAAATTATTCCAGGCTTGAAAGGCTTATCTTATGATTGCTTTTGATGTTTCTGAGGCTGTACTTGCTGGAATTTAGAAGAACGAAGGGGGATCTCATTGAAATCTATCAGAGTTTGAAAGGCCTAGATAGAGTGGATGTGGAAAGGATGTTTCCTATAGTGGGGGAATCTAGGATCAGAGGGCACAATCTCAGAATAGAGGGACGTTCATTTAGAACAAAGATAAGGAAGAATTGTTTTAGCCAGATGGTGGTGAATTTGTGAAATTTGTTGCCACAGGTGACTGTGGAGGCCAAATTATTGAGTGTATTTAAAGTGGGGGTTAATAGATTCTTGATAAGTCAGGGTGTGAAAGGTTACAGGAAGAAGGCAGGAGAATGGGGTTGAGATGGAAATGGATTATCCACAATGAAATAGCGGAGTAGATTCGATGGGCCAAATGATCTAATTCTGCTTCCATATCTTATGGTCTAATACAGGGGTTCCCAACCTGAGGTCCACAGCTCTCTTGGTTAATGTAGGGGTCCATGGCATGAAAAAGGTTTGGAACTCCTTGTCAAATAAATGATGTTTTGGGCTGAGACCCTTCATTAGGACCTGAATTTCCAGCATCTACAGAATCTCTCATGAAAATGTAAAATCTGTTCAGTCCATGAAACCCAACCCTTACCTGGATTATTTACTCTCCTGAGGATTCGGTGTTAGTATCTCCAATGGCTCTGAAAATATTTAATTGTCACATCACTACAGAGCTTCAGCATACTTTCCTTGAAGCTATTTTACCATTGGAACCAGAAGATTTTATATTCAAACAACGTTGTCCTTTCTCTAATCATAATAAGTTAATTTTCTCAACCAGATTAGTATACAAAATAAATTATAAAATGACATTTGCATAAACTATCTGTTCTAAGCTGTCTTTAAATTTAAGGAAATATTTATATTTTGAGAGTGGTGGAATCAGAATCACTGGTTGTATTTTAGAAGTGTCCGGTTGATCACTTGAACCATGAAGGTATAGAAGGCTATGGGCCAAGTGCTGGAAGATGAGTTAATAATAAAGGGTGCCTACTAGTCAGTGCATAAATAGTGGGCTGAATGGTCTGTTTCCATGCTGTACAATTTTATGACAGTGACTTCCTATATTTTATATTATTTAGCATTTGTACATTTATTTGTCTGGCATCAGTTTTACTCTTTTGTGGATGAAATTAAGTCTTATAGTGTAAATAATTTTGCATTGAGCAGGTTACCATGATTATAAAAAGCATTAATTACCTGTGGTATATTGTCCATAATAAACATTGGGTCTTAATATTTTATCTGTATGAACCAAGTATCATTATTGCAAGAACTTCCATTTGTAAAATATGAATTTTGTTTTTTTATGTGGTGTGTGCACTTCTTGAAATCAGTACCTATAAGCCAACCTTAAATTCAATTTCTATCATAATCATTTTACTTAATTCAATTTCTAAGATATTCACATGGGCTCTGTGTGGGATTAAATGAAGGACATAAATGAGACACATAATGAGGTGTACTTGTAGCCAACAGTATCCAGTTCTAAAAATGAATAATTTAAAATATTACCTGGCCAAACATTGAAGAAATCCAAACATGCTCCAAATGTGGAAGTTTCAATTTGCCATGCGATGAATCAGGTTTGAGAAAATTTCATGAGTTAAAATCAAAGGAAATTTTAAAAATCTAAAGTAAGGAACATAGCTGCCAATCAAGCTGCACATACATAACAGTCATTAAATAAGTTATAGCCCATTTTCTCTCTATCTCAAAGATATCCAAAGGAAATCCACGAACCATGATGATCTTGAAATAACTGAGTCGGTTTAATTTCTCTTGTTTTTATTTCTCATTTTGTATTTTCCCTGGTTTTACTTGCCAGACTACAGATTTGAAAAGACTGTGCTTTTTACAGTTCACAAGGTATGAAAATTATTGGGAATTTAGAATTATGAAATCTTTCTAGATGCCAATGCAAAGTTATTAAATGGTAAATCAAGCTTGAGGCACTGAACCTGCTCCTAGTTCATCTGTGTAACAGATCATTTCTCCATTGTCCAATTCTGACTCTTATAAAGAGCCAGTCTAATTTTCCTCCTGTTTCACCATAATCTGAAAAAAAAACCTTGATACATATATATATTGGATAAGCTTGTTACAGATCATCATTACCTCAGATTTCTTAGAAACCCTAGAAAATATAGATCCTGGAGAAAATTAATAATAATAATAATACATTATTGATCCCAAGTGGGAAATCCTTTCATTACAGCATTTAAAACACATTTAGCAGTGGCAAACATAACTAATAAATTACAGAATAATAATATACACAACAATAATTTACCAATGTGTAATAATAATATACAAAATAATAAAACAGAGACTATTCTACCATGATGTGTGTTCTCCCATTGCACGGTGATAAACTGTTTTATATGCTTATTGCATTTGGTGGGAAAGATTTTCTGTAACAATCCTTGTGACAGCGGAGCTCACCAGTCTGTTCGAAAGGGTACTCTGCTGCTTATTCAGTAGGTCATGGAGAGGATGTGCCAGATTGTCCGTAACGGATCACAGTTTGTTTTGTGACCTCCTCTCCACCACTAACTCAAAAGAGTCGGGCTGTAGCCAAGAATGGATCCAGCCTTTTTATAACTTCCTCAATCTGTTATGGAGTAGGAACTAGAAAGCTACCCCAGTTTAACCTGCGAGGAAACATTAAACCGGACAACACTAATGGAATGGCTCTAGATAAATATATACAAAATAATTATAATTAATGTAAATACTTCCTTATACTGTATGTTGATCCTTATACGTTTTCTTTTTTTTTTGAGATTTTCTTTAAAAATTCACAACAGTAGGGAATATATGTGGAGACCTCCTCCATCTTAATTCTAATCTGAATTTCTTTTTCCTGTAGATTTTACCAAGATGAATATGGTGAGTGGTCCTATAGTCGGTAACAGGAAGGTGGTGATAAACCAGAAAGCAAAAGGGACTAATGAACTATCTAATGCTGAGTTTGACTGGTTGCATTTAGAAAACATCAGCAATAGAGATGTATCACACAAGTTCTCTCATTTGTGCTAAGTTAATTGATCTCAGTCAGTGAAGCATACAATGATTAGAGTCAGCTTTAGTACCTTTTTAATGTAATGTAATTGGTGGAAACATACATAATTCACAACCACCAGCATTGAGCTGGGGTTCACTTTAAGAATTTGGTCTAATGTGATCATGTAATTATGTTAAGTTCTGTTACTGCGCTTCATGCTCAGTTTTTGGAGTACAATAAGTGAGTTGTTACGGTCTTCCTTAAACATAAAGTGCCTCATGTCATTTTATTTGTGAAAACATACACCTTCAAGTTAGTGAAAAGATTAAAAAACATCTATACTTCAACTCCTGATTGCTACCCAGTGAAAAGCAGGAAAGAACATTTATGGAGGGCAAATGATCACAGTATTTAGCTTTGTTAATGTGAGATATCATTCTTAAATATTACTTTACTATTAGTACCAGCCTCTAATATTCATACAATAATTGTATACAATAATTTGGGTTGCAAAATCATTAAGTGTGTAAGGTACAGACTTCAAAGTACACTTGGTGTACAATGTTGTCATTGTAACTTGGCAAAGCTTGCCAGAATATTCCATTAAAAAAAGACTTTGAGGAACCTGAGTTATTACTTCAGTGTTGGCTGTTCAAGATGTACAAGTCAGCATTTGTGGGATTAATTGCTGCAATACTTTGGGGTGAAGGAGTCTCAGGCCTGGGAAGATCTGTACTGCTTCACAGAGAGAGGGAAGGCAGCAGCTTCCATCCACATCTAATAGAAAGTGATTCAAGAGCCTGCAGGATACAGGCCATTTATCTAAACAGAGAGAACTTCTGCTAGTCTCCAGCAATGGCACACACATTCACTGTGCTGCCACCGTTAGCATTCAGCCACTGAGCAATTCATTGCTGCAGAAACACAAGAAGACAGGGATTCATGTCAGGTTTCCTACACAGCAACAAACTGAGCAGGATTTGCACTAGATTCCTGGCACCCATATTGCTATTGCAGTAGCATGCCATACAAACAGATCTCTTCTTTAAAAATACAGGGAGTAGAAACTTGTCAGTGTTCAGACTGAAGGACTGAGGGTATTTCAACAAATCAGTGCTTTGTAGGAGAACACTAACCTGCGTACGATTGTATGGACTTGTCACACTCTTGTCAAAACATTGTCTATGTCTCAAATGTGTGTTCAAACATCCCGAGAGACTCTCTTTCCAGGGATTCTTAGTTGTACATTCATGTCAACTAAATAAGGATTTGTTATAGTTACTTCCTGACTCCAAGTGGTGATTGTATTGCATTTCCTCTTACATTTAAAAAGAGTGCCCATGTTCAGTGCATGTCAATCAGTTACAAAGAGAATCTAACACCTCTGCATTACATCAGCAAAATCAATACACCGAAGAGAGATGGAAATTTAACTGTGAAAAATTAAATATCCATATCATGCCCTTTAAAATTTTAAACCAGACATCACAATGTCTAACTATTGAACTCAAAGTCATGAAAATGACACACATTAATACTTGGGAATGAATATAAAGGGGCCTTACATAGATTAAGTGAATTGTATAAATATTTCTCAACCTACAGGCCAAAATTTAACTGAAACTAATTCTGGATAGTGCCAAAGTTCTTAACATTTCTTGCTTTAAAAATGCTTCTCTGTATAATTTCATACCATCAGTAAACATTATTTGCTTGCTTAATATAGACTAACCTTCAGCACAATGAGCTCTCTTTTCACTTCAAATAACAAAAAGGAATGTTTGTAGTGCTGGAATAATACACCCATTAACTGAGGGAATCTATTTGTGCTATTCTTTAAGTAAAGGTTATTTTTCTTAAGTACATGTTTTAGAGCTTGGACCATGTGATAATGATGTCACTCCTCATCAGCAAGGCAACACAAACCAGTCATAGTTCCATGCAGATCAGCCAATATGATTCATATTCAAAAGGAAGACCATAACTGAACTACTGAGACAATGAATCACAATACTTACATCATCATTCTGATTCAGTCATTAGCTTGTTTGCACAGTGGAAGGAGAATGTGATTGAATTACAAGAGCATAATGACAGTGTTTGTATAGCATTTCATAATTTCAGAAGAGCTGTAATACAAACATAAAAGATCATGCTTTTTAAATCCACTTACTGGAAATATGAGCATTACAACATGAAAGAAACAATTTCCCACAAAGATTACTTCAGGACAGATAAGAATTAAGACAAAAAAACTTGTGATTATTCTTTTTGATAATTGATACTCCAGTTTTCTTTCCTCTTGATCACCTCCTCCCATGTCTTTCCTTCCCCCTCCTCTAATTCATCTTCGATATGTAAGTTGCCAAATAACATTTAAACATAACAATACCTACGAAGTGAATGGTGGAGTTTTATAAGATTAATGACGGTAGTGCAGCTGACAATGATCCTTTATCACAGCATCATGCTATCTAACATGGAACTTCAAATGGGATTAAGAAGCAGAAAAACTGAGAACTCTTATCAACCAGACAATAGTTGCTAAGATCAACTGTACTATACTGGATAATAATTGTGGTCCACTGAACCACTATAGAATCTGAGGCTTTGTTAGTTTGCTCTCAAAGCTGTAGAAAGATCCTAGGTTGCTTAATGTCAACTGATTTTAACAGGACAATATCAGGTAGTCAGGCTGTTGGATATTTGGGTGAAGTAATATTATTCCAATTCTATTTGCTGCTACTAATCCTATTAACGAGAGATTAGATTTAATTCTCATTTCACAATCAAATAGCCTATCAACTCTAATTATCTTGGCACATTCATGAAAAATAACCACTGCTTGGATGTGCAACAACTCAACAGGCAATGTTACAAATTTTGGCTTGGGATAAGTTTCTAGTTGTAATTGACTGAAAGTTTATGGCTAAATGTTCCTTTCCATTGGGCTACAATATTGCCAAGGGTCAACTCTCATAGCTCCTAGTGATCCTATTATGAATCTATCAGGATTTCCTTCACAAAATCTTTTAAACAATTAGGAAAACTTCTTAATGTTTTTCTTTATCCCCTTTACTTGATAGACAACCTCTGAATGGGAATGATGTCCAATGCAGTCACAGCAAAAGAAAGGGAAAAGATGAATTTTTACCAACTCCATCCATGGGATAGAAGGCTTTGAATCAGAATTAGGTTAACTAGCACTGATAAATATCACAAAATTTGTTGTTTTGTGGCAGCAGTGAAGTGCAAGACATTACAGTTAATATGTGTTACAAAAATAAAGTAATAGTGCGAAAGAGGAATAGTGAGGTAGTGCTGATGGACTGATCAGAAATGTAATGGCAGAGGGGAAGAAACTCTTCCTAATATGTTGAGTGTGGGTCTTAGGCTTGTGTAAGTCCTCCCATTTGTAGATAGCCTTGATGGCGGGGAGGGTTGTACCTGTAATGGAGCTAGCTGAGAGGCTCCAAGGACTACACACAGAAATGGTGGAAATATTGAGTAGCTGGATGTTCCTTTCACACCCAGAATAGAAAACCAGATCCATAGTAAGGTCCTGTGGCAGGGCAGCTTTCACTTATCCATTTGTGGGATATTGGCATTGTTGATAAGGGCAAAATTATCCCTCACTAGTAATTCCTTGATAAGAAAGTGGTGAGCACATTCTAGAATTGCTATAAACCAACTGCTGAAAATGCTCCCACAATATTGTTGGAAAGCCAATAGACATAAATAGAGCCAGCAATGATAAAGAAAATTTAATTGAGTTCCATGTTATGATGGTGTGCAAATTAAATGGTGAATTGCAAGTGTAGCTCCCTGCTGCTCTTGTTTCTAGTGGTATATGCTGAGAGGATCTATTGAAGATATCAGGATTCTACTAATGTCAAATTAATGTCATAACTTTAATGGCATCAAATCAATCACAATTCTAACATTCATCATCTCCTATATTTGCTAAATGCATGAAAATGAGCAACATTCATCGCTAAAAGTTTGTTTATCATTCCTAAAATTTTCTTTCTTATTCTCTCCCTTTACTTTCAATTGTCACTTAGCTCCCTCCCCTACAGGAGTAAATATTGTTGAAACATCTAAAATAGAACTGTCAGTAGTTAGTCTATTTAGTTAGATAGCCACAATTAATCAATGTTGCTTAAAAACAATCTATATTATAGATCTATAGTTTACCACTATCATTTTAACTGGCATATTTGAAGCTATGGAAAAGTGGTGGCACAACTCTACACTCTTAAGAAAATGTAGGTTCATTGCCATCTTTACAAATTTATGCATGAATGTATTGGCATTCTTATGTGAAGCAAAAGGTATCTCCAGGTACTATTCTATGCCTATCTTTCTTTATAGAATTGGTATTATTCTGGGTTTCCTTCATTTCTTTATACATCTCTTCCATTTCATAATGCATGTACAGTGGGATGTTTGGGGAGCAGGTTAGCATTACTGAATAAAGGTGTGGGGGATAAAGTTGTACCACAATCAGTAATACTGTGGAAAGCAAGAACCAAGTTCAGCAAACTTTGACACCAAAAACTGATACAATAATTGGTTAAACTAAAGATACTTTAAAACCAGCATAAAAATTGAATCATTTTTGTTATTGCTTCTAGCAGGGCAAAATTGGTATATTTGTGTTAGTGATAATCATATTGCACTGTTTTGAAATTGAATCAGAATAAGTTCCTGCCCCAAGTCATGAAATTTGTTGTTTTGTGGCAGCAGTACAGTGCAAAACACAAAAATTACTTTAAGCCACAAACAATTACTGCAAAAGAGGAATAGTGAGGTAGTGTTCATGCACATGTTCATGAACCATTTAGAAATCTGATGGCAGAGGGAAGAAGCGGTTATTAAAATGCAGACTATGGGTCTTCAGGCCTCTGTACTCCTCCCCAATGGTAGTAATGAGAAGGGGGCATGTCCCAGATGGTGAGAGTTTTGATGGTTTTGTGTTATTTCCTGTAAACACTGAGAAAAGTCAAAAGCAGGAATGAAATGCCAAAACTCCTTTCATATCTAGTTATCTTTAGGACAAAGATTTGAACTTATTGGGTTATGCATCAATTAAGGAGGTTAATTCAGAAACAAGAACATCCAATCTATTGGCTCAATGTGGCTAATGACAGCAATCAGATTGCCTGAGTGATGCCTTTGATTTCTATTCAATTAAGGTACAGAGTACATGTGGTGGGATCACCTCTTTCTTGCCCCATCACCCACCATCGCACAGGTCATATTCAAGTCAGCAGAACAGTCACAGCATGGGTGGTGGGGCTGGTTGGGAACAGAGCAAATTAACAGAAGGATTGAGGAGAAGTTCTTAATAACAATGTTCTGCTAGCTGTTAAAATGAATACACCTATATATAGAAAATTCACTGCGTACATGCTGTTGTCACTGAGCAAAAAAATGCACTGCACGTGATCTTTGTGCACACTGGTCATTACAAATTAGAGGGCACATTGCTCTGCATGCACAATATAATTCTATTCTATGCCATTTGAGGTCACTATACATGCTCTGCAGCCCCATACACAGGGGCCTCATAAACACAGAAGTTCCATCAATAATTTGAGCTGTCTTCATTTCAACTTCAAAATGGCTATGCAAGCCCATCTGTTTGGTAACATAATTGGAATGTGAGGGAGTGGGTTGGTTGGAAGTGGGAGCAGGAGCTGGTCATTTCTGAGGTTTTACAAATCAGCAGTGAATTGAGAGAGATTCGATTCAGATTAATTAAACATTGGTTCTTAAGAAATTAAATGAATCCAGAGAGACTGGAATAGAGACTATACAGTAGACACTATTTAGCAGGCTGAGTAGACTGTCATTGACTTATCCTTTCTTAGTATGTTTATTAACATATCAAATTTTATTGAGAGGGTGGAGGAGACTATTGTTAACTGAATATATTTTCTAGTACAATATTTGCAACACTAAATGACAGTTTTTTCTTACCAAAATGCAAAATAAAACATTTACTGTAAATCTAGATCTGGGATCTGCAAGCACATGGGCTTGATGTTTGCAAGTCTGCTAGTCCAGTGGAGGTGTTGTGTCCTGGGGCTGGAGGACTGTTTGTCTGTGTGAGTGGGTGGATAAGAGGGAGGAAAGGGGCTTGTTTTGTTGCTGTTGGTGTGGCATGCTGTGCCACAGGAATGTGTGGCAACTCTTAAGGGTTGCCCTCAGCACATCCTTAGATTGTGTTGGTTGTTAATGCAAACAACACATTTCATTGTACGTTTCAATGTACATGTGATAAATAAATGAATCTGAATCTGAAATTTAAAAAAATAACAGGAAATACTCAGGTGTTCCTTTCTCCACAGTTGCTGCTTGACCTGTTGCCAACATTTTATATTCATGCAGACTGAGTAGACATCGAGAAATAAAGCAACAATAGTTAGAGCAGGACAATTTATTAACTTATCTGGTGCCACTCTTTCCACTACTTTCATTTACAGTAATTACATTGGTGTGATTGAAGTCCAGTCACGAGGACGTGATCTCTAGGGGTCTCAGGAGACAGATGGCCATTATATGAACTACAAGGGTAAAGCAGATAGACTGAATGTTGTGGAGGTAAACTTCCTATTCCCTGAAGAACACAAGGGTTTGCAATTGCTTTATATATTGCTTAAATTAATTCATGGTAAGCAGTATGATTTATCAGGTGGACAGATTCATGGATATACATGGATTTTATTATAAGCGTTTTGCTCTGATGTGATGTTATACAGATTGCTGCTCCGTTTAGTCTCTAGCTCCTTGGTTACTGGACGCTGACCAGCCAGTGATTCACTGCTGTCCCTAATTCTCTACTTTTTGTCTGCAGAAATACAAAGGGGTAAATATTTAAAGGCATAGTGATACCAGCTACCAAGCAAGTGGAAAGGGTCCATTAAAAAGTATCATCTAAATTGCCCAACTGGCATGAATGAAATGAAAATTTCACTGCAAACTAAAGCTCCAATCTCATTTGATCATGATGTATTATGTTGGACTCTTCCTGGCAATATTCCTTAGATTTGAACTTCCCACCCCCTCAAATTTAACTGCTTTTGAACTGCATTGTAGATGTGGCAGCTTCTTTCTCCTACACCACTCTTTCCAGCTAATAAGCAGATTGAATTGTCCATCCCAAACATTTTTCTGATGCAACATCTCTCACATTCCTTAACAAAATATATAGTTGATTCTTCCCTCCCTGCTAGTCTCTAATGAGGTGAAAATTATTACACTACAAAACTTAAGTCTGCATTTCTTCCTACTGACAATTATACAATTTCTGCATTCATCCTTACTCCTTTATTTTATCATACATCTACCTGTCTCCCACATCTAGCCTCATTTCCTCACTTCCACACTGGAACACTATCTGAAGTTTCTGCTTTGTCCTACAAGGCTGCAGGCTTTTAAAAACTGAATGTACTATTACTTATCCAGTACTTTCTTTTGTCTTCTCCCACATATTTTAAATCTTAATGCATTTTTTCAAAAAAAATGGACCCATACTGTAGGTTTCAACAAGGTTTCTCAATGAAATAAAGAAAAATTGGATATTTAGGATCTGACACAGCTGCTGCTATGAAAAGTTATTTTTTCTTTTTTTTGTATCTCAATGGATCTCAAAGGAACAATAGTTTATGAGGTTAATATAAATTCTTCGTCAAGACATTACAGATATCCAAGTGCTCTTCTATGTGCTGATGACAACAAAATTGGAAAGAAAGCCGGTCCTTTTCTTGACGCTGGGAGATATTGATTATTTGTGTGTGGTGAGAGATTTGGAAAATTCAATTAAAGGATTTGAGAAAAGGTTTCATAAATTTTTTTCCTCCTACAGCATTGTTGTGATTTAATCAATATTTTATTTTTCTATAGATTTTTTGTGAACATGAAAATAAATAACATTTAAACAGTTCTGCTTACTGCAGAAACAAATGTAACAATCTCTGAAGACCTTGATCAGATATTGTTATGGTGTTGCACATACATTTGCTGGCTGTAACTCACTTAATTACTAATTTTATTGGTATTTTGGTCAAGAAAATCTTATTTACTATGGCTTTTAGAGGAAAAAAGAAAACCTCAGCATTAGAAAGGAATTGATAGGGAAGGTACAAATATAAATAAACCTGAAGGATGGGGTTGGAGGTGTCAGACTTTGCACTGGCTTTAAATTTGGTTCAGAGAAAACTGTTCAATTCTCTTTTGACTCTCGACAATTAGGGGTCACTTTATGAATTGTAGCCTAGTTATGAAACGTTTGCAAAAGAGATGTTTCAACCTTTGCTTGCTGTTTTATTTGATGGTTGCTACTCTGATCAAATCTGAGAATATGCTGAAGTGGGAGGGAGAGGTTCTCAGTAATGCCCAACAGCAACTAAAGTAACAATTTTAACACTAATTTTGCAAACATAAATCACGACTTTATCCATGACAACAATATCATTTAATAAATTTATCTCTGTTCATAAACACTTCAATGTATCTTTTTTTTTAAAGTGGCTTAACCCTTCCTCTTCTGATCCATTGCTGGGTATGCTTCTGTACCTGATCGTAAGTAAATGATTAAAAGAATGAATCATTTGCTGATAATGTTTGAATAAAAATAGGAATTTATAAAAATTAAAGGACCAGCTATCATAATAGTCCTGTTCTCATATTTTCTACCAATCTTCAATCTTTCTCTTTCAATAAATATTTAAGTGGCCTTTTGAACCCATTATTTTTATCCTCCACAAAACCGTCCCCAAGTATATTGCCTTTTAGGTGAAGTTCTGACTTATTTCCAATCTCACTATTTTTCCAGCCATTTCATTTCCAAACCTAATAAAATAATCCTTTTCTTGCATAAACTTCCATAATTCTCTTAATTTTAAAAAATGACTTTCACTTCAACGAAGTAGCAGTATATCTTAGTTTTTCCTCATCATGACAGTTTAAGATGGATGTATTTCTTGGGCGGTACTGTGTTGCTCATTGACACAGACAACACATTTCACTTTATGTTTGATGTACATGAGACAAATAAAGCTAATCTTTAACTTTGACTCTTGGTGTCATTATATAAAGCCTTCATTTTATCCTCTTGGTTACATTGGTGAAACTATTAGATTACTATTGGTACTATTAGATTGCTATTGACGGGTAACAACTGATTGCTTGCAACTCTGTGGGAACTAAAATTGAGCCTTGAATCCGTCAAAGCATTGCCCAGCCCATTTCTGAATAGTGCAACCTCAACAGCTGATTTTTCCACAGCCTCTTCCAAAACAGTGTCATTTATCAGAACATAAGACTTGTAACAGAATAAAGTCACTAGATCTTCATCAATGCCTCGCCTACCTCAAGATATTACAGTTGAGGCTCACGGCAAGAATTGATACTTGGCTGAGGTATTAGTCAGTGGGCAAAGATAAACCTCACTCCAGTCTGAGCCAATGTTACCAAGAGACAAAAAAAAAGCAAAGAGAGCACAAAATATTGTTATTTTAATCCAGCATCTGACATTAACTGGCCAAATTATAAAGAGCAGAACTAATTGGACATGGCCTGATAAAATAGACAAGAAAGTGTGTATTGTAATTATCAGCATTTTAATTTTATAAGTTCTGTTCCCAAGGGAATGTCCCTTAGGAGTCTGGTGTGAATATGAAAGGGCAGATCATTGCAGCTGCCCACTCATATAAATATATGACAGAAATGTCACTAAGCAAATCAATCTGTCCACTAAAATGCCTGCAGGGAACTGCTCCCACAGGTGCACACCAAGATTCAGTTTCTAGCACCTAATTTAAATGTCATTTACCCTGGCAGAGAGCTCTCTCTCTCTCTCTCAGCAACTCTTCTCCTGCTAAAGAAAAATCAAAGAATGTTTGTTAACTTGCTTAAATGTTATGTGTAAAATATTAAAATCGGTCTCTAATATTTTAATTAGCGTAATATTGTAAGAACAAGCTTACAATGTTGCCAGCGGTTTATGCTAACGAAAGCAAACCTCAGACCAACCAGATCACTGGGGGAAATAATTAATTGGACTCAGTTGAATAAAATCAATCCAAACGCAGGTCCATTCCCTTTGATCCAACCAAGATCTACCGTAAGTTCCATGACAGCTCTATGTTCTCCCTGCATTGTTTTTTCCTTCTCACCTTCCTCTTTTGGCTTCACATTTTTTTTTTGTTTCTTGACTCTCAAAACCTGGTTCTCAAGTTGGAGGCAATTAAGAACATTCCAGTAAATGATCACCGCCAGTTTTTAATGCTGAGTAAAAGTTTAAGAACCAGCTGATACCAATCAGAAGACCTGTTATGTAACTAATTACAAATTTTATGACCTCCCCCTTTCCACCTTCAAACACAAGATGCATCATTTCTCTTGCCATCGTGTCTGACAGGTTCATAATTACACAAGTATTTGTCAAAATTATGACATCAAACTCATCAAGCCATCATTAGTATGATCAAAGTCGAAGACTAAGAACATCCACGGCTTCATGCAGACTTGTCTTAAGCATTCTCTGACACCATCTCATTCACCACCCAATGCTGAAAATACAGGATCAATTGAGATTTTCAAAACTTTATTATTTATGGGCACCAATGGAAATAGAAGCAAAATTAGGTTTATCGTCACTGCCTCATATGATGCAAAATTTGTTGTACTGCAGCAGCAAGACAGTGCAAAGAAATTAAATTACTACAGATTTAAAAAAATAAACACCTATAAAAGAAAAGCAATAATTTGCTAGTGTTCATGGATTCATGAAAAGTGTTTATGGAAAAGTTTCAATTAGATTAATCATGATTGAAAGAAACAGTAGAACTTGATTATGGGGTAATTGCCTTACTGTGCAGTACCCTCTTTCTGAGAATCATCAATCCAGATATATTAGATTTAACCATCTTAAAGGATTCAGAAATGCAGCTAAAATACAAATTGAGTAATACAAATTGGAAAAGGTAGATGGAGCAGCAAATGGAGAAGGGAAATATGGAAGGAAAGCACAAGAGTGGGAAAAATCCTGCAGGAGATTTTCAAAAAGGAAATGAATTGCTGGTTGGCACTGGAAGCATGGTGACATTTGCAGGTTGCCCAGTGCAATTCTTATTAACTGATTTGATTAAAAAATGCATTTCACTGTATTTCCTATGTACATGTGACAAATAAAGCAAGAACAATGTGCTCAAGACTTCTGTTAGAAGAAATTAGTTCCAACACTTCTCTAGAATTTAAATTAGAAGCAAATCAAAGGCATTCTTGCATATGTCAATGTTTAAAAATAGTAGCAATTTTTTTTTGTCTTGAGATGTAAAGTAGAGCCAGCAGCATAACACTGATTGGAAGATATTCTGAAGGATACTACAGGCCTAAATATATTTTTCCAATAGCTCCATAGAAGCTAGATTTTGTTAAATTACAAATTTTTACATAAATACTTGGGAGCAACACTACTTTGCTCTCACTAACCTATTCCCACTCCCTGCCTGACGCATGCAACATAGTGATGATCAGTCAATAAATGGTTAATGCAGGAGCTTTCTGCCATTCGACAGCTGGTGCTTCCAAGATCCTTTTTCCAGTTGTGCATCAGGTAGATCATATAGCTCTCACTTTATCACCATGTGAAGCCAACTGGGAAAAAAACTGAGAAGGGATGGTGGTGGTGATGGGGCTGGAAGGAGGGTGTTGGTCTGGAGAGAGAGGGTGGGGATGGAAGACTATCCCAAACATAAAACTAATGTTTTTATACTGCAGTAATAACCGGGAAAGGACATTCTGCATCTATAAGACAGAATGAGCTACTGACATGAGAGATCACTGCCGTTTCTTTTGAGCATTCTTGAGCTGCTTGGCAGCCATGACCCTTACCAAGCACATGATTAAATAGAGATTTTCATTGCATTGCCCTGGAGGTGTCTCGTTCAATGTTCTGGGCCTGTCATTTGCTCAGAATGTCATGAATGTCATTTTCCAGTGCAGCTGGAGGGAGCAAAGAATCTTGCTCACCTCATGGTTATGCTGCTTTCCAAATTCCAAAGCCCATTAAAACACAAATAAACCCTGAAGAGATGAGAAAGCAGGTGGGAATGTGTGGCCTCCAGTAGGTCATGACATCTTAATTTTATTAACCATTTGCTAATAACTTTGTTGCCTTCACTATTAGAAATGAATATAAATGAACACAGAATGAATGCTGTGTTATACATATTATAACAACAAGCTTCAGATTTAAAGTGACTGAAATTAGTAATTTTCAGCTGTTTCAGATTATTAAATGAACATTTTGGTAATATGTAAATCTTAAATAAATTAACAGCTGACAATGACAAAAAACAAATTCTACCTCAATTCATGTGGAAGATATTTTGTGATAAAATGTAAAACAACTACATCAGTTGCTGTAACCATCTTTTACACAACTCTCATATCTCCCAGTTACAACCTTTTTCTTTAAGATAATAGCAAGGAATAAATCTCTAATCTATATTCCTTGTATCAATATTAAATCATCCAAATGAAATACAATACTGGTGGGGTATAGTGCAAAATTTAATGGGTTCTGCACCAGCTTTCCTCAACTTCGGACAGGTGTCCTGGTGCTGATGGGCACTGTGGGGTTTGAACTGATCTTTAGACATTTACTGTGTATACAATGGACCCATGTCTATTGAGAATTGGGCTGATACTACATACACTCAAAACAGTTAACTACATGAATATTCTCAAAGCTCAGTTGTTAACATGCAATTCAAGTCAATCTACTTTAAAGTGTTATTTTCCATTTTAGATGCATCGTTAATCAATTTCATTATGGCCGGTAGTAGTAGTGCCAATGTAAGTCATTGTCACTACCTGTAAGGAGTTCCTCTCTGTGACCATGTGGGTTTCCTCCGGATGCTCCGGTTTCCTCCCACATTCTACAGATGTACCACTACTGTGAGTGAGTTGTGGGCATACTATGTTGGCACTGGAAGCATGGCAACATTTGCAGGCCGCCCAGCACAATCCTTGCAGCACACACATAATGCTGGATGAACTCAGCAGGCCAGGCAGCATCTATGGGAAAAAATACAGTCCGTGTTTCAGGCCAAACCCTTCAGCAGCACAATCCTTGTCGATTTGATTTTTTGAAAATGCATTTCAGATAGATAGATAGATACTTTATTCATCCCCATGGGGAAATTCAACTTTTTTTCCAATGTCCCATACACTTGTTGTAGCAAAACTAATTACATACAATACTTAACTCAGTAAAAAATATGATATGCATCTAAATCACTATCTCAGAAAGCATTAATAATAGCTTTTTAAAAGTTCTTAAGTCCTGGCGGTAGAATTGTAAAGCCTAATGGCATTGGGGAGCATTGACCTCTTCATCCTGTCTGAGGAGCATTGTATCGATAGTAACCTGTCGCTGAAACTGCTTCTCTGTCTCTGGATGGTGCTATGTAGAGGATGTTCAGAGTTATCCATAATTGACCGTAGCCTACTCAGCGCCCTTCGCTCAGCTACCAATGTTAAACTCTCCAGTACTTTGCCCACGACAGAGCCCGCCTTCCTTACCAGCTTATTAAGACGTGAGGCGTCCCTCTTCTTAATGCTTCCTCCCCAACACGCCACCACAAAGAAGAGGGCGCTCTCCACAACTGACCTATAGAACATCTTCAGCATCTCACTACAGACATTGAATGACGCCAACCTTCTTAGGAAGTACAGTCGACTCTGTGCCTTCCTGCACAAGGCATCTGTGTTGGCAGTCCAGTCTAGCTTCTCGTCTAACTGTATTTCCTCATGTGCATGTGACAAATAAAGCTAACCTAATCTCATGCAAAAGAGAGGTAATCCACTTAAATTGACAAAACAAATATGGAGTGTTTGTTCAGTGATACATAATTAAAAGATGGTGTTCAAAGGGATCCACATCCTCCTATTACAAGCTATTAAGACAGCAAGACAGCACCTGGAATCCCATCAATTGATCCAACTCTGCACCCAAGGCAGAGCATACCTGCAAAAGTTAATCAGATTGATTTCCGGGATTTGGGTTTGGCTTTTCAGCAGAGATTAAGCAGACTGGATCTATATTTTCCATTTTAGATGCAAACTAATCTCAATGAAACATACAAAATTGGTAAAATATTGGAGGGCTTTACAGGGGAGATTTGGGGATGAAATTTTCTCTGTCTGGTACAGGAGGTTGAATCTCGAACCAGGGATCACAGCCTGAAATGAAGGGATTGGTCATTGAGAACTAAAATAATTAATGAGTCCAGCCAGAGGGAGAGGAATGCTGGGAACTCCCAAACTAGATGCCAAATCATGCAATTATTTTCAAGATAGAAATCAACATATTTTTGGATATTAGGGAGTGAAGTGATTCGTGCTAGAGGATGGCACTGATCACCGGCAATACACACACACACTGAAATCACACAAGAAACATCCCTAGAAACATTGCAGTCTGCACTTTCAGGAGAAATGGTAAAGTATGTAAATTAAGTCAACAAGAACGATGGAATTTCATTCTTAGAGTGTCCAGCATTCTTCACAATGTTTTGGATGTACTACCATAAAAACAACCGTGATAAACTGTAGTATTTTTTAATTGGATTCTATCTTTGTCTGATTGTGGAAGAGATCAGTATGCTCCCAAACCTTTGCAGTGTATTTCCTCTCTTCCCTAAAAGCAGGAAGCACACATCAATTGTTCTGCTCACTTCTTACTTAATGTTCTCTTTAAAAATGGCCCAGTTTCAAAACCTGAGCATGCTGGTGTATGTATCCTCTTTGTTTTCTTCACTTCCTCTCAAAGGGAGTGGCCAATGCAAAGATATCTTATTAACTTAATGCCATTAATCTTGGTTACTTTATGCAAGTGTAAAAGTGCTGTCAGAATAATAATTACTGGGGAATCATATACAAACTTAATCTTTTCCACAAAAGATACTCAAATTGTTGCACTTGTCATCAAAGTTCATTTGATAGTCAGGAGCAGCAAACATGACTGATATCTCACCTCTTTAAAATCGGAGTTTCTGCGGTCACATGAAACATCCTAATTGTTAGATCAAATAAAGCAGGAAGACCCAGGATTCATGGTGCTTTCTTCAGCAGGTACTGATATATTGAGGCAGATAAGTATATACGTAATTTTAAAAAATGATCATTTTTGCATTTTGGACTAAAGTGTATCATTTATTTACTGTAATATACAGTGGAATGAATTCTAATTTTGCGTTGCAATAAAACAAACTGTGCTCTACTTCACTTTCCGTTGATGCTTCTCGAACACAGGCTCCGACAGATGCAGAATGTTGAAGTACGCCAGGAAGATCAAGAAGTGGAAGCAGGAAATTAGGGACACCAAGACAGGGAACAAGTCTGGCAGTTGTGGTGGAGGAGCTAGTGTTACACTAATCAAACTAAGACTTGCCATGGCTATCACAGATAGAAGGAACTGTAGGAGTAAAAAAAAGTTGTTTGTTACTGTTTTTTTTTAAAACATTCAACTACAATTTCTTTAATCCATTTCGTATTTTAAGGGTGTAAATCCCAAATACTGAAACATACTTAATAATCTTAAACCATAAATAACCTATAAATTCTATAACCCAACACTAGCTGTATAGTATCATAGGACATCTAAACTATGAAACAAACCAACCCGAGAAAAATAAATCGACAATCAATTCTTGATGCAAGAGAAAGTGAAATAATTAAAATCAGTTCTCCAGTTTCAGTTTGTTCTTTAATTAGAACTCTTCAATAGGAGGTCAAAGGGTTACGGTCCCATATGGTACTCCAGATATTAGCATCAAGTTCTAGGCTCATACTCCAATGCATCTCTCAGAAGAGAGAGCTGTCCTTCAAGTAGGACATTCTAGTGCAGCCTGTTTGCTTCTTTAAGCAAGTATAAGAGATTCCTCAGCATTATTTCAGAGCTGTGTATTCTTTATTGGCCTTTATATTAAGAAGGCCAATTAGATGAACTGGAGATAGATACTCGTTTTTTTTACATGCCCCCTCAAAAAAACTCCTCCTGTGTTGCCGATTCATACTAATTGCTGGGCAACACTGAACTAACAAAAACTAAGATGAAGCATCTTGAGAACCATCTCATACGTTGCATGTACAAAAACACACTTCAAATTCATCACAGTCCTGAAACCAATTGTTTACATTCACTTGTCAGTATTCGTACATTTCTTCGTAAGTTCTACAAGATTTGTATATGCAGCTCTCTCAAATTCATTAGCATTTCAACCTTAGAAGTGTACTGTTATGAAAGTGTCCATTTCCTGGACAAGCCATTCCTGTGGCTAAGTTAATAATAATAATTAGCTTCCTTTCAATTTGTCTGAACTGGATTACAACCCAAGACCCAATATTGAAGTCTTGGGTGCTTTGGAAAATAAAAACAAATTTAAAGCAACGATTTTGCAATGAACCATTTTTTCTAAAGTACTGAGATTACTTACTGAAAGTTTTGCAACGCATGATGAGATTACAAAGTGTGGGAAGTACCTCTTCAAGCTCTGCACAAATGGCTGGAGCTGCAGATCCTCCACAGACACTTTTTCAAAGGCTGATAACAACTTCATTGTGACGAGAAGGAATGTCAAAGAGCTAACAATATAAGGGAGGAGTAGGCCATCTTTTAGCAACAGGGGAAACATGCTGTAAGAATATAAAGGAAAAAATATCAAATGAAAAGTTGTATTCCAATTCAATTAGATTTATGTGTCTAGTGTTATCAAGTTAAACCTGTTACCTTGGATATAGTACTGGCAACTGAAGATTAACAATACTGACTTCAGCATCTGTTGTTTCCTTTAGTGAGTATGTTGCAAGGAAGCCAACAGGATGGATTGATCATTAAATTAGTCAGACTTAGTGGCACTTCACCAAAAACACTGTCTAGTACCCAAAGCAGGAAGAAGACTTGCCTTTAAGCACAAGAATTGAAAGCAGTTCCAAAATATTCTTTTTAATATTTAAAATAATATGATTGTTATTTACTAAGACTACATGAGATAATTTTTTTTAAACTTGTAAAAAAAAAATGATTTTTTTGCCCCAAATCTTGAGTTTGATCTCAATTCTACTAGGAAAAGAAATGAAGAAATATTTAGACGTAGAACCAACATGGAAAAAGTTGTACAATATACATGTAGCGATCTGTCATGTAAAACTATTGATCTTACCTAAAAGTTGATACCAGCAAAAACCAGGTTGTCATGAAGGGCAGTTCATGTAGAATCAATAATACAGGTCTGAAAACCAGCAAAATAAGAGCAGTATAAACAAAGATTTGGACAAAATTGAACTGAAAATACCAATAAGTAAGCTCACAGCTTTATATGGGGTGAATTGCTCAGACGAAGGAGGTCATGGGTTCAATCCCAGTCTCTGCTCCTTTAGCTCGCCTCAGTCGGGGCAGTCGCAGGATATTACAAATAGTCTTAAAGCTTTGTGCAGTAGGGAGACGGAATCCTGGACATTTTCACATGAATCAGCATGAACACTTAAAGCTTATATTTTAACAGGCACTTCATTGATATTGCTGACAGGAAATACCATGGTCTATTTGACCATATGATAAATAATCCTACATTCAATAGATGACCAGCCCACTCAATTTCTTTCAAGGACAAAAAAATATGAAGAATGGATGTGTGGAAGAGGCAGAATAGCAGCAGTGTCTAACCAAAAATAACAGCACTAATGTTCCTGGGTAAGTGCAAAAGATTTGTAACTTCTACTTATTATATCTCCCTTTGTCTTTTACACCCCCATCAGCTCATAATTACTGATAGTAAACCAGATTAATCAAGCTTATATTTGATGGCTAGGCATGCGGGTCAATAATCTTTGAGTGTCTGGTGCCAATAGAATTATGCACCAGGAAGGTTCAATCCCTTCAGAAAGAGAGGAAATTTGAACAAAAAAATTTTTTTTAATAAGAAAATGAATACAGAGGGAATGTTTGTGAAGTATTCCATCAGGAGTAAAGGATTGTTCAACAAAGTCATGGGATGATTGTTAACTGACAGGAAAAATTGTAATCGGATTAGTAAATAACTACGGAATAGTAATTTTATCTCTTATCTTTCCCAACCACTTTAGTAATAGAAATTTTATTCATGAACATACTTCACTTCAGCTGCTCCATTCAGTCTTGCATAACAGACCCCAAACTTTTTTTTGATATATAAATAACAGATTAATCTCAATTAAAAAAATTAAATCTATTGCAGACTGCTTTCTAATGAGGTAATTCATACTGGAATATCATTCTTCAAATGCAGGCACTTGCCTGTACCAATGTTTAATCCAGATAGTTGTTGTAAAATGATTGCTGCAAGTCTTTGGCTATTCCTAACCCAAGTGCCAATCATAGAACCATACCGCTGCCTCAGTGGATAATTCTGGAACCTTCCTCATCTGAATAGCCTAATGCTTTGCTACACAATCAGCTTTCAGTGCAGGTCAATAAATTAATTTTGTCAATTTTAACCAATGCCAGCCACAAATTTACCACAGCTTAAAGCACTAGCCAAGCTGGTAATGTGATAGAAATCGTGAGCATAATTTGGAGAGAAGCTAAAATATTTTAATGCATTGGAACTTTTTCAATGCAGCATTTATTGAAATGATGCCTTAAACAGAATATTTGAATTATTTTGCAATAGGTCTGTAAACCAAGCTGCCAGGACAGATCACTAAACCTGATAGTAGAGTGACATTAAAAAATAGAGATTTCTTAAACCTATTAACATGCTGTTTTACAATATATCTAACTTGCATAAGCAGATACAGAAACTAAAATGTAATAATTTCAGTTAATGCAAGTTGAATGCATTGTAACATGTTATCTGTGCGAGTACACTGTGCACAATGTTTATTATACTGTCGCTTTCAGCCATATACTCATCACTCATGTGTCTATTCCTTAAAGCATTGATTGCTATGATCACCATGGAACTGAGATTGGATTCACATTCGTCATACACACATCAGTCTGTCAGGTACAAGGAAAATAACTTCCATTTACAAGTAAAGCTTTTCCCCTTAGGTAAAAGCAGACTCTACAATAAGCTAAACAAATACATTTTGAAGATTAATAATGGAACTAACCAAATTGAGCCAGACAAAGAGATCACTGAGGTCAAATGCCAAGGGGTAATAAAATTAATATGGTGGCTTAAGTAGTTAAACAAAATAGCTAAATAATTTTCCAATAGACCTGTAAAGCAAGTCGCTAGGAAAGATCACTGAGCCTGATAGTTGAACCAGAGACTGAGAAATTAAATAAGAAACAGAATTGGTAGGATTGGTCTAACCAAAAAGGATTTTTTTTCAAGGCTTAATGTTCCTTTCCTGTTCCCAAGAACTTCTATTCCTTAAGATCAGCAAATTGCCTATATTATTCCATGTAATGCAATCACTCAATGTGATTGGAACGGGACACTGAAACAACTACAAAACACGCATGCTTCTGAGTCACAACTTCTCTACCACACAACAAGTTTTTGGATGCTACTATTGCGTAGTCAGTAGAGGTGCTGCTCCAGAACTCCAGCAACACAGGGTCAATCCTGACCTACAATGTTCTAACTTCCTTCCACATCCCACTGTGATATATAAACTGATTGTTTGACGTAAGCTGCCCTTAGTGTGTTTATGAAAGGCAGAATCGGAGGGAGTTATAGGAGCTGGATGGTCAGCATGAACCTTGTGGGACAAAAGGTCGATTGACAAGCTGTATAATTCAATGACGCTAAATTGCTTACATTGTTAACAGCATCAAGTTATGGTTATGAGTTATAGGTCACCATCCAATTATCCATTCTTCCAGAGTGAGTTCTTAGAATACATTATGAATATTCAGCCTAGACATAACATCATGTGAGTCAATGCAAACTGGTTAATGAATTGCAAGAACTTACTTGATTTGTATTTGCTCCCTCTTTCCAACCTCTGATGTGACTGACCTTGCCAAGGTCAACTCAGAGCACAAAATTATCAAGATAGCATGGGAGTTCCCTTGTCTATTTTACCCCAATAATATATCAGGCTGAACAATTAACCATTCTAAAAATGTGGTCACAATAGAAAGTAA
The DNA here is from genome assembly GCF_048418815.1 of Hemitrygon akajei. NCBI lineage: Eukaryota > Metazoa > Chordata > Chondrichthyes > Myliobatiformes > Dasyatidae > Hemitrygon > Hemitrygon akajei. The sequence goes on from NC_133135.1 coordinate 59,763,133, forward strand.
AACACTAGCAAAGGATCAAACTTTTTAAAGTTAAATATTTGTCTCTGTCTCTCTCTCCACACGCATGACTGTGTGGCTAGGCACAGCTTAAATGCTGTCAATAAGTTTGCCAATAACACCAATTCTTGTTGGCAGAATCTCAGAAGACAATGAGGTGGTGTACAGGAGCGAGATAGATTACTTGGTTGAGTGGTTTCTCAACATCAACCTTGCACTCAACCCAGGAATTAATTGTGGACTTCAGATAGGGGCAGTTGGGAGAACATACCCCAGTCCTCTTTGAGGGATCAGTGGTGGAAAGGGTGAGCTTCAAGTCCCTGGCTGAAGAAATCATGCCAGTGATTACTCTTCATTTCTCATGAAGAAGGCATGAAAGTACAGTACTGGTAACAATGAAGTTCTGGCCATTACAGAAACTTGGTTGAGAGGGACAGGAATGGGTGCTTAATGCCCGAGTTTTCAATGTTTTAGAAAAGACAGAGAGAGGGCAGAAGAGGGGTAGGGAATGCTGTACTACCAATCAGGGATCATATCATACCTGCACTTGGAGAGGACATAATGGAGGGCTCGTCTATTGAGTCTATATGGGTAGGACTCCAAAATAGGAAGAATGCACTAATGGGATTGTACTACAGAAACACTCCCCACTCCAGCCCCAGTAGTTACTGGAATATTGAAGAACAGATATGCAGGGTCGTTGAAAAAAGGATCTAGTACTTTCCTGGCGTGTATAATGAATAAACTCTTCTCAGACTTCCAGCGGGTAGAGGTATTGATTTAAACCAAAGTTTTGATAACAAACTCTGACATCTTCATCAGGGATGATGCCCAGGCGTGTCCAGGCTGGTGGTATTTATAGCCCCAACATCTGTCCCTCCTAATTGGTTAGTCCTCATCCAATCAGGTTTCCGCTTGTTTACAAATCCAGTTCTTACTTAGAGCTAGACCTTGGTCTTTGTTAAAATTGTTTACCTCTAGTTTTATTTCAATGGTTTTCTTCACCAGGTGATCCCAAAGTCACTGTAGTTTTGTGCTGCCAAAGTCAATCCTATGGCCTTTGCGAATGCAATGTTCTGCTATTGCCAATTTCTCCAGCTAACCCAAACAGATACACCTCCTGTACACTTTGACTTAATATCTGTACCCAGCTGGAAGCCCGAGAAGAGTTTAATAGGGTTTTCAAATACAAACCTTCTTAGTGTAAGAGGTTTAGGTGGAGCAGGATTTGCTAGATGCATCCAGGAGAGTTTTGTAAATCAATATGTAGACAAGTCCAACAAAAGGGACTGTACTGAACGTGGTGTTAGGTAATGAGCCTGGCCAGGTGACTGACCTTTCAGTGGATACGCAGTTAGGGAACAGTGAATACAACTCCTTAACTGTTAAGATAATATAGATAAGGATAAGTATGGATCTGGAGCGAGTGTATTTAATTGGATCAGAGCAAACTACAAGAGCATTAGGCAGGAACTAGGGAGAGTGAATTGGGAACAACTGTTTTTGGGCAAATCCATATCTTGGATGTGGAGGATGTTTAAAGACATACCTGTCCTGCACAGAGGACAGGACAGGTATGTTCCAGTCAGAGGGAAGGACAAGGATGACAAAATAATAGAACCTTGTATGTCAAGAGAGGTGACAAATTTAGTCGAGAAGAAAAAGGAAAGATGTATAAAGTTTCAGAAGCTCGAATCAAACAGTGCCCTTGACGATTATAAAGAAGTCAGTAAAGAACTCAAGAGGGGAAATAGAAAACCGAGGAAGAGCCATGAAAAGTCCTTGGCAAGAAGGGTTAAGGAGAATCCTATGGTATTCTACACATACATCAAAAGAAGCTAACTAGGGAGAAAGTAGGACCACAAGAATAAAGGGGGAAATACTTGCTTGGATGAGGAGGAAGTGGGCGAGGTCCTTAATAAGTATTTTACATTTCAGTATTTAACATTGAGAAGAACATGGAGAATAGGGCGAGAAGAGCCAAGTACACTGATATGCTAGGGCATTTTGAGGTAAAGGAGGAGGTTGTGTTGAGTCTCTTAAAGAGAATTAAGATGGATAAGTCCCCAGGACCTGATGGGATATGCCCGTTATTGAGATGGGCAAGAGAAGAGGTTGCTGGAGCCCAAGGTCTTTTCCTCTCAAGCCACAAGTGAGGTCTGAAGGACTGGCAAGTGGCTAATGTTGATCCATTGTTCAAGAAGGGAACCAGGGATGATCCTGGAACTTATAGACAGGTGAGTCTCTAGTCAGTGGTAGGGAAGTTACTGGAGAGAATTCTTGAGAATAGGGTTAATGAGCATTTGGAAGACCACGGCGTAATCAGGGAGAGCCAGCATGGCTTTGTGCAGGACAATTCATGTCTTATGAACGAGTTTTTTTTGTTGAGGTGATGAAAGTGATTGATGAGGGTAGAGCTGTGGATGTCATCTACATAGAATTTAGATAAGGTGGTTGACAAGATCTCTCATGGTAGTCTCATCCAGAAGATTAAGATACATGGGATCCATTGTGAATTGGCCGTTTATATTCAGAGCCAGCTCTTCCATAGAAGGCAAAGGACAGTGGTCAAAGAGACTCATTTTAGCTGGAGGTCAGTGATTACTGGTGTTCCGTAGGGATCTGTAATGGGATCTCTGCTGCTTGTGATGTATATAAATGACTTGGATGAAAATATAGTGGGTTAAGTAAGCTTGCAGATGATATGAAAATTGGTGGTGTTGTGGATAGTATAGAAAACTGGCAGAGGAAAGAGTGGGATATAGATCAGTTGCAGATATGGGCAGAGAAATGGCAGACGACATTTAATCAGCCAAATTTGAGGTGTTGCACCTTGGCTGCAGAAATGTAAGAAGGCATCATACTGTTAAGGGCAAGACTCTCAACATTGCTGATGAGCTGAGGGATCTCGAGATCCAAGCTCAGAGCTCACTGAAAGTGGCTACGTGGCTTGATAAGATGGTTAAGAAGGCATTTTGCATATTTGCCTTTATTAGTTGAGGCATTGATTTCAAAAGTCAGGAAGTTATGTTGTGGCTTTATAAACTCTAGTTCGACCGCATCTGGAGTATTCTCGTCACCCTATTATAGGAAGGATGTTGAGAATTTGGAGAGGGTGCAGAAGTTTACCAGGATGCTGCCTGGATTAGAAGGCATGTGCTGAGAACATGGAAAAACTATGGTTGTTTTCTCTGGAGTGGGAGGGCTGAGGGGGAAATCTGATTGAGATTTATAAGGTTATGAGAGGGATAGATAGACATACTGTATCTTTTTCTCAGGTGTTGAAATATCTAATAGCAGATGAGAGGGGGTCATTTCAAAGGAGATGTGATGGTTAAGTTGTTTGTTTGTTTTTCCACACACACAGAGGTGGGTGCCTGAAATGTGCTGCCTGTGGTGGTGGTAGAGTTAGAAACATTAGAAACTTTTAAGAAATGTTTTGAAAGGCACATGAATGTGAGGAAAATGGAAGGATATGAACATTGTGTAGGAATAAGAGATTAGTCTAGCTTGCCATTTGATGACTAATTTAATTGGTTCGGCACAATATTGTAGGCCGTGGTTGTGCTTGTTCTTGTGCTGTGTGGTTCTATGTTCTATTAAGTGCAATATAAAATGTGCTCATTGTAAGTCAGCTGACTGTTTCTAAAGTTTGATTTCATTAACTTTAAATATTGACAACTAATTTGAACACTTAGCCAAAGCACATGACAGTCTGAAAATTCTAACTCACAGTATTACTTAGACAGCACAAGGGCCTCAAGGAACTTAAAGGAGCTTTCTTAATGTGTTAGAATTATAATGGAAACTATTGGCACATTTCTCCTCTGTTATTGCAGACATTGTGTATATATATCAGAACATGCAGACATTTGTAGTCATAGCAAAAGAACATGATGTTACATGAGTGATAACCATTGAACTGCAAGAAAAAGGGAAAACCTGTTCCAGTTCTGATGAAGGAACAATGGGCTGAAATATTAACTTTTAGACTCTCCACATATCCTATGAGGCATCCCCAGTATAATGACAAAATGAGAAGAAAATGTTCCAATTAAAAAAAATCATAACACAGCATCATGGACAATAAAAATACCAAACATGTCTGAGGAGATAATGGCCTATGAAGAGCAAGGTCCCAGATTCAATGCCAAGTGGACACCTGACAAAGAAAGATCATTTAGAGGAATAAATAGGTTTCTCACTCCTGTAACCCCAGCAAAAGGGGGGCCTGGGTTGATCTATGACAATCTTCCAAAAGTAGAACACCATATCAACAATGCCCATGAACAGCACCACTGAAGTGAGGCTGAGGATCGCTTATCACATGGTTTATCTTGTAAGACATTAAATAACAAATTCCCAAAACTTACATAGCTGCCAGAAGTATAGATTTTTCATGAACTTGGAATGAAAACAGGAAGAATGATAAGGAACAATTCACCTAGAAATTACAGAAAAAATTAAAAGAAATTTAACTTCGCTTATGCCAGGTACATATTGCAAGAAAGTATCAACATATTTTCTTCAAACTCTAATTGTGTTCCCTTCTAAAGAATCTCAGTACATAGAATGGTACAGTTGCACAAATGTTAGCAACCCTGAGAAACTTTGGTTCAGTTATTGTTCTTTTCCCAGTTGTCAATGACTCAAGATAGAGGGATGGGTGCAGAGCTTGCCCTGTGATTTTTCACTTGTATATATCTCAGATCAAGAAATGTTCAAGTCGAGCAGTGGCCAGATGGACTTGAGAAATGTTTATCACTATTTAAATATACTTTCTTACTGAATATACAGGGGCTCAGAGAAAACTGCTACACAAGGATAACTTGCATAATTGTATAAATGAAGAGCGGGGTCATCATAGGTCCCAGCACAATCCAATATAAAAGATAGCCCCTCATCACAAACAACACCAAGTCTAATCATTATCACCAAAGAAAAATTTTTTTTCTTATTTTAACTTGGCGATTCTCAAAATAAAATTTAGTGATTATTGGAGTCTGTCCACTATGCGTCTGCAGGTTTCAAAAACTTGCTTCTACGTGCAGGTCTAAAATCATTCAAAGATTGACTGATTATGGAATATTGACCAAAATTATTGTCTTTTCCCTTCTAACAAAATGGCACAACAATTCTTGAGTGAACTGTCTGTTCCAATTCCACCCAGAGCAAGATGGTTTTTTAAAAAATAGGATGAATATTGTTCTTTTTTCCGCCAGGGTATTCCACTTGACAACTGCCCAAAGAAGCATGATGGAAATGAAGAAAAAGACAAATTGCATTAAATATCTCACTTGTATGGGTAATTAAAGATGCAGGAATGCTTATCTGTCAAATTATTGTGCATCATTCATGTCTGTAGCTTCTAAGCAAAAATTTGGTTCAGAATTATAACACTTAGTAATTTAGTCCAGAGTGCTTGAATTTGTTTAGACTGTTTATAAATTAGTTAAAGCTGAAATATATGATTAAGTAAAAGTAAATCCATATTCCAAGAATAAATAGGCATATCCAATCCACCCAAAGCTGTCAGAACTTACAGAATTGCAATGATTCACAGGATTTACAGAGCATTTTTTGGGTTAATTACTAGTGCATATTAGCAAATAGTCAATTCATGTTTTTTTTTTTTACAGAAAGTAAATTTAATTTAAAGTTAAAAGCATGTTGCAAAAAAACTGTTGGATTTATAATTGCGCTGTCAAGGTTATTCTCCCACCTATTTTATTCCTCTCCCTTCCTGCAGGCACCAACTCTTATTTGAGATCTGCAGCAGCTGCCTGCCCTCTGGAATTTCATCCAAGCCATCAATCTTGACTAAACAGCAAGTGTTGGTGCAACAGCAGGCACATATCCAGCCAGAATTGGTACACAACAGATAAGACTGGAAGCATTCAATTTTTGCTCTTCAGAGACAGGGTGACGCCAATGACAATAGCACAATTACACTGATCTGTGCCTTCACTGCCAACAGAGCACAGTTAAGATGATGGTTTTCCAATGGTGTGTCTGTAGAGTGGCCCACTCCACCACATCACGGAGAAACGCAACACAAATGGATTATGTTATTATCCATCTTTTCTGTCATTGCACATATATTAGATCACATTCACTGAATAACTGCCAAGCTACAGAAGATTAAAATCTAAAGACGAAGATCAACTTTTTTCTTCTGCATTTTTATGAATGTTATAATTTACTATCAGAGGACAAAACAAAAAAAATATTCCCAAGCATTAATAAAAAAAACAAAGGGCAAGTAAATGAACAGAACAACACAGAGCAGGAAGATGATAGCTCGAGTTACACAATCAATTCTGACATACCGGTATACATGCTAGTGCCCTTTGGACTAGGAAAGGGAAAATCTGCCAATTTCTCTATTTGACATCACCTTCGCAGAAAGGAAATAGTTGAACAAAAAGGATCTCAGGGAATGGGCCAACACTAAATGGACTGAGCTGGAGACCACTCCTCAAGTGACATCTGCCTTCAGTCCTAACCAATTAGCTATTCTTGATAAAATCACAGGGAAAAAAAAGTATTTAACAATGAGGAGGTTAATAACAGTCCACAAACAGACTTGACAATAAAACAGACTTCAAAAGGAATCACTAAGGTGAGAAAAGAGAGAACTCTGGTGATTTTGTTTCTAACTGAGAAGAACCAATTCTAGACAGGGCAAGAGGACACAGAGTCGAAGGACAACGCCGATCACCACAGCTTAAAATCCTTTCAGCTCTTATTGTCAAATGAAAGTTAATATATATATATATAAAAATAGTATGTAATGCATGTCAATTCACAAAATGTAACTTACCAGTGCAAATTTGAATCCCTTTATTGTGGGATTCATTGTCAACTTCACGCATGTAGGAAGAAGTGTCAGAAATGTTGCGGCAAAACTGACAAGAAAAACAATTATTGTTAAACAGAGTTAATTCAATCACTTCACATCAAGCGAAAAACAGACCTTCACCTATTAAAATGAATATACATGATTTGCCTCGAGCTGTTTTGTGAAATTACTGTGAAAGACTTGAAAGATCAGGAAATCAATGTATGGAGAATCACTGATTAGAAGCAAACACTTGACTTTAAACACCAGTCTAAGAACACTGCCCAGATCTGTTTTACCACTTGATAAAAGCAATTTGAAATGTTGTGAAATTTCTTCATCCACTTCCATTTACCATAAGGTAGAAATAATGCTCTCCTCTCTAAATGTCAAAGCTAAATTAGAGAATAAGAATGTGCCAAGTGCATGTCCAAAAAAAAACAATAGCCCTTAATTGCCCTTAATCTTCTATCCAATAATCCCTTCATATTTTCCTTGCAATGTGTCCCCATAATACTTTCATTGCATTTCAGAATAATTTAAACCATAGCACAGATGCACACTACTGTGCAAAAGTCTTAGGCACCCTATATTTTTTTTAAAATATATGGTTTCAGATGGTATGGCCTCCACAGAACCTGATCTCAACATCATTGAGGCTGTCTGGGATTACCTGGAGAGACAGAAGCAAGTGAGTCAACCCAGTTCTACAGAACTGTGGCAAGTTCTCCAAGATGCTTGGAACAACCTATCAGGTGATTTTCTTATAAAAGTACATGACAGAGTACCCAAGAGAATTGATGCAGTTTTAAAGGCAAAGGGTGGTCAAACCAAATAGTGATTCAATTAAGTTTTTTACTGTTTACCGCTCTTTATAGTAATTATCTTTATATATTTATAAATTTTTAATTTCATTGTTTTTGAAAGCATTTTTGCTTTACAAATTTTTTTTTAATATATGTGCCCAGGACTTTTGCACAATACTGCATTTATTGCGTGCGGTTCAGGGCACCACACCATAGGAAGGATGGGGTTGTGCCAGACGGAGTAGGAAGGAGATTCACCAGGATGTTACCTGGATTAGTTACGAGGAGAGACTGAATAGGATTGGTTGTTTTGTCTGGAGCAGAGGAGCGACATGATACAAGTATATAAAATTATGAGAGGAATAGCTAGGGTAGATATCAAAAAAGAACATTTTCTCATAGTAGGGTTTTCAAAGAACAAGAGGGCACAAGTTTAAGATGAGAGGAAGGAGTTTTAAAGGAGATCTGAGAGGGAAGATTTTTTTTAAGCAATGGTTGATATTTGGAATGATCTGCCAGAGGACGTGGTGGATCCAGACACAATAACTGCATTTGAAGCATCCGGACAACAAATTAACTAGAAATATACAGTCCTAAAGCAAGAGTAATGAATTAGTGTAGATAAGCAATACATTGGGACAGACATGGAGAACTGAAGGGTCAAATAAATCTATGACTCCACCTTTCTTCAAAATCTGAGCCTTAATTCTAGGTAGAAGTGACAAAGGGCTAAGGAAGATGGAATCTGATTGGAGAGGACAGTGGACCATGGAATAAAGCGAAGGAGCTGAGGAGGAAACTGGGGAGATGAACATGCAGGCAATAAACAAAACTGCATTTTCCTCTCGAATAATGCTGGAAGGATTTAGCAGGCCAGGCAGCATCTATGGGAAAGAGTAAACAGTCAACATGTTGGGCCGAGACCCTTCATCAGGACTGGAAAAAAGAAATTAGAAGTCCAATCTAATCTTCTAATATCTTTTTTGCAGTCCTGATGAAGGGTCTCAGCCCGAAATGTTGACTGCTTACTCCTTTCCATAGATGCTCCCTGGCCTGCTGAGTTCCTCAAGCATTTTGCATGTATTACTTTGATTTCCAGCAACTGCAGATTTTCTCTTGTTTGCATCTTCTTTAGTCTTCTGTCACTTCCACTTATCACCTCCCAGTTGCTTATATCAAATAAATCTCCCTCCTCCACTGCCTGTCTTCCTTTCATTTAGATTCACCTATCACCAGTCAGCCTTCACTCCACCCTTTTAAACTGGTTCTTCCCTTTCTTTGAAAAGGTCTTGACCCAAAATTTCAACTGTCCATTTCCTTCCATAAATACTATCAGACCTGTTGAGTTCCTTCAGCATTCTATATGTTTATATCTGAGCAACACACTAACACTTCCTGGGATTTGTACTGTCATTCTAGCTGTACCAATATTGCACTTAGTATTTTTTGTCTTGAATGAGCTGCATGCTACGTGCCCGAAATCTATCTTCTGTTGTGTTGCCATATCAACAGATTTTGCATATTCCCAATGACATTTTTTCTCCTATTATTCCTATATCCATCCATATTAAATGCTGCTTGCCACTCATTAGCCCATCTACCAAATCATTATTTTATTCCTCGTTAACTCAATATGAGAGAAATGCAAAAAATATACATCCTGAAATTGCTGTTCTTCACAGACAAGAGTTTACTCTTCAAATCTTTCCCCAATTTCATATCTTCTCAAAATAAATTGTTTTCCTATGTTACGATCAACGAGAGAGAGAGAGAGAGAGAGAGAGAGAGAGACCGAGACCATTTGAATGCAGGGACCTTCCTTTGGGAGCAATGAGCAAGAGGGAGAGAGCGACCATCACATGCAGACAAATTCCTACGGCAGCAGCGAGCAAGAGGCTGGTAGATGACACTGAACACACGCCTGCCTTCTGCACTCTCCTCAATGATTTCAATCTTCATTGGTGCTTTAATCGGTGAGATTGGCAAGAAATGGAGTCGATCATAGGCTCGCGCCCTATCTCCAGGCTACTCGGCCTCAAGCTTCAGTCAAAGCCTCACTGAACACCCTTGGAAACAGCAGAGTGCCTGATAATACACCACCAAAATGTAGATCACAGGCTCCAACAATAGCAGAAGCAGATTTGAAAGAAAAGTAAGATGTAAAAGAAGTGAAAGAAGTAATTTCATGAACCGCCTGCAGGATGTCGCTCTTATTTGCTGGCGCCATCTTCTTCCGGGGAAGTATTTACTTTCAGCTAATATACAGGGCTGATGCACATTAAGTGTCATAGAACATTTGTCCTGAACACCATCCACATAACACTGTCATATACGACACCAGCATCCCAGCAGACTGCTACTGAGCTGCAGCTTGTCCTGAATTGTGGGCAATTTTAATGCAATGGACACATGCCTAGGGAAAGAAAAACAAACTGGAATTGGACTGAGATGTCAGAGGCTACTTGGGATGCACAACATTTGGAGCATTTAGTAAGAAGTGGGAGCTTCTCTTTTCTGCCAGTATTGCACTCAACCCTTACAACTGAGATGATGCAATGGCCTAGAATGCAGCCATCTTCAAGTAGGCGAGTGAAGTCTCTCTCACTCCTCACCAATGAACTGACACTGAACTATTGCCCCAGATTGCTGTGACGCAACACTGACATAATTCTGACTCAACTTTTCAAAATTCAACGTTAAGGTCTATTTTGGAAATAATGAAAAATCGCTTTCACACAAAGGTGTTTACTTCCAAGTACTCTTTCACAAAGGAAAGGTAATGCAACAACATCCAACTGACCAGGATGTTGTACAGTAATGGATAGTGAGACAGTGAGAGAGTGCCTACGTCCACATACTCATGACCTGAGTGAAGAAGCTTCCCCTCATGTTCACACTAAACTTTTCACCTTTCACCCTTTACCCATGACCTCTAATTGTAGTTCCACCCAACCTCAGTAGAAAGAGATTGCTTGCATTTACCTTTTCTATACACTTCATAATTTTGTATACCTCCATCAAAACTTCCCTCAATTTTCGATGTTCTAAAGAATTAAGTCCTAACCTGCTCAATCTTTCCACATAACTCAGTTCCTCCAGACTGGCAAGGTCCTTGTAAATTTTCTTTGTACTCATTTAACCTTTTTTACATCTTTCCTGCAGATAGGTGACCAAAGCTGCACATAATACTTCAGATTAGGCCTCACCAAAGTCTTTTACAACTTCAACATAACATTGTATCTGTGTCCTGTACTCAGTACCTTGATTAATGAAGGTCAATGTGCCAAAAGCTTTCTTTACAACCCTATCAATAAATTATGGACCTGTATTCCCAGATCCTTTTGTTCTACCATATTTCTCAGTGCCCTGCCATTCACTAAGCAAGACCTACCCTGGCTGGTCCTATCAAAGTGCAATACCTCACACTTGTCTGCATTAAATTCCATCTGCCATTTTCTGCCCACTTTACCAGCTGGTCCAGATCCTTCTGCAAGCCATAATGGACCACTTTTCAAATAGAATCTTGATTACTTATAGCCCAGTGCATGATGAAACAAGGATATACAAACAGGTTCTATTAATCAATGATGTAATGATTGAATGCACTAAACTGATTAACTGAAACAGAAATGGGTGTAGAAGGAATCAAACTGGCCAAAGGACAACTTAACTAAAAGTTGAGGGTGTGACAAATGTGACAGTTTAACCTTCAAATCATCAGTTCTTACCACTTGGCATGAGTGAGCATATTAACAAGACACCAGGTGGTCATCCAGCATCAGCAAAATCTCTCCCAAGCAGAAATTTTGCAGCAGACAGAAGTTTCAAGATGAGTTGGCTCAGCCCTTCTGAACAAGCACAGAGAAATGGGCAAGGTCGAAAACCAGAAGTGTAGTGTCAGCCATGGAAATTGAGTGCAGCAGATGAGAGATACATCAAACTGACACACCTTGTAAATCAGAAGTCTTCCAGCACTGCTATCAGCTCTGAACTCACCAAACCCACTGGAACCCAAGTACACCCCTTTGCAGTCCAAAGAAGTCGTCAGAAGTAGTCTTCATGGAAAATGCTACCAAAAAGCCATTCCTCAAAGTGGAAACAAAACCAAGAAACTCACCTATGCACAAAAATACAAGGACTGGAGTGCTGGACAATGGCAGCAAGTGATCTGGACTGCCCAGTCAAAATTTTAAATTTTTGGCTCAAGCAGAAGGCAGTTTGTCCATAGAAGAGCACAACACAGATGAGTGTCTGCAGCCAACAGTGAAGCACGATGGAGGCTCCCTGTAGACTTGGGACTGTATTTCTGCAAATAAGAGTTGGCGATCTGGTCAGAACTAATGGAACCTCAATGCTGAGAAGTACAGATTCTCATCCATCACACAATACCATCGGGGATGCGTCTGATCAGTTCCAACTTCATTCTGCAGCAGCACAATGACCCCAACACATGGCCATGGTCATAACAAACTATCTTCGGTGAAAAGAAGAATAAGGATTTCTGAAACAGATGGTACGGCCTCAATGGAGTCCTGATCTCAGCATCATTGAGACTCAATGGGACTACTTGGAGAGACAGAAGCATGCACAGTAGTGTAGGGGTTAGCACAATGCTTTACAGTACAGGCGACACGGGTTCAATTCCTGCCGCTGCCTGTAAGGAGTTTGTATGTTCTCCCTGTGACTGTGTGGGTTTCCTCTGGGTGCTCTGGTTTCCTCCAACAGTCCAAAGACATGCCAGTAAGTAGTTTCATTGGTCATGGTAAATTATCACATGATTAGGTTTGAATTAGGGGATTGCTGGACGTCATGGTGCAATGGGCCGAAAGAACCTATTTCGCACTGTATCTCAGTCAATAAATAAATAGACACACACATGCACACACACGGACACACACACTCATACGTATATATTTCTTACTGTAATTTTTAATTATGCGTTGCAGTGCACTGCCACCACAAAGCAATATATGCCAATGATATTAAACCTGATTCTCATTCATTCACTCCAACTAGCCAGTGGAAAGGGCAAGTATAGTCCGAGAGTAAATAAACCGGAATACTGCAGAAAACAAAAAAAACTGTGCCTATTACATAGTTTGTGATTTACAGATACTGTTGCCATTAAAATTTGCTGTGATTTGAACTAATTCTGGATAAGCTTCTGCGCTGTATAACTTCATAACTCTGATTCTGAGTACTAATCAACCGTCTTTCCCTCCCACCTGGAACAACTTTTGTTTCCCTTTGTTACCCATCTATAGCTAACTGACCCGGCCACCTCAATTGATGCCCATTTGCAAATCCCCATATTATAAATACAGTTTTTCTGAATACATAAAACCAACTGATCTCTATGGTGTCAGAGATAGACATACAGAGTATTAAATTAAATGCATAGTATTCAACTATTAAATGTATTCACAATTACTTTAAAAATGTCAACCCTTCCATTGCTATAGTAACAACTGAAATAACTAAACCACACAAAATTGCTCATCAAGAAAAAGGTTACCTGAGCCATATCTGTGTCTGTTGTGATAGAATCTTCTTCACCTTCAATATTATAGATAAACTGCACCACACATTTCCAACTTTATCCTAGTTAGAAAAACATAACTAGTTTACCAGACGCAATGTCTTGCAAAATATTAATTTGAATCAGGAAGAGGTTGGATGGCATTCAAAGTTTTAAACTACTCAATTAAATTTTCCACATGCAATATCAGAATTAGGCTTATTATCACCGGCATGTGACGTGAAATTTATTAACTTAGCAGCAACAGTTCAATGCAATACATAATCTAGCAGAGAGAGAAAAATAATAAAACAATAATAAGTAAATCAATTACATGTTCTGAATAGATTTTTTTTTAATGTGCAAAAACAGAAATACTGTATATTTTAAAAAGTGAGATATAGTGTCCAAAGCTTTAATGACCATTTAGGAATCAGGTGGTGGAGGGGAAGAAGTTGTTCCTGAATCGCTGAGTGTGTGCCTTCAGGCATTTGTACCTCCTACCTGAAGGTAACAGTGAGAAAAGGGCATGCCCTGGGTGCTGGAGGTTCTTAATAATGGACGCTGCTTTTCTGAGACACCGCTTCCTAAAGATGTCCTGGGTACTTTGTAGGTTAGTGCCCAAAATGGAGCTGACTAGATTTACAACCTTCTGTAGCTTCTTTTGGTCCTCTGCAGTAGACCCTCCATACCAGACAGTGATGCAGCCTGTCAGAATGCTCTCCACAGTACAACAATAGAAGTTTTTGAGTGTACTTGTTGACATGCCAAATCTCTTCAAACTCCTAATAAAGTATAGCCACCTGTCTTGCCTTCTTTATGACTACATCAATATATTGGGACCAGGTTAGATCCTCAGAGATCTTGACACTGAGGAACTTGAAGCTGCTCACTCTCTCCACTTCTGATCCTTCTATGAGGATTGATATGTGATCCTTCGTCTTACCCTTCCTGAAGTCCACAATCAGCTCTTTTGTCTTACTGATGTTGAGTGCCAAGTTGTTGCTGCAGCACCATTCCACTAGTTGGCATTTCTCACTCCTGTATGCCCTCTCGTCACCACCTGAGATTCTACCAAAAATGGTTGTATTGTCAGCAAATTTGTAGATGGTATTTGAGCTATGCCTAGCCACACAGTCATGTGTATACAAAGAGTCTGCAACAATTATACCACTGCCTAAGAATAATAATGTGGGCTACCTTAATGACCATCACCCGGCAGTACTCGACAGTGATGAAATGCTTTGAGAGGTTGGTCATGACTAGACTGAACTCCTGCCTCAGCAAGGACCTGGACCCACTGCAATTTGCCTATCGCCACAATAGGTCAACGGCAGATGCAATCTCAATGGCTCTCCACATGGCTAGTGCCATTTATTCAATTGCTTCCTAATCTAACATACCTCTATGAAGAAAAAAACTTCATGGCACATGCAGATTGCATGGCATTGCATCAACTAGCAAGTCTTTAATGAATGGCCACAAGATTTGCTGGAATGTTTTTACAAATTTATTAGAGTTTCAACAGAATGAACAACCTCCTGTATTTTAACTATTTTGAAATACAGGGAATTTTAGTTATCTTTAACAGCAAATATTCATTCAAGATGATTATTGAGATCAAGGTTCTACAAGTTCTAAGGTTGATCCTAGGATTTGAAAAGATGGCTCAAAAGTGCATTTTCAGAAAAATAGTTAAAGACCACTAATCCATTAGGCCCACATTTTTTTTTACAAAATGTGGAGTCATGGACTTCGTTGCCGCTCTTTAAATAGAGGGATATAAACATTCCGAGTATTTATCAATTCTCCTACAATTTTCTTTCCTACTATTCCCCTGCCCATAGAACCACCATGGCAAGATATTGATTTCTAAATATATATCTGGATTGTTTGTGAATTAGCTATTTTTGCCTTCTCAAATCCATTTGTTGAATCTGTCCCATGTGATTGAACACTATTGATAAACAAGTTATTTAGCTTAAGTGCAAGTGCATTAAAGAAAGAAAAATTGGAAACTAGAAGTGTTTTATAACTCTTTGAGCTGAGAACACAGAGATCAAACTCAGAACATTCAATAAAAACATTTTTGAAAAAAGAAGTTGAACAAATTGAAATCGACAAAAAACAATTGACAATGAGGAACAAAAGCTGCACACAATGTTTCCTGTACAGTTCAGACCACTACAGACAGTGTTACTTAAGCAGTTAGGTAGGATTGACTAAAATAGTTGTGATTTTATATTGAGTGAGTCTTGATACAATTATTTGAGTTCAAATATTTATTCCTATGGAGAGTTTTCCTGCAATTACTTCAACTAGGATTAAAATGACAGCATCTCTGATATTTCTTTGCACTTTCAAGTTATATCGCTTTGATTTTTATTAAAATCTGGTGCCCCTCCTGTGGAATCTAAATAAAGACTCCTGCTTATATTTTACCTTTAATGTCTTAATCACTCAGCACAATTCTGCAATACGCCATTCCATCATGAAGTGTGACCATACTGATGTATTAAAGAGACAAACTAGGGAAACAGCTAACAACCAAATAGAGGTCAATTAAGTAATGAATTCTACATCAGAGAAATGTACATCACCACACTCTACAACCTCACTATCCGACCTCTTATCTCCTCTCTAATTATTGTTATTTTCCTAAATGTACAGTTACTACATTTGCTGAACCTCTTTTCTCAACCAGAAAAGTGGGCTATCAGTTGTCACGGAGTCTAATTTCCCAGCTAAACCTATGCCAGGTTGTCTTGCACAGGAAGAACAACTTACAATCATATTAATGCGGAGACGCAGCTGCAAGTGATCAAGTATTAAGACATTTAGCTTTACTTTTAAAAAAAATCAAATTATTTAAATGTTTTAAATGTCTTCTATTTTCAGTTAAAATTATTAGCAAGCTATTTAATTTTTAATATTTTAATGATTATTATGATGATCAGAAACACTTATAAATAGTCGTGGTTTTGACAGTTGACTAAGACAGGAAATACAATTTATTCAGCAGCTAAGCTTTTACAACATTACGATCGATTCCACCATGTGCTGGAACATATCCCCCCAAAAGTCCTGAACTGCACAGGACTTTGCCTTCAAGCAGAAGAGCGGTTTTGGTACAGAATGTGCCGAGAAATTTGGTGCTGAGAAAGCTAAATTGGTGGTTAAACGACAAATCTAAGTAACCTAGCATTGCCATGAAATATCAGACCATTATCTCCATGCACATATTTTTCTGTCTGTATTGCATTTAGCCTTTGCAAGTGAGATGATTCATTGGCCTAGAATGCAGCCACCTTCAAGTAGGCCAGTGAAGTAATCAGAGGTCTCCCTCGCTCCACACCAATGAAATAACCCTGTAAATTATTGCTCCTAGATTGCAGCAATACAACACTGATATAATTCTGACTCAGGTTTTCATGACACTGGAGCAACAGACCTCAGAGTCTTGTGAGCAATTGTGGGATCCTTTTCTAAGAAAAGATGTGTTGGCATTGGAGAGGGTCCATGGAAGTTCATGAGAATGATTCGGGAATGAAGATCTTAATGCACAAGGAGAGTTTGATGGCTCTGGGCCCGTACTCGCTGGAGTTTAGAAGAATGGGGGGGGGGGGAGGGGTTGTCTCAATGAAACCTATCGAATATTTAAAGGCCAAGATGAAGTAGATGTGGAGAGTATGTTTCCTATAGTGGGGGAAACGTAGGACCTGAGGGCACAGCCTCAGAATAGAGGAATGTCCATTTAGAACAGATATGAGAAGGAATTTCTTTAGCTAGAGGGTGGTGAATCTTTGGAATTCATTTCCACAGATGGCTGTGGAAGCCAATTCATTGGGTATGTTTAAAGTGGAGGTTGATAGATTCTTGATTAGTCAGGATGTTAAAGGTTATAGAGCGAAGACGGGGGAGTGGGGTTGAGACGGATAATAAATCAGTCATGATGGAATAGCGGAACAGATTTAATGGGCTGAATGGCCTAATTCTACTCCCATGTGTTATGGTCTTAAAGAGCACTTCACTTGCTAATACTGGACAATGTTAATTGTAAACTATGCAAGTAACAATAAAATTTCCAACTTAAATTTTCTAGTATCCATGTAAGTCATCACTAAACTATGCAATAGCACAGACTAGTGGTCATTCACAGAATGTGTTGGAATATCAAAATGGATCACAAATAATTAATCAGTTATTTTTAAAAATGAAAATACAAGAAAAATAAAACCTAAAGTTCTTATGCTTTTGGCAATAACAAGACTGAACATTGAAAATCAGCTTAGTTGAGAAGCATTAATTAGTTGAAGGGTCAACATAGTCTTTTTCAAAAATAAAGCTTGCAGTTTTATGAGGAATAGGAAAACAGTTTAAATGTTTTCACAGTATTGAGATTCAAACAATGTATAATTAACAGTTTATTGTGCAATAAATTTTAATTTCAACACGATAGAACAGAGGGAGGAATAAGAGCTTGCAAGCAACATTTCCGGAACTTTGGAAAAATCACTCAAATTCCAAGAAACAGTATTATCAATAAAATACAGATACTGCAATGGAAAACTGTTGGATGTTAGTGATTACAAACACAGTGAAGTTAATATAAATATAGAGATTTACCATGGAACAAAGGCTCTTCTACCTACCAATTCTGCAACAACCATCCCTTTATACTAATCTTGTATTCATTCTGGTTTATTACCCTCACATTCCTACTAACTCTTCGCAGCTTGTACCTTTCAACACACTATGGACAATTTACAGCAACTAAATTATTATTTTAATTATGAGCTTAATCTACCAGTCACTGTATCTTTGGGATGTGGGAAGAAACACAGCAGCTGGGGGCAACTCATGTAGTCATAGGGCGGACATGCAAACTTCACAAACTTCACCGTAGGTCAGAATTGCACCTGGGTCACTGCCACTGTGAGGCATTTCTGAGCTGAGCTAATGTGCCATTCCTAATATATTGAGCTTGAATAGGAAATCCATTATAAAATTTTCTCCACGAATGCAGCTACTGGGAAGGTAGATCCAGCATCATTTCTCTGTCCCACAGTGGCTGAGCTCCTATTTTTCTATTCACATATTTTGTCATAGGAGGCATTTTATGTATGTTTGAAGTATTGTACTGTAATCAACAAATAAACAATACAGTTACTTTTTCTAGATCCACAATAAAAGTCCAACACTTTATCCTGAAACCTTCAGCTTTCGCTTCATCTCAGTGCTACAAGGGCTGGAAGGAAAGAGAAAAACAAATGCCTCTGTGCACAGACTACATGGAGGCACAGGATCCTTCTCACGTCAGGTTTACTGCAGCACACAATCTAGTCTGCTAGTGCGGTATTTACCTAGTGCTGTAATTTTTTTTTGATGATATCCCCTCTGACCATTTCACTGACTTTGCAGTGCATTGAACTTCAATTAGTGTTAATATCTGTTTCAAATTTCCCTCCAAGTCAACACAACAAATACATTCCTAGTAACATTCATGGAATTTTGCTGCAAACAATATGGATGCTGCATCCTTCCTAAATAGCAAAGTTTTATTGCCTCATACATACACATGAATGTGGAAATCCAGACAACTCCCTCGAGATCATTTACAAGTCACTCCGTTAGCTGAATTTACAGCTTGATATAAATTATATTAAGACTAGGTGTGGACTGACCACAAAGGGACTGAGTTCTATCAGTCCAGCAAATCCCTTTTAATATGTGGAGCATGCCAACTCATGGAGAACTGTCCTGCAGGCTGGTCAACTACATAGTTGTCAGTCAAGAGTCACAATTTAGTCAAGGTTAATATTAGTGGTATGACTGTTTCTTTTAAGATTAATCAGTGGTTTCATTATTATATTATTGACACCAACTTGGTGTTTTCCAGACCTACCTATTTAATCAACTAAATTTTAATTTGTAATTTGAACTTCTATCTCTGGATCATTAGCTCAAGATTCTGTATTATTTGCCTATTACAATGAACCGCTCAGCTACTGTGGTTGATGTACTTCAGAATAATTACACACAAAGCAACTGAAAGCCTTTTTAAAATCTTTCTTCCAAAGAGGATTAAAATTGGATACCTGTTTCAATCCATACACACTTCTCACATCTGCCATAAGACAGCAAAAAACTCAAACACATCTGACTTATTAAAACATATTCCTGGACTGGAATATTATTATTTTCTAGTAAGAACATCATAGATTATGGCGAGAAGGCAGGAGCATGGGGTTAAATGGAAAATACATCAGCCATGATCGAATGGCAGAATGGACACAATGGGCCAAATGGCCAAATTCTGCTCCTATGTCTCATGGTCTTAAATACTTGTCTACCTTATCAATTTATCAAATGGCATCTGGTTAAGCCAGGAACAGAAGAATATTGCAAAGAGCTACAAGATGTTTTACTACAGATGTTTTCAGTTAAAAACAATTATTTTAACTATTTGTATAGATGTAATATATCAGCATTTTTATTCCACACTCATACAAAATGGTGTATAGGTAGTAACAAAGTTGCTCAGTGACAAATGAAATAAATGCCCTTTCCAATAAAGCTCTCCACCAAGCAGACATAAAAGTAGTAGGTTTGATTCCTAATCTGTGCTGAGTTGGCTAAAGGAACCATAGAGATTTGTTTGGGGAGTCAGATAGGAAAATATCTGATATTGCTTTGAGCAGCCGGTAATGGCTCATATAAAACCCCACCTTCCAGCTACATTGGACCCTTTCCAGATTGTCTACTGCACAAACTGTCCCACTGATGATGCAATAGCCTCGGCCCTCAACTCTGTCCAGTTCCACCTAAAAGACAATGCCTCATACACCAGGATGCTGTTCATCGACTTCAGCTCTGTGCTTAACACGATCATCCGTCAGAGGCTGGTTGGTAAACTGTCCTTGTCGGGACTCGACACCCCTCTCTGCAACTGGATCTTGGACTTCTTGACAGAAAGACCACAGTCAGTCCAAGCTAGCAGCAACATTTCAAGCTCTATCATGTGAGCACTAGTGCTGCCCCCCACCCCCCCCGGCTGTGTGCTTAGATCGCTGCTGACTCATGACTGCACTGCCAAATCTAGCTCAAACCGCATCAAGTTCGCTTATGACACTACAGTGACTGGCCTCATCAGCATACAGAGAGGAGGAAGAGCGGCTTGTCAAGAACAACAACCCGAGTCTCAACGTGGACATCAATGGCTCTGCTGTGGAGAGAGTGAAGAACACAAAGTCCTTTGGTGCACACATTACTGATGATCTAACCTGGACCTCAATACCCCCTCGCTGCCCCATTCTAACAACTTCCCACAAGAGCACCATCAAGAGTGTCCTGCCTGGCTGTATTATGTTCGGTTTGGAAACTGCAAGGCATTGGACCACAACACCCTACAAAGGAGAGTAAAAATCACCCATTTGTGACATTTACCAGCAGCATTGCAGATGAAGGGCCTAAAGCATTGTTAAGGATCCCCACCACCCGTCCCACAATCTCTTTGACTCATTACCATCAAGAAAGCGGTACAGAAACATCAGGACTCGGACTGCCAGAATGAGGAACAGCTTTTTCCCCTTCGGCTGTGGAACAATGAATATCCTGCCACCACCGAGGACTTGACACTAGGACAGCAAAGTGTTTACTGTACTCTTTACCATTTACCTGTGTGCACACTACATGCATCTTGAATTATATTTTATTAACTTATTTAATAAATAAGTACATTTGATATCAGAGAAGTATATAATAATATTTTGATTTATGTGCTACATTTAGTATATGTTTTGTAGATGCACGTTGTTTTGTTTGGCTGTATATATGTACAGTCGGATGACAACAAACTTCAACTTGAACTTGAAATGTTGCTTCCATTTGTTGTAATGAGCACTGTAGACATGGAAAGTGGACGCTTGCTTCCAAGTTACATTAGTGAACCAAGTGCAAAGTATTTGTAAGCCTACGCAGGATATGTATAAGAATGGTCTTTCATTTAATGTCACAAGCAGCAGGAGTACAGATTTTTAATGTCTGGGTGGTGGCCAACACCTGGAATGCCACAAATGCATGGAATGAACTAGAAGTTTAACCTCTTCTGCTCTGACATGCACAAACAACATCAACATAAAAACAACTAAGACTTTAAAACTGATTTCATGTACAATAACACATAAAATGCTGGAGGAACTCAGCAGGCCGAGCAACATCTGTGGAAAAGAATAAACAGTTGATGTTTCGGGCTGGGACCCTCCATCAGATGAAGGGTTCTGAAAAAGGGTCTCGGCCCGAAATACCGATTGTTTACTCTTTTCCATAGATGGTGCTTGGCCTGCTGAGTTTCCCTAGCATTTTGTGTGTGTTACTTGGATTTCTTGCACCTGTAGATTTTCTCTTGTTTGTTTTATATACAGTACTTTCTTCATTCATTCTGCTGAATCAGAAAATCTTAGTAAGCGATATTCTTTTACTCAAAAAGTACTCCTTTTGTGGAGAACTATAGAAATGAACTATGCTGAAACTGATTATTGAATGGATCAGAACGATCAAGTTGTGGTTAAGCACTCTGCCACAAATTTGTTCGCTATTAAGTTCAGTAAAGTTGTTGCCCATAGTGTAACAAATTCCAAATGGCATAAATCTAATGTGAGACACTGATATGCACAGTCCTGACTGAGTCAACAGAATCTGTAGTGTTTACGATATGAATGCAAGCCAATTTCAAGGGTTAAGCATGAGCTAGAATGGATCTATAAATGGGCTATCTGTGGATGGCTATGATATCAGTATCAAGAATGCAATATCTGATACCTCTGTTCAAGACAGGAAATAGAAACAGCAGAGACAGTTGTCAATGTCACAAGTGGAGGGGACATAATTCCACAGGCAAGCTGGCCACGCCTCAGACCAATGGAACCATTTCCCTCATACATGGCACAGATAGAATATCGGCCCCGAATTTGATGAGGACACAGAGAAAGGTTAGAAGGTTAACACTTGAGGCATTCTACAAACAAACTGAGCAGCTATTGATATTATAGCTCAACGTATAATTTACACATCAGCATATCTTTTTAAAACAGCAACTGGAGATGGCCAACTTATCACACAACTTGTGTGTTGCTTACGCTAACAATTTCTCAAGTTCATCCTCACCCATGTCCAAATAAGTATTTCATGACAGACATTTACACTGTTGCCAAGCTAATATTATCATCACTGAAACATTAAACAGGAAGATTTTATGATGAACTTGCACCAGATGAAGATAGTTGGCCTTACAGATTAGTTATAGTTGGATAATTTGACTGATAACCATTGTTTATTTTGTTGAACTGTTAAAATATCGCTTCCAAACATTCCTACTGCTTCAGTAACTTGGTGATAAAATACTAAAGTGGCAGCTTGTGCATTATTTCTGAAATTACACTACAACCTCCAAGTTTAGTAAATGGCAAACAACCACAAAACTTGTGGGCACTGATAATAAGCAATCCTGTGACCGTACCTCAAACAAACCTCTATCGACAGGGAAAAGTCTCTGAATCACCTGCAGAGACTGCTGGAAACTTGTGAAGAATGGCAGCCAGCAGCAAGCAAATGAAAGCAACACAACAAGAGCTATTTTGATCAACCGGGTTAACCTGCAATACAAGAGAAAATATTGTACTTTTGGAACAGTTAAAGCTCATTTTCAACTCTTGGGCATTAATATCCACAATCAGAAAAATTGTAACATTCTCTAGACAAAGCTGTTCTTTAATGAGCATGCCGTAAATTTAGTTGTCAGATTTTAATCTTTCCTTATCCCTATAGCATCTACTACAAGTATACAGTATAAGCATAGGTATAGCATTCTATGGGACTCAAATGACAAATCCTAAAGACAGTCAAAGTCTTATGTGCGAATGTATAAAACGTGTTAACTAGCAACGCCAATTTTTTTAAAAATCTTTGCTTAATTTCTGCCAGTGGGAAGATAGAGGAATGGGAGGCTTTTAAAAACTTGCAGAAGGAAACTGAGAAAGTCATTAGGAAAGAAAAGATGAATTAGGAAAGGAAGCTGGCGACCAATATCAAAGAAGATACTAAAAGCTTTTTTTAAGTATATAAAGGGTAAAAGAGAGTCGAGGGTAGATATAGGACCAATAGAAAATGACACTGGAGATATTGTAATGAGAGATGCAGAGATGGAAGAGGAACTGAATGCACATTTTGCATCAGTCTTCACAGTGGAAGATGTCTGCAGTATACCGGATATTCAAGAGTGTCAGGGAAGTGAAGTTTGTACAGTGAAAATTATGACTGAGAAGGTACTTGTGAAGCTTAATGGTGTGAGGGTGAATAAATCTCCTGGACCTGATGGAATGCACCCTCGAGTTCTGAAGCAAGTAGCTGGAGAGATTGCGGAGGCATTAACAATTATCCTTCAAGAATCGATAGATTCTGGCATTGTACCAGATGACTGGAAAATTGCAAATGTTACTCCGCTATTTAAGAAGGGTGGGAGGCAGCAGAAAGGAAACTCTAGACCAGTCAGCCTGACATCAGTGGTTGGGAGTTGTTGGAATCCATTGTTAGGGATGAGATTATGGTAAACCTGGAGGCACATGACAAGATAGGCCAAAGCTAGCATGGTTTCCTGAAAGAAAAATCCTGCCTGACAAACTTACTGCAATTCTTTGAGGAAATTACAAGCAGGGTAGACAAAGAAGATGCAGTAGACGTGTACTTGGATTTTCAGAAGGCCTTTGACAAGATGCTGCACATGAGGCTGCTTAGCAAGATAAGAGCATTGGAGCATTGGCTGGTCAACAGAAAACAGAGAGTGGGAATAAAGGGATCCCATTCTGGATGGCTGCTGGTTACCATTGGAGTTCCACAGGGATTGGTGTTGGGACCACTGCTTTTTACGATGTATGTCAATGATTTGGACTATGATATTAATCGATTTGTGGTTAAATTTGCCGATGATACAAAGTAGGTGGAGGAGTGGGTAGCGTTGAGGAAACAGAGAGCCTGCAGAGAGACTTAGATAGTTTAGGGGAAAGGGCAAAGAAGTAGAAAATGAAATAAAATGTTGGAAAGTGTATGGTCATGCAATTTGGTGGAAGAAATAAACAGGCAGACTATTACTTAGATGGGGAGAGAATTCAAAATGCAGAGTTGCAAAGGGACTTGGGAGTCCTTGTGCAAGATACCCTAAAAGTTAACCTCCAGGTTGAGTCGGTGGTGAAAGTGAATGCAACGTTGACATTCGCTTCTAGAGGTATAGAAGCTAACAGCAGGGATGTGATGTTGAGGCTCTATAAGGTACTTGTGACACTGCATGGAGTAGTGTGTGCAATTTTGGGCTCCTTATTTTAGAAAGGATACACTGACATTGGAGAGGGTTCAGAAAAGATTCACAAGAATGATTCCAGGAATGAAAGGGTTACCATATGAGGAATGTCTGGCAGCTCTTGGGCTGTATTCCCTGGAGTTCAGGAAAATGAGGGGGGATCTCATAGAAACAATCCAAATGTTAAAAGGCCTAAACAGATTAGATATGGCAAAGTTATTTACCATGATAGGGGATTCTAGGACAAGAGGGCACAACTTCAGGATTTAAGGATGTCCTTTTAGAACTAGGATGCAGAGAAATTATTTTAGTCGGAGGGTGGTAAATCTGTGGAATTTGTTGCCATGAGCGGCTGTGGAGGCCAAGTTACTGGGTGCATTCAAGGCAAGAAAGGTAAACTTCAGCCCTGATATTGGTGAACCTGACATATTTATCTAACCATCTGAAGTTATATTGTCATCATTCAGTGAATTCAACATTAACATCTAACCAATAAGAAAGGTGTTTTATGAAAACTATGTCTGGACCATCACAACCCAAGTTCATGGTCCAGTGCAGCACCTAGGAATGCTAAGCTGTCGTCGATGTTGAGTCTTTGGATAAGGCCCGTTTCAGGTATACTTCCACTGACTGAACAGTAGTTATTCCTCAAACAGACAGTTCTTTATTTCACTGTAGCTAGCGGAAGTTTGTGTGTTATTTCTGAAGGGTAATGTGACTGAAACAAGTGACATCTGCTACAAGCTTCTAGGTGAAACTATGTAAACCTGATGTTATGCTTCTCCATTTTACAATGTTGAAAATATCATGTGGCTCTGAATTGCTTTTGAGATTAATGGGTTGTAAAGGAATTACATCATTACTTTCTAATTAATAGATACATAATCCACTTATTTTCTCGCCAACTCTTTGGAATACATTGATTTTAGGTGGATTATAGTTCTGAAAAAAAATCTGTTTGTCAATATCTTGAACATGTCCATTCTGTACATTTATTACTACAGAATAAATGATAAAAAGATCTTCCAACTTTGGGTCACACCAGGCAAGTCAAATTCTTTCTTTTTACAGTTCACACTCTTAACCCATCAACTTTCCAAGTTCGGAGGTAAATTACAGCATTTCCATCAGAGAAAATGACACTCAAATCTGACACTGTCAAATGTGTAGCCTATTCCACAATACATCAGTCTTGACTCAAATGCTTACTGACGGGCATCGTACAACTTCAGACACCAGAAAATTATCCGTGTTTTCTACAAAAGATTGCAGTTACAAGGAATATTTGGAAAGAAGCTAATAATTATTCTAAAAATAAAGCTTGGATTTGTATTTAAGTCACTTACAGAGCAATTGCAAAATAGAACAATTATGAATCTTAAAACAGCCTTACCTGATTTATCTGACACAGCAAATCTCAAATTCTATTAGTTTTCAGCTACTCACCCTCCACTGCTCAGGTCTTTCAAACAGCTTCCAAGTAGATAGCAGAAAAATGGGAGAGCATGATAAAGTTCCATTTGCTTATAATTAAGAGCTGAGCAAAATGCCATGGATCCCAACAGGACTCGGCCTTTCAAAAGGCCCAGCAACCCCCACAGTGCAAGGCCCAAGCTGATAGAGTTGTATGTGCTTTCATGTTAAGGACTGCATAAAAGTATGAACCCAGACTAGACATGAAATAAACCAAAGCTGCCTACTTTCAGAAAAGGATTTTTTTTACCAGAAGAATATCATTCAACATTTTCAAAATATATTATACAAGCAGGATTTAGGTAAAGTGTCAGGACACAGATTAAATTTAATGCCTTTCAAATTTCACTTGGAGACAAACTAAAAGATTTTAAAAATTGATTTAGTTACAATCAAAGGTGGTATTTTAATTCATAATTATTTCCATTCTTTCAGCACCTCTAGAATGTTGAACATTAATTCTTTGTTTCATCGATAATGAAATCAGTCATGAAGCACACCAGTAGGTTCTTCAGCCCACAGCATTCACACTGCCCATCAGGCAACCTCAGCATTGCTCAAAGATTTCCTCTCACATTCCATTTAACTGCACCTGCTCCAATTCTCCCATCACCCACCTACACAGGGGCAATTGACAGTAGCGAATTAACTTACCAACCAACATGCTGGAACAAACCAGAACACTTGGAGGAAGCCGTCAGAGGAACAATGCGCAACCTCCACATGGACAACACCCCAATTTGAAGATCACACCTAAGTTTTTGAAGCCACGGGGCTGATATTGTTACCTTCCATGAGTGAAAATTACAACAAAACCCGTCCTGTCCTCAAACAACTATCACACGTATTTCCCAGAAGACCAAACAGCAGCTGGAACCACTATTAATTTTCTTCCCCTGGATAACAGATTTCAGTCAGTGTTCGAGAAACTAGTAAAGTCCAGGGACTGACCCTGAGATCAGTCTACCCCATGAGGCTGAGTGCCAGACCATGTCAAACAGTCACTCAGTGAAGCACTCAGGGTAATTACCTCATTTTTTAAAATATCTGAAAGTCACCATCAGTAAGGATATTGAAAATGCCCATGGTCAATAAGTAGTAGTCCAGGATAGAGTAATGCACACAGCAAATACGATACCTGTGAAGAGTAACAGTAGAGCTTGTAAGTTTGTAATATCTTTCAAACATTAAGTTGAGTTATAAAGCCATAGGGCAACACAGCACAGATACAGGCCTTTCGGCCCAACAAGTCCTTGCCAACCACAATGCCCACCCACCCAACTAGTCCCAATGTTCTGTGTTTGGCCCATACACCTCTAAACCCCAACCTCCATATACCTACCCAAGTGCTTCTTAAATGTATATTATTGTAATCAGCTCAATCGTTTCCTCTGGCAACGTACAAAATTATGGCTTTTGATAAGTGACTTCAGCACCCCCCTCACTCAACTTTCATTACATTTCTCCATAAGATATCAACATACGCTGCAAACGCAAATACTTTATATGTCTACAGTATGGCACCCATATCTCACATGGCCTTTATCAGTTTGCACAACTGCAGAAAAAACTGAATTTAACTTATGTTACCAGAGAAGACAAGCAAATTTTCCAAAAGGGGCCACTGTGGGGAAGTCCAGCTAATTATTTTTCTCTGCGCTAAAACTCAAAGGTCTTCTTGTCTATGTGATTTATTTTGTTTGTGTTATTTCATAACATCAAATCATAATGTCTCAGTATCCGTTCTTCCCAAGTTCGGGTTAGATGGCAAGTGCAATTGGCCATGACGGTCATCTTAGTCAAGAGTGTTTCTGATCAAACTTTCTGACCACAGGTATGCCACAATGGAACACAGTCTAATCTTCACTAAATGTTAACAAACGCATTTTGTTGCAGTGCTTATTTGAAAACAATTAGCAATACAATTGAAGGAAGTGGAATAGACCATTTGGTCCCTCAAGCCCACCCTATCATTCAGCTGTCATTTTTCTGCCTGTTCTATGTAACCCCGTTTGCCATTTCAAACAAAAGTTTTAACTTTATTTGTTTGGCTCACTTTTGCATGGTAGAGTTTTCTGATAAGTTAGAGAGAATGCTAGACAAAAACATTTCACAGACACCACTTATAGTGTACTCAACAATACAACTTGAAAAGAATGGGGAAGTATACAAAGGAAAGGGTGAACAACTTCAAGTTTCTGGGTATCAATATTTCAGAGGACCTACACTGGGCCCACCACATGAATACAACCATAACAAAGGCAAACCAGCATCTCTACCTCCTTAGAAGTTTAAGGAAATTGACATTTATACTGTCTTTATGTACGTTTTTGACAATAAACTTGACTGCAATCTCCTATCAAACAGAAAATGCCACAAGACAGTATGTGGAACACATTACAACCATACAAAATGCAATAAAATAAAGCTAAAATAGAGCTTTACAAGAACTTTGCACTGTGAACTCAACGAAAGAGTGAAGCAGATATGGTGGTAAGATCCAAGTTCCATTCCTGGAACATGTAAACAGATGTCAACAGGATTTGAACCACAGGTAGTAACATTCATTCCTTCCTTTGCTTGAAAGAAGGGCAGTCTCATTAAAGAGTCAAATCATCCAGGGCACTGCAAATAAAGGTTTAATACAATACCAGAACAGAATCAGGCTCAAGCATTGTGATCTCCACAGCCAAGTACACTACTGCTTATCTACACTGGAAAACGTGAACCTTGTTTAAGATAATCATTAAGGATTAGGGCCTTCAGGAGAAAGTAGAGAAATAAAATATTCAGAGATAGTGAAAACATTTGTGTTCTGTATTTTGCCAAGACGGTTGCCAGGGATTTATGCCCTATGACACAGCACGCTGCGGTCTTGTGTGATTTTAGACACGCAACGCAGATGCTAATTTAGGAACACTTGCTCACTGCGCACAACTAAGAACGTGAGGCAGTTAATACACAATTGCAGCTGTTACCTTTATATGAACTACTGATAATTACTTGGGATGAACAGTAAATAAATGTCATTACTGCTCCCTCTCAGCTGTTGATTGCCCTAGTTGTCTCCACCCCTTGCCTCCCCACCCCCAACCAGCTTCTCAGGAAACGATTTCAAAAATTGCTTACTAGCCAAACAGATCTGGTTTCATGGCATATGTATGTTGCTTGTTATCTTGAAGCACCCACCATAGATCAAGGAAGCCTTCACCTTGACTTTTATCAGCATTTAAAGCACGTTAATGATTTGGTTTTGTTGTTTGAGTATACAAAAATATCAGTAAATCTAATGATAATTCTATAATGTGATAGAATTTAAGACCTCAAGCCAGTTTCTAATGACATTACCCTCAAGTCAGATAAGTCAGTACATCCTAAAAATGAACTTTTATTCTGCCGTTATGCTCCATCCCAAAGACTTAACTGAAACTCTCCACTCAAGTCCAAAAATGACAAACTGCAGTAAATCATTTCTTGATTCAGAACTGCAGTTTAATCAATCCATAGAAAATATTTTGTTTCTTCTTCCAAACTCTCCCTTCACTTGCTTTTTATCAAATAAAATAACAGTTTTGACGATATACTTCCATAAGTTTCTTTGGACCAAGTTGACACTCATCACTTGAACCTACACGGAGTAAGCAAACTATTTTTCTGGTGGGATGCTGCCTCATTACAGTGGAGTAATTTCCCTTCACCCAACACTTGTCCATCAATACAGAAATATACACACAGAGATGGCGATTAGGAAAGGGAGCATTCTCTACTGGCAAAATGGCCATTATTCTCAACCTTGAACCCACCACCCATACACGAATGATGATTTTCATTATTTTGTATCTACAGTAACCCAGTCAAATACTTGCAACTGAAATAAGCTTCTTCATTTCAATCTAGGCATTTGAATCTGGAACAGCTTTGATTCTGCAATGCATTTAACCGACTGAATCCCATTACCTTATCAATACTTTGAGCTGGTAATGAATTTAATGTACTCTGCTCTGGAAAATAAATTTATATTTAGTCGAACTTTTTACAAAATACATTATGAGAGTGGTAGATACTATGCTAAGAAGTAACAAAGGATTTATGAAAGGATACGGAAGACAAAGTTGAATCCTCCTCCCAAATCCAAGTGACTATTTAAGTAGATGATATTGTCCACAATTTCTCAATGAGTACTCAATGGCTAGATTTGCTTCTGCAGTCTTTAGTTCACAGATTTTGTCCAGAAGACTAATGAAAGTATAAGTGAATAACAGTGGTTGAGAAAACAAGTCATCTTGGACTATCAATCACGATAAATGACTTATTTCTTAAACAAAAGAGATTTGAGAATTAAGTAGTACATAGGGATAGAAAGGAAGACAAATAAAAATGAAGTACGAATTCAAGGCAACTCATCAAAAAACAAATGAGAAAATCTGCAGGTGCTGGAAATGAACATTGACTTCTTGAACTTCTAGTAATGCCCACCCCCCCTTTACCATTCCTCATCTCCTGTTCCAGTAATGCCCCCAATCCCCCCATCCTTCACAATTCCCCATCCCCTTTTCCAGTAATGCCCCCACCCCTTCTCTCCTTCACCATTCCCCATCCCCTTTTCCAGTAATGCCTCCACCCCCTTCACCATTCCCCATCCCCTTTTCCAGTAATACCCCCACCCCTTCACCATTCCCCATCTCCTTTTCCAGTAATGCCCCCCACCCCCCTTTCCTTCACCATTCCCCATCCCCTTTTCCAGTAATGCCCCCACCCCCCTTCACCATTCCCCATCCCCTTTTCCAGTCATGACCCCCACCCCTCTCTCCTTCACCATTCCCCTCCTTTTCCCAATAAAATCAAATTGTTAATTTATTTTTAAAAAACTAAAGAAAAAGTTTTAATTAAATTCTCCAGAACTCTCAATCTGAAGGAACAAATGCTGCACAATTTAATTGTTCACTTTCTGGGCAAGTAAAGTTGTCTGGCTGTCATTAACAGTTATTATGTTGTTAAAGGGGTACTTACACTGTTAATTTACCAGATTAACTTTCTGTGGTGAGTTTAATAGCCAATTAACATGCACATGCAGCAATTTGAAATTCACTCGGTAGGTAAGGGCAAAATGCTGCTTTTGTGAAAAGTGTGCAGCACAGTGTGGCAAATTGCAATTCAAAGGATCTCTCTTATTCACCAGAACATATACCAATAGAAGATTTCAGTCATACACGAATGTTCTATCAAAATCCAGATTCTTTCCAAGTCTTTTGATTCCCTTAGTTTCAAAAAATCTGCCAATCACAGTCTTCAATATTCTCAATCACTGCCTCCATTGCCATCTGGGGTTGAGAATTTAGAGGACACGTGATCCTGAGGAAAATAACTTCACTTATCAGACCAAAAGGCCAAAAAATGCTGCTGGATATTTTTCACTCATGGCACATCGCTTTTTCTATGTAAATTTCTTTTCGAGCCCATTGTTTTCAGAAAGGAGTGAGTAGTGCCACAAAATGGAGCACAGAAATAAAGCAGTGGAGAAGAGCACACATCAAGGTCCACACAAGGCTGAATGAGAGTCATGTCCTGCAATTTCAGCTGTGTACGAACGGATGACACAAGAAAACATATACAGTCGTAATGACGTGCATCACAACAGGACATGGCTTTGCACAATAATAATCCATGAAGCTACCAAATAAATGGGAGCTTCAAATCCACATAGCTGCATCACAGAAAGTCTATCTTAACCATCAACTCACTGAGTGAAGTAAACAATGGGAGGGAGTTTAAGTTCATTATCATTCAACCATGCTCAGGTATACCACTAAACGAGACAATGTTCCTCTGGACCAAGGTGCACAACACAGAACATGTAACTCACACGCATAATATACAAGGTAATATTATCACAAATAAAATAATAATAAGGTGCATATACAGGTTAATAAGTAAAGTGTATAACACTACTGATGCTTCATACATGAAGAGACTGGGTGGTGGTAGGGAGTTTAATAGTCTTACAGCCTGGGGGAAGAAGCTGTTGCTCATCCTGATCATTCTTGTCCTAATGCTCCAGTACCTCCTGATGGTAGGGCATTAAAGAGATTGTTGGACAGATGGGAGGGATCATTGAAAATGCTAAGGCTCCTCTCTATGCAGCACTCCTGATAAATATCTCTAATGGATGAAAGAGAGACACCAATGCTCCTTTTAGCAGTTATTGCAATCCTTTGTAAGAGGACAAGGGGTTAGTCACCTTGCAATTCCTGTACCAGACAGTGATGCAACTTGTCAGGACGCTCAATGGTGCTCCTGTAAAACTGGTTAATGGGGAGGACCCTCACTTGCTCAATCACTTCAGCGACGCTGCAATGCTTTCTTGACCAAAAAGGTGGTGTTGAGGGAGCAGGTGAAATCATCCATTATGTGCACTCCCAGAAACTCGGTGCTCCAAACTCTCTCTATGGAAGAGCTGAGTATGTGCAGTGAGGAGTGGTTAGCCTGCACCTTCCTCAAATCCACAATCACCTCTTTGGTCTTGTCCACATTGAGACTCAAGTTGTTGTGCTCGCACCATTCTACCAGCTGCTCTACCTCCTCTCTGTATATCGCCTCATTGTCATTCTTAATGAGGCCAACCACTGTCTACTTTGTCAGCAAAAATCATAATTAAAAATACCAGGAAACAAGCTGCAGTAAAGAAAGTAACTGCTAGTTCTCCAATGATATAGTCAAATTGTTCTGATAGAAAGAAACTTGTATTTTCTAATTCTAGCTTTGAAATGACCTTTTATCAGAACCAGTAAGTTATTTCAAGCATTTTCTGGTTTTATTTCTGACTTCCAGTACCTGCAATTTTTTGCTTCACAAAATACCAATGCCATTTGTTTGATTCTTGGAACAACTATCTGAGACAATCTTCTACTTACAAAATTAATTGTTTTAAAAAGTTGATATTTTAAGTATATGGCTCAAGGCTAAAAAAATCACAGCAAACACTTGCTTAATAACTGATTTTTTAAAATTGCAATAGTAATATTGAACGCAATGCCTACCTTCATGGTCTCTGGACCTTCACAGTGAAGAATATAGTAAAGGATCGCCGGGATATAGACACTGAAGTCTGCCACAAGCACTAAATAAAATTAGTAGTGTGTTAGAAATGTAAATCAGAATCTTACTGCATGGGATAATAAAAAGTCTACAAATGGTGAAACCTCAGTCCACAGGTATGACTTTTGATGTTATCTTTCAAATGCTGAACCCACGTGCTATCTGCTTCAACAGATTTTCTTGGTAATTAGCTCACCATCCCTGTTACACCATTCCACAACTGTTAGTCACTGCAATGTATCTCCTCCACAGGTTACTGATTTCATTAGGTCTACTTCTAGACAATCAATAGGCATTAAAAACATACTTTTCACCATATCAAGCTTGCCTAAATAAGACCTGGAATCAATAATATTTTACTACTTTCTCTTTCCTTCTACTAAGGACACCAGCACCATTTTTAGCACTACCAACACCATACTGACCATTTAACTCTGTACATTCCACAGATACATCTTAAGGTATTTCAGCTTGCATGGAGTATAATTGCTCACTCTTTCAAACCGGTTCTATTCTCGACTCCGTTTGTCTGACTTTGCTGCATATCCCACAAAATGCTATAATATTAACCCAACATTCAAACTGACTTGGAGAAGGGTATTCCATATTTCCGCAACCATTCTGCAAAAAAATGCTTTCTGATTTTGTTCATCTGAGATTACAATCTCAGTTTACCAAATAGATCATGGAATTCAGACCATTTTCCTGGTCAGAACTGCTAATTTGCTTTTCTTTGTACTCTTAGTTCTCAAGCTTCTAAGGATTGTAGTCTGAACCTGGCCCATCTAAAAGAGACCCATCGTTCAACAACGTGACCCTGAGGAAAAACGTAACTACAATCTGGGTCAAACTGCTGCAGATTCCATTCCACTTTCCCTTCTGCTGCTTTAGTCCATCTCAACTTCAGTGTGACTTTAATGCATGCAGTGTATGAGGAGGAGCAGGGACACGTTCTTTTTGATCTGCATTGTCTAAAATGATTGTGCAGAAAGTCAAGAACTAACTGAACCCAACTGACACTCCGAGATCACAAGGAAATAGCCAGAAGAAATTTTAAAATATTTTTGGTGTGGCGATGGGGGCATCTTACTGCAGTATTTCCAATGAATCACATTTCTTTCGGATTTCTGGTCTGGTATTATTTTCTCCACCACGAGTTCAAGTCCATTATTTCACACCATAGAATCAGCTTATCGAATTATGGCTCAATATATTCAGTCTAGTCCCTGACCACCAACAGCCCAATTTTCCCACACAAATACAATCTATCACAAAATATCATGAGTCTTTTGATTCTATCTACTGGTCCATGCCACGGTTTAAAGTATTGAACCATGGGGACAATTTGCAATAGTACACTGCATGTATTGTGGATGGGACTCATTGCATCCAATGAGTCCACACCAGAATGGTTTGTAGAAACCCAGAGGCTTCCTCCTCAAAGTATTGGTTGGAAATCTCTAATATGTCAGTCAATAGCAATCCAGTTTAGGAAGGAATAATAGCCTCACTCACAGGTATCAATAGACATTTCACATTGAATTTTAATCAATACATTACACCTTTAATGTATGGGACAGAGAGAAAGATGATACTTGTAATCTAGCCAGAATGATTCCTAACACAATAATGTATGCTGGCAGGCCAACTAGAGGACAGGCCCTAATGGATCTGGTACTAGGCAATGAACCTGGTCAGGAGACAAATCTCTCAGTGGGTGAGCCTTTTGGAGACAGGGACCTCAACTCCATAACCTTTACCATAATCATGGAGGAGGATAGGAGCAGACAGTATGAGAAAGTAATAATTGGGGAGGGAGAATTATGATGTTGTCACGCAGGAACTGGGAAACATAAATTGGAAGTGGATGTATTCAGGGAACTGCACAGAAGAAATGTGGAAGTTGTTTAGGGAGCACTTACATGGGGTGCTGGATAGGTTTGTCCCACCCACACAGGACTCTTGAAAGTGATAATGCTGTCGGGAAGGTGCTTAAGAAGGGACTTAGGAAAGCTAGAAGGGGACATGAGAAAGTTTTGGCAAGTAGGATTAAGGAAATGTGTCCCTGGAGTTGGAGGAGGTAGGGGAGGTCCTCAATGAATACTTTGCTTCAGTATTAACCAGAGAGAGAAACCTTAACAAATGTGAAGTTAGTACAGAACAGGCAAATATGCTATTCTTATAGGATGATAAGAAGGGTAGATTGAGTGGACAGCCAGCACCTTTTACCCCATGGCGGCAGTGGTTAATATGAGAGGACACAATTTAAGGTTATTTAAATTTAGGGGGACAGTCAGAGGTTTTTTTTAAAAAAAACAGCGAGTAGTAAATGAATAGAACACATTGCTAGGGGTTGTGGTAGAGGCAGATCATTAAGGGTACTTGTGACTCTTAGAGAGGCACATGGAAGAAAGGAAAATGGAGGGCAGTTGGGATGGGAAGGTTTACATCAGGGGTTCCCAAAAATTTTTATGCCATGGACCAATACCATTAAGCAAGGGGTCCATGCACCCCAGGTTGGGAACCCTTGGTTTAGATTGATCTTGGAGAACGTTAAAAGGTCAGCATAACATTGTGGGCTGAAGGGTTTCACTGTGCTACACCCTCTGAGTTCTATCTCCACATGACCAGCAGAATTCTCTAGATCCCCACTGAACAGGTGTTAATAAAAGTTGATCTAAGACTTTTGGACAGAGGGTGCTGCAGCAGAATGTTCAGTCTGAGACTATGGCTGACAGTAACATACACATTTCTCCCTCATCTACAAAAGCAGAAGCCGCACAACACTTGACTTCACAATAATTAATCAACCATCAGAACTGCATAGCTTCCATAAAGCTATTTTTTAAATTCCTTATTATGATGAATATACAGTTTTGTGACTTTCTCAATGTACAGTGGATTCAGGTTAATAGACCATCGGTTAACTGGGGCAGCCAATTATTTGGAACAACTCTTAAACAAATCGAAAAAATACCTGGGATTCCCTTCATTAATTTAGAACACCATTCTGCTTAATTGGGACAGGAAACGGTTAGGCACATGCACTTGTGAGGCTGTTAGACACTACACTGTGCTTAGAGTGAACAGTTGCATGTGCTTATATTATGTTATCCATTTGCAAGATGGCACCAGAGAACCACAGTAACGCTCTGCAGGCTATGTACAATACTTGTACGCATACATCTTTTGAATTACTATCACTGCAACCTGAAGCATATAATTTTTCTTTCAGCAAAGTACTTTTAAATCAACTTAGAGTCATAATCTTAAAAAAAAACTACAGCACAACAACAGGCCCTTTGGCCCATATAGTCCATGCCAGACCATTTAAACTGCCAGTCACACTGACCTCCACTTGGACCATAGCCCTCCATACCCCTCCCATCCATGTACCTATCCAAACTTCTCTCAAACATTAAAATCTTAATCGCATCCACCACTAGTGTTGGCAGCTCGTTCAACACTTTCACTGCCCTCTGAGAGAAGTTTCACCTCATATTCCCCTTAAACATTTCATCTTCCACACTTAACGCATGATCTCTAGTTGTAGTTCCACCTAATCTCAATGGAAAATGCCTAATTGCATTTACCCTATCTACACGCCTCATAATTTTGTACACCTCTATTGAATCTCCCTCAATCTTCTATGTTCTAGGCAACAAAGCCCCAACCTATTCAACCTTTCCCTATACCTTAGATCCTCAAGTCCTAGCATCATCCTCTGCACTCTTTCAATCTTATTTACATCTTTCCTATAGCTAAGTAACCAAA
Organism: Hemitrygon akajei; assembly: GCF_048418815.1. Lineage (NCBI taxonomy): Eukaryota > Metazoa > Chordata > Chondrichthyes > Myliobatiformes > Dasyatidae > Hemitrygon > Hemitrygon akajei. The sequence goes on from NC_133135.1 coordinate 59,799,987, forward strand.
ATTGCACACGATACTCCAAATTAGGCCTCACCAACATCTTATACAATTTAAACGATAACATCCCAATTCCTGTATTTAGCACATTGATTTATGAGGGCCAATGTGCCACAAGATTTGTTTATGACCCTACCTGTGACGTGACTTTCAAGGAATTATGGATCTGTATTCCCAGATCCCTCTGTTCTACCACACTCCTCAGTGCCCTACCACTCACTATGTAAGAACTATCCTGGTTGGTCCTCCCAAAGTGCAACACTTCACTCTGCATTAAGTTCCATCTGCCATTTATCACTCTAATTGTGCAGCTGATCCAGATCCTGCTGCAAGCTTTAGATAGTCTTCCTCATTGTCCACTACACCCCAAATATCACTGTCATTGGCATATTTGCTGGCCCAGTTTACCACATTATCATCCTCATCTTGATATAGATGGACCCAGACTGAAAATCTGGCTGAGTAATGCCACAACAACAACCTCTCACTTAATGTCAGCAGACCAATGAGCTGATTATTGATTTCTGGAGGAGGAAACTAAAGGTCCATGACCCAACCTGAATCAGAGGATCAGAGCTGGAGAGGGAGAGCAACTTTAAATTCCTCGGTGTTATTAATTTGGAGGACCTGTCCTCGGCCCAACACGCAAGCGCAATTACGAAGAAAGCACGGCAGCGCCTCTACTTCCTTAGGAGTTTGCGATGTGTAGTGGAGAGTATACTGACCGGCTGCATCACAACCTGGTATGGAAACACCAATGCCCTTGAATGGGAGAGCCTACAAAAAGTGGTAGATGTGGCCCAGTTCATGAGCACATTGCTGCAGGAAAGCAACATCCATCATTGGGGACCCTCACCACCCAGGACATGCTCTCTTCTCGCTGCTGCGATTAGGAAGGTGGTACAGGAGCCTCAAGACTCACATCACCAGGCCCAGGAACAATTATTGCTCCTTAGCTATCTGGCTCTTGAACAAAAGTTGAGTTTCACTCAACTTCACTTGCCCAATCATTGAAATGCTCCCAGAGCCTGTGGACTCACTTTCAATGATTCTTCATCTCATGTTCTCGATATTTCCTATTTATTATTATTTCTTTGATAATTTTGGTTTTCTTTAATTTTGACTTTTAAAAAAATCTGTACAGACTCTAGCCCCCAAAAAATGTGACACTAGCTGAAAAAGATACCCTACTGGACCAAATTAAAAGCTATCCGCCCAACACCACTTATCGTCACCTGGAACAGATTGCCAAAATCTACAATTGCTTGCCTGATACATCAGCAAGATAAACTGTGAGAAGAACGGGCATTATGAGAGGGACAACAAAGAACATCACCAAAACGAAAATGTAAAGATATTGAAAAGGGTCTCAATCAATGGCTTTCCATTGTAACTGTACGAGTTGTGCGTGTCGGTGAACCAATGTTAAAAAATAAGTCAGAGGAGCTAGCTAGGAAGCTGGATTATGAAGATTTTAAGGCAACAGATGGTTGGTTGGTTCAATGGAAATGTAAGCACATTAAATTCAAGAAGGCACATGTGAGAAAGGTAGTGTTGATGCTGTAAGTGCAGAAACATAGAAATCTACAAACCTCACTTGCTTCAAAAATTTTGTGCAGATATCTACAATGCCAATTAAACAGGCCTTTTTTTAAAAAATCATGCCACACTGGATGATTCCTTTTGCTACAAACACCAACATAATCAGGTTCAAAATAAAGCAATGGGTCACGTAACTGTGCTGCATTGTTCAAATACGTCAGGAACTGATAACAAGAAATTGTTGATTATTGGGAAAAGCATTAAACCTTGATGCTTTAGGGACTAAGAATGGATAGTTTACCAATTGAGTACTATGCCAGTGTGTACTCATGAATTCCTTCATCAGTAACCATTACGAACCACTACACAGTTTTATAGTACTGCAGTAATATTAGTACTGCTCTGATTTAGTCTGTGTTTCATTTAAATGCATTTGTTACTCAGTTAAATGGTGGTTTGTCTTGTTAATACCTTTTTAAACTATTTCCAAGAAACTGGATAATTGGAGCAGCCACTAAATTGGGCCAAAACATACTGCTCCTGACATGTCCCAATTAGCTGGAATCCACTGTACTTAATTTTCATACACAAGCATTTCCATCTTTGTCATCCCTACCTACATGTTCAAGCCATAAATGCCCAAGAAATATTAGTCACTACCAGGTGTGCTGTACAAATTTGTGGATATCTGATATTCCACTTCTGGCACTGACAATCTGATCTGTGCACGTCTTCGTTTGATAATTTGCTGGCCCAAACAATGAAGGGCAAAGCATGCTTAAAGCCTGTGTAATTAAACAGCTACCAGCTCATGAAAGTGGGAATGTTCATAACAGTCAAAAAAATGTGCCACATATCAGAGGGTCCACCTTTTTCACTGGCCTCACTGTTACGATGTTGATATTGTTGGTTCTAAAAAATATTCGGTCAGTGACCAGCCAAAAGGCGCTGTTGAAGGACTTAATGAGGAAGGTCCCGTTGAAGGTCAGGATACACTTTCTATTGTATGGGATGATGATAACCTGGCATTTATTTGACACAAACATGTTCCAGCCCAAATCTAAATACACTGCAGTCATACAGCATGGAAACACGCCCATCACTTCAACACTGACTCATCTATACGCATCCTATAATTTTCCTCTAACTTCCCTCAACCACCCGTCAGCCTGCATTGTGGATAATATCGTCACAGAGTTAAACAGCAGGAAAGAGGCCTTTCAGCCCAACTACGTTGCCCAGCAAGCTTGTCCCATCTGCCTGCATTTGGCCCACAGCCCTTGAAACCCCTCCTGTCCATCTGGATATCTAAATGTGCCCACCCCAACCACTACTTCAGGCAGCTTATTCCAAGTATGCACTGGCCTTTATATGAAGAAGCTGCCCAAGGTTCCTTTTAAATTTCTCACCTCTGAATCGAAACCTATGCCCTCCTGCTTCCAGCACTATACATATTACAGTACCAGTTAAGATGTCTTTGCTGCACTAGACAAAACCAGACCACCCTAGAGAACCCCTCAGTTACAGGAGGAACGTACAAACTCCACGCAGACATCACCCGAGTCAGGATCAGATCTGACAGTGGAGCAGATCTCCACACCACTGTGCCAGTTTTTATTACCCCCTCCCCCTTATACTACAGCACGAACAGGACCTTTGAAAATGCTAACATCCAAAACAGCTCTTAGGCTGACAAAAGAGCTTTGCTGGTGAAGCAAGCTGCCACTCTCCACCCCCACACTGTGCTTCCCCTGCCCCGCCAGGTTTGAAGTTCTTAGTTACCTGTTGCTCTCATGAATAGTTTGTGCCCAAGGCTCTCGTACCCACGAGACACATGAAGATTAATCCAATCAGGATTTATTGATTCAGCTCTGAGTAAGAAAGAAACACACAAATAAATTAGCTGTTTTTTATATGTATATACACACACACACAGTATATTTATTTATTTTAATATTATAAAAATAAATGTGTAGCCTCAAGAAAAGATACCCAATATCTCCTTCTCCAACCCCAGAAAAGAAATAGCTCTTGGTATGAAGGCCTTCAATAACTTAACCAAGTGCACAACCTTTAAACAGGAGCCTGAACTGCTCTCAACCATTGAAGAACTCACACAAGGTGCTTGCTCTTAGAGAATCAAAAATAGATATGATGCAAGGTGTACATTCATCCGACGTTTTATTCAGTACCTCCTGTACCTAATAAAGTAGCCAATGTGTGTATGTTCATTGTTGTCTTCTGCTGCTGTAACCCATCCACTTCAAGGTTCAATGTGTTGTGTCCCCGAGATGCTCTTCTGCACTCCATTGTTGCAACGCTTTGTTATTCGACTTTTCACCTTCCTGTCAGCTTGAACCAGTTTGATCATTCTCCTCTGACCTCTCTCATTAACAGGGCACTTTCACCCACAGAACTGCTGCTCATTAGATGTACATTCTCTGTAAACTCTAGAGACTGCTGTGCATGAAAATTCCAAGCGATCAGCAGTTTCTGACTTACTCAAACCACTCCATCTGGCACCAACAATCAAAATCACTTAGATCACATTTCTTTCCCATTCTGATGCTTGGTTTGAACAACTGAACCTCTTGACCAAACCTGCAAAGTTTCATGCAATCAGTTGCTGTCACATAATTAGCTGATTAAATATTTGCATTAACAAGCTGGTGTACAGGTATGCCAAATAAATTGGCCACTGCATGTATATAAAATTTCACATAGGAGATTCAATGCAAAAATTTAAGTATTTGGGATTTGTAGACTGAAAACTGGTTGACAGAAAAGAAACTGAGCGATAGCAACTAATGTTTTATTTAGGGTGATCAGCAATGACAAGTGGAGTGCAGAGCAGTGACTGAGCCCAGCAATCCATGATATACATCACTGATTTGGGCAAGGGAACCAAATGTAATATTTCTAAGATTGTCAATGGCAGGAAACAGGATGGAATAGTGACTTGTGAGATGATGCAAAAGTGTGTCAGCCAAGTCAGACAGTTGACTGAGCAGGCAAATATATATGGTGAATGCAGGACATTATGGGCAGAAATACAGAAAGGAACCATTATTTAATGCATCGAGATGCTTTTGGACACCAACCACCTAACGTGAACATTTAAATGCAACAGGCAGTTAAAAAAAAGAAAACTATGGCATTCTTCAAAGGAAAAGGATTTGAATACCAGAGCAAAGAGCAAACTACTACCATACTTGGAGGGGCCACTTAAGCTGCGTGCAGTTCTGGTACCTTTATCAAATAAACAAGATACTTGCCACAGAGACCAGTGTGACAAAAGTGCACCAAATTATGGGATGGCAAGACAGCCATATGAGAGACTGGATCCACAAGCTTAGAAGAATAAGAGGGGACTTCATTGTAACATACATAAATTTGACTACCGAGAGAGAATGAATGCAGGAAGCATGCTTGCCTGGGTCCAGAACCAGTGTTTAAAGATACAAGGTAGATCTTTAGGGCTGCAACGGCGAATGAAGTTTTTCACCAGAGGGTGGTGAGCAAGTGTAATTCTGTAGCACAAAAGGCTGTGGGGGTAGCCACATATTCGAGAAGATGGAGAGATTTCTAGACACTTCAAGAGGTGGAAAGAGAGAATGGGAATGTGGTATGGAGTGAGTGTTAAATGGCACTGCAGCCTCAAAGGGCCAAGTTCTTTACTTTCTAACTCAATATTAGGAGCTGCGAGTTTAAGTCAACTGAACAATTCCTAAAGCTCCTGAATAAGAACTTCACACAACGTTTAGATTGTAATTTACAGTGGGGCACATTTACAACTCAAAGCCATTCTTCATTGGCACATTTCCTTAGCGACAGAGCACAGAATAGGCCCTCCCGGCCCTTTGAGACGCAACACCAAGCAACCCTCCGACAATCCCGACAAACCCTAATCTAAACACAGAACTACTTACAATGGCCAATTAACCTAGCTGGTATGTATTTGGACTGGGGGAAGAAGCAGGAGGACCTGGAAGAAAACCCACACATTCCACAGGGAGGGCATATAGAAATTCCTTACCGAGAAAGCTGGGATTGAACTCCGACGCTCTGAGCTGCAAAGGCGCCGCGCTAACCGCTACGCTATCATTGTGCCTCGCGGTAATATTTGGACAATGTTATTAACAAGGCACATCAAGAATGAGCCAAATCTCGACCTAAGTCAATGCTATTGAACTTTCCCCACTGTAGGGCAGAAAGTGGTCAGTTACTGATCAGAAGCTCAAATCTATACCCATTTTACATTGAAGAATTCTGATGAACAATAGCAAAATACCAAGCCGCCCTACTATTAGTAGAAGGAACTTACACATATGCACAAAGCAGACTGTGGTAAGCAGTTAAAGGTGGATAATCTAGTCCCCAATACTTGAGATCATTGTCGCTTGTATTGAAGTACCTGAGAGAAATAAATTGACAATATGTTCAGAGGTTGCTTGATCTTGGGTTGTTTATAAAGCACATTTCATTAAGTTTATTTATTAAATGATGCTGTTTTTAGCAATGCCCTCCCAGAGGTAATTGTGTCGCATGATAAAGAATCCTGCTCTCTCAGATTCAGGAAGAGGTTTTAGGTGAGTTAGCCATTCTCAGCAGGGTGCACGCAATCGTGATGCAGTTGAGTAAAGAGGGAGAGAGTCAGACATTGCAGTATCTAACGCCTCTTTCAAGAAAGATGTTAAATGAGATTATGATCATAACATTTCTGAAATAGTTGAATAGCCTCTTACTTTTTCCCATCTGGGCTCACGTAGAAAGAAATTAGTAAAACTATTGCAAAAGTGCCAGAATCAAACCACTGCTGCGGTAGTATGGAAGAGAGAAAGGGTTGGAGGAAAGAAAGGAAACAGATTCTTTTCTTCAATCAATCACATTTTAGAAAAAAAATTAATAGATGTCCTTATCTCCTTACTTAACACATCTAAATGTTAGTTAATTGCACTGCAAAATCACAAACCATTGATGGATGGGTAAATTGAACGTAATCTCCTGCCAGTGCCTCTGAGCTTCATAGTCTCCATACATCGGTGGCTTACTAGCACCTGATAACAGAAAAAAAACAGCTGTAGAGATAACATCAAAGAGTGTTCTTAGGGAAAGTTACGCTACTGAGAGCAACTGCATTGTCTCCGTATGCAGAGTGGGAAAAAAGTAGAAAAAGAATCCCATTCTGAGGCTAATTGACTGTCTGCCTGCTGCAGCAGTACAGTTAGTGAGGAGTATCATTTCAGTAGTGAGAAAGTATTATCCAAGCTTCCTGGCTCTTGATGTAGACCATAGAACAGACTACACAGTATTCTATAAAGTGAGAAGACTAGGTTATTCAGTAAGTTACATTCTCCTATCTCCTCAAAATGCCTTTTGTACAAAATTGTTGATGACAACATGCTTTTTCAAGACCAACAATCAACAAGCATTTTAATGTGAGGAAATGTGGGATCAAACCCCGATTATAACTTGACAGAACAGTTTTAAAAAGTGACTAAGAATGTGGTCTAGGTTCTCAAATGGCAACTACCCAAATTATTAAGGAAGTAATAAACTACTAGGGATGAATTTTCAAACTATGGACCACGTAAAATGAGTAAGAAAGATGGTGGTGGTAAGAAAGCTCTGTTGCAGCAACAATATCCTGATAATATTAAAATTAAAACAGCGTAAAAAAAGAAATGCTCAATTTAAGCAGAAATTTCTTGTTGAAGACTAATCAGCTACGCAAGAAAATCATTCATAAAAGGACAATTAAAAAGGGAAAAAATGCACAAGATGTGAAGTAGACTCACTGGCATGAAATTCAAGACAATAAAACTGCAGTTGTCACATAAGGAGCCACCAAACGGAATTGTGGGATACATGAACAGATGTTGTCAGTAGACAAAGTTTTGAGGGTGGGTTGGGGATCATATGAAGGCAGCCTCAGCAGCAGGAAAATCGGAAACCAAATAAAAGGCAAGCTTGATAGTAACTTCATGCTTTGAAAACTATTTATGAAATATTTTAAGTATTGAGAAAGTTGCACAAAATTCATGCATTCATACTCGCAAGATTATGTCACACATACAAGTGATTTCAGCTGAACTTTTAAACTACTGTATATCACAGTTTTATAGACTTTGAAAAGTAATCATTAATGAGCAAAATATCATTCAAAAAATAAGAGATTGCAGATGTAGTAATCTGGAGCGAAAATCAACTAGAAGAATTCAGCGGGCCGAGAAACATATGTAGATGCAGAAGGATGTTCAAGATTTGATACAGGCTCTCGACCCGAAACGACAACAATTCAGATGAATGGTAAAGGCAGTTGTTGACCTTCCCACTCTGTGCACAAGCACAAGAGTCTGGCTTGGGGGGAGGGTACGTTTTACCATCTTGAGGGCTGAACAACAGCAATACAGACCTGAGTACGGGTTCAGAGACACCGCCCAACGAACTGTTAAATTGACAATGAGTACTATGGCAATGAGAGTCCATCGCTCCATGTCGAGAGCAGCAACTCTCTTCTCCAAACCAATTCCCTCTCCAGTTCCTTCTAGTCCGCCTTTGCTCTGCCCGGCACTTCCTGAAGCCCGCGCATGCGCTTCAGCTCCATTCCACACCGCCGGCGCCCCCTGATGACGTAAGCACACTAACAGAGCCAAATCAGGCGCAGTGCTGTGTATTGACAGTGAGTAATTTACTTTCAGTTACGGCAAGCTTATTTGATTTAAGCTCCAGAGAAAACACTAAGTGTCACTTATAAAGATAAACTTTACAATGGTTTAACTTCTCATTGAATAACTGCAATATGTTCATTTTATAAAACTATTTAAGTTATTGTTCATTTGATACCTACAACCATTTCAGAAGCTGTTTCAATTCTAATTGCAGTACCTACATTTTAAATTCGTATTTGGGTTGTATTTCAATTTGACATATTTAGCAAAACTTACAGTAGTACTAGTATAGACAAATGGAAGATATCTGGACTGACATTTCATTCCTGATTTTATATATGTGGATTGGTGCTATAATTGTATGTTATCCTTTGCACATAAAGGTGTATTGTTGGCTGCTAATACTGATACAGAGCAGGACGCAGAAAATTTGGAATTAAGATTCAGGAATAGAGGATAGAATGACCCACACCAGTTATGGAATTACATGTATTTCAATAATTTATTAATAAGGGTGTAATCGGGTCAAACAGTTCAGGAAAACATGAGGATAAATTTGCTTATGCTCATAAGAGTTCGCCTCCCGATAATGTCAAACGAATGATTTGGGCGATCGTGTTTTTATAAAATCGTTTATGTCAATGTCTACCATCAGATAGTTTTTTAAACTTTCTGCTATGCTCCCTTATATTGCTGCCAAAATTAATATTATTTTAACCTCATTTGTCATCATACATTATAATGGAACCAGTTGAGCCAATTAGTTTTATCTAATTAGATGTCTCATACATAACCTCGAATATATTTAAGTTGATCTGGATAGTGACAAGATTTGAGAATGGTATTTAATTGAATATCCTAGTTTTAATACAAAAGTAGAACAATTTAATTGGATTCGTTTTCATTCATTCTGAGAAACTTTGGTTGCTGAATACTTTTCGTCTTTTCCTCTTACGATAATTCCTCTTGTAAGGAATTATTCAAGCGCACAAAGTAACAGATTTGTAGATTTTAGTAAATTATTAGAAGTTTTTTTTAAAAAATCTAATGAAAATGCTCATATTCCTGTGTGACCAACAAGTTCGTTTGTGTGCTTGGCCGAATGTCTAAAGCTTAGAATCTAAAAGCAAAATGTAACTGTTACTTTGGATATTCCATTGGATATTAATGTCAATTTCGAACAGCTCATATTATTATTTATATTTCAATGTTGTCAGCTATGCCAAGTCGAATGATATATTTATCCATTCAATAACCGGAAAATACTTGTTAATGTCTAGTTATCATAGTAATCGTGTTATTTCCTATACTTACTGTGTGTATGCGTCTGTGTATATTTATACATAGAGATTGTTCATTTCAATTCATTATCAGGAGAAAAATCGCTCGGGAAACCGGCTTATTTCGGACAACGGCTACACAACCACAGAATTTAACCGACCAGGTAGAATCTATCAGACAAAATAATCCCAGGGTGCTGATTTTACTTACTACATTTAAATAAATACGCCGTTTAAACCCACCACTGTCAAATATTTGTAAACGGTACTCTCGAAGTGCATTTAAAAGCGTAGAAAATATGCCGTGCTACTCAGTGGCTGCGTGTCTGAGAATCGATTGGCAGTGAACAGCAGGCTTGAACTCGGACTGGTCGGCGTGAATCGTACCGCTGAACTTGATGAGATTCTCTTTATTTTAAAAATAGTACAATATTTGAAATATATAATCACGGGTCAGGTGTTTAATTGACTTGTCTGTTTGGTCGCAGGTAAGAGCACAAATAACGTGTGAGTAAAAGTCACGGCAAAAAAACAAATAAAAATTTATTTAGTTTAACAAATGGTCGCTGATACATCTACTAAAGATAACATGGACAAGAATCGGGAATGAATTTTGTCATTAGTGAACCACTTTGCGTGCTAGGTATATGTGTGATCCGTCTCTGGCAACAGGGACGCCTCCTCTTTCAATCCCATGACCCGGTACAGGGCCAGAGATTTTTCGAAACAAAATCCTTCGCATTTCTCACGCTGAAACCTTGTGGTCCTGGACCTCGGTGAGAGAAGGTTTTATTTACGTATTAAATACAAAAAATAGTTGGGTCCCTGAAGAACAAAAACAGAGGCATCACCTTTACCAGGATTCAGTCCGAAAATAAGCTCCGGTAAAACCCAGGAAATTACATTTTAATATTTTATAAACATGATCAATTCCTCGGAAGGTCAGATGCGTAATTCCAACACGGACGCGTGCATACATTTATGATATGTCTGCATAGTTTATTGGTAAAAATTGGTAAGGGTTAAACTTTTTTTCTAATTTGCTCTTGTGTTGAAAGTACCTGTCAGACAGTTGTTAACATTTCAGACATTTTAAGCACATTCCATAAGTGCCATCTAGTGCTCCGTTTTGGTATCACACAGCCATCCAAAGAAAACCCCGATCTTCCAAATGGAACGAGATTTGGTTAAGCTGAAATAATTATTATGATGTTGCTCACATCATTATCAACACAGCGCTGAGATCTAAACTCTGAATATAACGAGGACGAAAATTATGGTTACCAATTCTCGTCTCATGGTTGATATAAGCGTTGTCAATTAGTCAATCGGGACTTCCCTCAGATTCTACCTTCTCCTCTGGGGTAGAGTAACACAAAGCAGTTTGCTCCAGACGAGAGTTCCTTAATTTAAAAAAATTATTTTGAACAGGTGGGGTTAAAACTGGTGTCTTTTTCATCTATTCACCATTTATGCAGAAGATTGTGAAGTTTATTTTTATGTCGTTTCGTTGAGCGAAAATTCAAGAATCATAAATCACTTCAAGATTACTTTTGACCGGAAGGCGACTCAAAAGTTATAAATGGGGATAAATACGATTCAGTAAAAGTTCGAGGCAACAAAGGATCAGAGTTGGAATGAGCGTTGTCATTTAGGAATGGTTATATCAGCAAGTTTGCGAGCCGGACACTGACTTTAGGAGTCGCCTTCTACTTTCCCAGGGGTATCAGTTAAATATAGAACTAACGGTCATATTTCACTAACCATCCGCCATTTGCTAGATTTGTGTAAACGCTACTCATAAGTAGGGTCGCAAATGCTTAACATCTTGTTACGTTTATAGAAACAAGAGGCAAAACATTTTTAGATCAGTTTCAGTTTCCTTGTAAAAGGATTACTTGGGGAGATTCAATTTAGGGAAAGGATCTGCTGTTATTATGTTGCCCTTCAAATAAAGTTGGAGGTGGACGTTTCTGCCCGTGTCAAATGATTATCAAATATACTGTATATCCCAGTACTCAGACCACACCCCCACAAGCAGGGAGGCTCACTTCATTTGGTGTTTTTATACTGAGGTATAAATGTTTGCTCATGTAAAATAATATTTACTGTTATAGAAAGAAATCGTGCCTTGGCTGGGGCGCAAATGTTGTTCATATTGGACGGGGTCAGTCATCTCGCAACTCTCTTTAAGCACAGAGTGTGAAGTAAATAAGGAAATTCAATACCAGCAACGACACTTGAAGCCTCGACACATAGACAAACAGCCGAGAGAGAAGAGCTGGCGATGCGAACACAACCTCGTTGCCCGAGATTATTAGCAAAATATTTAACATTGAAAACGAAAATTGTCAGCTTAGGCAATCCGCCGCCAATACAATGTTTTTAAACAAGAATTAGTTAAAGCCAGAATTCTTTCTGAACATCATATTTCCTTCTTTCCAAGAACTGACAGTGAAGTCGGCGCGGTGGGCTTTTATTTGTTTGAATTCATATTACAACAGCGCGGAAGAACCACGCTTCCCATTTCCATGACATTTTGTTCCATTCTAGAGAGTTCAGCCTTGGAATTTGTACAAATGATTAGAAAAAATATTCCAAATGTATTTAAATTGCAAATGTTTAGTACGTATTGAACATTCGTTCAGATGCAATATTTCTAAGTAGCTTGCAGCTGAGTAGCGCAGGGAACGGAGAAGCTTGCCCACGGATCTAAATATTCACAGAACATTCGCATCAGAGTGCTATTTCCTTTGAAGGTTTAACATTATTTTACATATGATCCACGCACTGTTCCTGTTTTATTTCATCCGTATTCTTTTCATTGTTTTAGGAAACTTGTAGGTACCAGATTGCTGGTGCGCCCCTGCATCTTATTTTAACTTGTATCTTATGATTCTACGGGAAAATTATGCTAAGAAATCTAAACTGTAACTCCTGGTTGGCCGTCAAAGCGGATTCTTCCCAAAAAACAAAATCTGCTCGAACGCACCCCTTTAACCAGTTTAGAGCGATGGCAGTTACTACTTTCCTATCCTATATAAGCATTGCAATCTCCTGCGATTCCATGCAAAAAAATTACCACGTACAATCCGAATTACGTTTATTATATGCATAATATGAGTCTCATGATAGAGCGCTTTGTTTAGAGATTTTATTAAGCACGACCTTTTAAAATGGCAAATCTCCCAATGAAAATATTTCTCTACATTACTAAAATGAAAAAAAGATTTCAATCGAGCCCAATTCAGTTTGCCCTTGTGAAGCGCTCTTCCATGAAGTTATACAGTAAGTGCTGTCAGCTCAAATTTCGTCCCTATATCTACCGCAAAATGTCCGCTGATTAAATGGCTTTTAATTTAAAAAGGCAATGACCTCAATGCCGTCGCAACTGGAGATTTTTTTAATTTATAATTATATGCCGAGCTGTCATATTATCGTTTCTTTTGGAGATTACTGTCATGGTAATGTATTTGAACAGTGGGGTGGTAATCCTTTCGCGCATAATACAATTATGATAGAGAAAAATAACTTTAAAATTATCTATCAGCTGATAGCATATATTTTTTTATAAATGAACAAGAACATGAGTGTTTGCAATTTGTAAAATTTATTTATAAAGTTTAATTCCCATTGTACAACACGACGGCGGCGCTACATAGAATACATATATTTAATTCATATAAAGGGCTTTAAGCTTTTGTAGTCGTATACAATATTGACCGTTTTTTCCCGTTGGATTAATTCTTTAGAATGATTCAGTCGTCAATAATATCTGTACATGTTCATCAATAAACTACCGGCAATGAACTTTTCAAAAAGACATTAAGTGAGAAAGCCCAGAGCTCTATACTACAACTGTGAAACTGTCTAATTAAAAAATAAAACTCAATGACTATGAACCGATAGGTTCTTTATATAAATATTTACAAATGTATTTACCTGTACAGAAAGCATTCCTTTTTTATATAAGATAAGATTATAGTCTATAATTTGCAGTCAAGTTCAGTGCAACTCACTACCATAGGAAAAATGGTATGGTGAGTGAGCGATTGGAAGCATAGAAGGTATTAAGATGGCCATTTGGTCACTCCGGCGGCCGAAGCTGCTGATTGTAAGAATTGTCCGGAAATTATGTTCGTGGGGACACTGAGGATTGGGGTGATTGCCGCCGTGGTTCTCGCTAAGGACAAGGGCTGGGGGCTGACCAAAGCCGACTGAGCGGTTATTGGCGGCCGCATGAAAGTTTGTGAGCTGCCTGACGTGCTTGTCACTCCGATGATATTCTCGATGCTGAAAGAAGGTCTGCTGGTGGGCTCCGATTTGACGATGGACGTGGAGCTCAGGCTGCTGAGTTGGAGCTGAAGATTGGGACTGAGCTGGGAATTAAAGGCTTTCCTGTTGAGTTCACTGGATGGGATGAGTGGGACGACTGGGGGTAGCATAGGACCCACGGGGGGAATGTAGGAATATTGAAGAGCGGCGGGATGAGAGTAAGAGGCAGGGTGCAGCGCATAGGGACGCCCGTAAGGACCGCTCAGGCTATAAGCTCCAAAACTCTGCATCATGAGGGCAGTCTGCTCTCTCAGATGGTCTGTCGGCTGTCTCTTGAACCTTTTCCGCCGACGGAGAAAGCTCCCATTGTCAAACATATCTTCAGACTGTGGGTCCAGCGTCCAGTAGTTGCCTTTACCCGGATTACCAGGCTCCCTGGGAATCTTCACAAAGCAGTCATTCAGGGACAAGTTGTGCCTGATAGAGTTCTGCCAGGCTGGAAATTTCTCCCTGTAATAAGGGAAACGGTTGCTGATGAACTCACAGATCCCACTAAGGGTTAACTTTTTCTGGGGACTTTGCAAGATAGACATGGTGATGAGAGCAATGTACGAGTAAGGTGGCTTCACCAAACTGTTCTTGGGTTTGGAAACGTTGTTGCCGTTCGAGGAGCCACTTTCCTGAGTTTCCGATTTGGCGATTTCTCCCTCCGAGGAAGGCTGGCAGATAGCGGTAGGACTTTCCGCAATTTCCCTTGCCCCGATCTCCTCCACCTCTTCTCCCTGATCGTGGGTGGCGTGGCTCTCAGAGTCGCTGTCCTTTCCCATGCCCTCGTCTCCTTCTCCTACCACATCAATATCGACATCCTCTGCTGTGAGGACTGTGTGCCCTGACATGTCGCTCGCACTGCCGCTGCCTGACAGGGTCATCACGCTTCCCTTTCGCAAATCACCAAAAAAAAGGTAAGAGCTTGGCTTCTTTTCTGCAGAAACTTCTTTTCCCCCTCTCTCTCTCCCTCTCTCTCTCTCTCTCTCGCCAGTCTCTCGACTCTCTCACATACACACTGTCTCAGCTGGCAGTCCCTTGCAGATCAGATGACAACGCTTTTTTAATGCAGGTCAAGGGGCTGTCAATAACAATTACCTTTAACTTTTTGACAGCCTATTTCAACTTGCACATTGCAACGTTTTAACTTTTCCTATGATTTCTCGCAATATTTTTAAAGCGTTTTCAGGTACGCAGCTCTTTAGCTTTTATGCCTCCTTTATATATATATAAAAAGACTGGTGATTGTTTCAGTTAAAGATATACTCTCGGGGTTGTCACGTGAGGGACTAACGTCAGACTTCCCTCTGTTAAGCCATGCAAAACTCGAGTTATTTCATGTAATCGTCAACATAGATCCGGCCAAGACAACAGTAGCACCACTCATTCCTACAAGTACCATTTCACTAAGGCGATCAAAGCATTCTTTATCAATAAACTTGCTCGCAGGGTGGAGCAAGACGGGATCTCAAATTATTTAATCGGAATGTTCTACTTCGCAATTTCACTTTTTGACCAAATGCTGAAATAGGACTTACAAAATATTTTGTTTATTTATTAATTTTGCTTTATTCCAGGGCACTCTAGTCACCCAATCAAAATAATGTTAATTAGATATTAAACCTTAATATAACTATATTAATGAATGTGACGCTATTTATTTAGTTTGGATTTTTATGCAGATTGGCGTGTTACTCGCTTTCTTTATAAACAATGATCGGTTTATTTTATTTGATATACATTGTCTTACAGTCAGGCACCAGCGTCTAAAGGGCATTTTTTTTTGTAAGAAAGACGTGTTATAACTGCATCAGATAGGTTGCCGCACATACAGCAAAATGGTTATTGATTAATCTATTAGCTTTAGTGAAGAGGGGATGAAAAGGGCAGGGATGGGGAGGGGGTGGTAGCTATTGGGGGAGACATGCGGTAACAATAGAGAAGCCTCAAATAAAGAAATTTGGACCAGGATGTGCAGAGGTGTTAACGAGCTAATCATCCTGTGCGTTAGCATATGAAAAACTAGGAAATGGGAGAGTGTGGGTGAATGTGAACAAGCTATTCACAGTGCTGAAGGTAAGCGTTTGTCTCAATACAGTTCTCAGGAAAGAAGGTTTTTAAACTACAGAGTGGAAACTATACTTTTCCAAATAAGTTTAACAGGAACTGACACCGGCTTTTAAACAAAAGCCTTATTTCAGTGCAATAATCCCTTCCCAAAAGCAATATCTTTATGCACCACTAAAGTTGTATATGTAAGTACTGGCTTTAATATTTTTTTCCGTTTTGGTGTTTGGTTAAAATCGAATTGATTTGTTCTCCCAATTCCTCCTACTCAAATCAGAATATCTTTAAGTGACAAAAGAATCAATTATTCTTTCCACCCTCCTATTAAGACTAACAAAACCATGTGAATGGGTTTACGACATGTTTTCGATGGGAGGAATGAATAACCATTTAAACCTGACAGGGCTTCCCTGTGACACAAAATGATATTATAAACTGTAAGCGTTTTCCCCACAGAGCTAAGCATGGTTTAGTCACCATTAAATTTTCACTTCGTTTTTTTTTGCTTGGTTGCTGTTTTACATTATCATTTAAATTTTCTCAACATTGATTTTAGACTAATAGTATTATCAAACTGGTTTATAAACAAAACGATAATTTTTCGTGAAGGCCTTACATTTTGTTGAAATTAGACCACTGTTTACTTCAGTTAATGAACTTCAATTGAGATATATAGATATGTGTTCTTCTTTTCTTTTAACAAGTGCGGAATCCAAGCGAATGAAGATATGTTAAGCAATCATCGAGGACAAGAGGAAAAAATGAATCAAGCCTGGAGGGGAGAGGGTGGGGGGGGGGGGACCTCGCGATGCGGGTGTAAATTGGTTATAAATGAGTGTTTGTTGGTTGTTGTTTTCATTTGTGTAAATACGGCAGAAACATCTCAGTTTACAAAGCGCTTCGTTTTCTCCCTTGCTTACTTGTTCCTGGGCGGGCTGCCACTAGCGTCTCGTTTTTTTAAAGAAAAGCTTGAATTGATTCTTCAAACTCTTAGCCAAATCCATTTTTGGACAAAATAGATCAGAAACTCGCTTCTATACATATACATTTTAATATATTTTCGATTTTATTCGTTATGATTACACGATTAACGTCCAGTACATTACATTTGACGAAATTTGCGTATATTCTACGTCTGAAACTGATGGGACTTTAATTATTGAAGAAAAATACTGAATTAGTGTAATATGAGAGCAGTAGAGGTTACTGTAACCAGGGGTTCCATAATCACTCTTCATTTAAAATAGGCTGCCTTGTAGACTAACAGATATTGGCAACCGCAATTCTCCACACAAAGTCTCTTTTTTCCCCCATTTTCTTCCAATGAGTCCATTTTTTCCTGTTTGAAACCAGGTTCAAAAAGTTAAATATTTTAAAATTAGTTTCTTTGTCTGGCTTCGAGAGAAATTAAAATGCACACAGAACTTGGAATGTAGCTGCAGAATAAGATCAATGATTTCATTTTTGAGCACTGTTTGATTAAAATAAACTATTATATGCGACCATCTGGGGTGTTGCTTTCAATGGCGATCAGCTTCGTAGTCGGAAGACCATCGTTAAGAGAAGCATAAAATGCCGCCTTTGTTCCAAAAGCATCATCCTATTTATTTCCGATGATCTTCTTAACTCTCAGTGGAGTTTAGCAGAGAATTAAAAAAACAACTACAGGACGCATGTCCCTTTGATGCGTATTTCTTAAACACAATAAAAGTCAAATTAATTAAATCATACCATTAATTATGACCCTTAGCGTGAAAAGGATTGTTTCCCCTCGATTAGGGATCTATTGTGCTAATCCCCGTGTTGACTCAGAGAACTGTCTGTTCTACAATGATTTCTACAGAAAGGCTTTCTGGGTCAATTTAGCAAATCTTAATCAGACATATTTAGGAAGAAATAATGATCTGGGTATCATTGCCACTGTTTAAATAGTGAAGTGTAATGTTAGGAAATAAACGAGATTTTCAGGTTTACACAGGTTATCATAAACGGGGCACACAGAAACATGCGAACAGAATCAGAAACTATTCCTCAAAATCGCTAAACTTTTAAAGTCAGCTACTTTTATGTGAAACTTCAACACGGCGCAGAGCATTATAATTAAAAAGTGAGCTGCAACTCCTCTCTTCCACCGAGCGACCTGACTTCTCTTTTGCACCGTTCATAATCTAATTTAATATCATGCTGCTAATGAGAAAGAGCAAATCGCAGAGCAAAGCTGGGCGTCATAGATCCCTTTCAAAATAATAACAGATCCTGGGCGAATCTTCCTAATAGGAACGGGCACCTAATCCAGTCAAGATGGTGCACTGGGATGGAGGAAGAGGGAGAAAGAAGGAATGAAAGGGGGAATAGAGAGAGCTATAAATGTTAAAGGAATGAAAAGACATGCGGGGGGGGGGAGACGAACAGAAAAAAAGAAAATTCTTATTTCTGAAATTACAGAGGAGCGAGAGAGTAATGGAAATATTTTCGAGCAATAATTATTGTTTGATCTTGATCCCTCTCCTGCACAAGGAGTGGCATAAATTCGACCAAAATACATTTATTAGTGTTTTCCAATTGTTCTATTAAATATAGTAGAGATTTAGACCCATCTGACGCAGTCGCGATCAGATGTTATTCGGGCTCGACAACGCTAAGGCTTTGGCGTCGCGAAGTACACTTGTCAGAATCCAGTCGCTTTCAATACAACGCAGCAAGAGTATCAAATACGTCCTATTTTCTCTCCTAAAACCCTATTAGCCTCCACGATGAATTATGTAAAATCTCGCCATACTCGGATTATTAAAAGAGAAATCCCATTATGATGTGCGTTGCATGGAGGGAAAGTGAGTTGTGGGGAAATCTTTTTCAGCTTCCGACGTGTGGGCTGATTCCAAACTTCGGCAGCACACACCACGGAGCAACAGTGACGAATAAAACGAATATTTTTTGCATTCATACAAGATAACTACTCCAGATTTATTATTGTAATGTTAACGGTAATACCATCAACTACAGGAATATCTGACAAACAGCAGAGTCTTACCTGTGGCATATACTCATTCCAAAGCTTGCGCATCCAGTAAAATCAATACATTTACTAGCCGTCTAACTGAAATCAGTAACAGCATCAAACCATTTCACCCACCATGTACTGTGTCTGAGTGTCTGTATTAAAATAATCCCCACGCCATTTAGAATATTTTCACCGGTACTTCTCTGCGCTATTAAGAGGGAGAGGGGGAGAGAACATCTCCGCGACGACTGATTGAATTAAAAAAATATCTTCTCTTTTCAGATAATCAATTTCTGGTTAACAGTAGATGTTTACGCTGTAATTTTCACAATGCCAAATAACGCGACGGTGATATTTCATGCAACCTCCTCATTAACCGGTTAACTCCTTCGGCAATTTAAAAAAATCTTTAAATTTATCCTAATGTCTAATTAACAACAATAATATAGAGAAATGGTGAAACAGAATCTTCCAGGTATTTATATGATGTAACTTAACCAGTTAAGACACTTAGGGGGAGGGATACAAACTTCGGTGATAATGGATAGTAAAAAGTGGGATAACTCCAATTTATACAAATCAAACAGTGCTTAATAAAAAGGCAACTCGTTTAATTAAAGGTTCAAAGAAATCGGATACAGCATTTGGACAGCATTTAGAATGCGAATAAAATTCGTGATGAATTAATGGCATTGTTGGCGCACTCTTAATTATAGTTATTATGTTAATTATTTTACATTAGCATGAAGTTATCAGCATGTCAGGTTTAATCAAAATGTATCGTTCTGCAGACACTTCTTTTATTTCGCGATGTGAGATTCTACATCATGCGGGTTTATTGTTTAAAGACATAAAAAATGACTTTTTATTGAAAGAAATGTTTAATTTGGTTTTGTACGGTCAAATCACGTGCAGCCTGCGGCTCTAGCTCCTAAAAGGGCTGGATTCGCCATTATCACCCCCTTTAGGAACCTACTCCATCAACGTGTAACTCTCTGTCAAACAACATGAAGTTGCTCATTTTTATCTATTGATATTTTTTTGCAAATACGACGCGTGCAGCCCTGCTTTCAAATCCAGGGAGAAGTGGTCGGAACAAAAGAGATATTCAATGGTACTGTCAGGGTGTTCTCAAGGTTCGCTCACAAAGCGTCAGGGCAGATTTTAATATCCAGGCACGGCTCCGAGTTCACCCAACAGCATTCCACTTACAATTAAGAGGGGGAAAGATCGACCAGGCAAAAATCTTCTCCCCCCCCCCCCCCACCAATAATTTAAATGCCATTCCTCCAGTTACTCGCAATTTCATCCAATTGTATAGATTTGTGTATTAATACGGCTACGCGTGCCATTCTAGCGATATTGAAATATGGTTCCAGCGTCTTCTATCAGCATTACCTGCGTCCATAAAATGAAGTCATAAATAATTTTAAATAGCAATGCATATTATAATCAATCTAAACCTTATGGCCTCCTTTTTAAATTGTGCGATAGTTTCACGCGTATTCCTACGTGTCATCATTTTTCCGTTTGTTCCTCAGCTGCCTCCGAATGAACTCCGGAGGAGTCAGTGAGGTCCTGAAGAGGGATTCGTGAAGGTGACAAGATTCCAGGGACGGGTCACCGATTGAGAACTGACTTAAGCAGAATTAACCCGAGTCTGTAATTTGAACAGATGGGTGCCAGCCCAGAAAAATAGGGTAGCATGGTACAGCTTGGGCTTCGGAAACAGTTATTTTTTTTAAAGAGCCATTCTCTTACAAGAGTTGTGCTTTATATTACATCTTAGTTTATTTACTCCGTTGCGTTTGAGTTCAAATTCACGTGTTGTTCAAAATATTTCCTCCACGAAGCTCTCTTTTAAAAAAAACTAACTCCAGCTTGGATTATTTACAATTATTTTAAAATGTTATCTCATTGCCCATTGATTATTAAACATACAATTACCTGAAGTTTTTGTAGTATGATGTGTTTGTCATACTTTCATGCGTGATCGGTTTACTGTCTTATTCCAACTTGAAATGCCCCAGCGAAAACAGAACAACTAGATTTCAAAATGCAACAATTCGTTTTTTGGTTTAACACGTTGGAAATCTGAAATAAAAACGGAAAATAACGGCAATATTTGACAGGTCGGGTAGCATCTACAGAGAAAAATGGATTGCGATTTTCATCTGAGGGAAATAAGGTAGATTTATATCTTTCAAGTAAAGTTTTGAGACAGGTTGGAGAAAGTAATTATGCCGTAAGTTCAAACGCACGTTGATGAAAACAAATTTGTATGAATGTGTACCAGACATAAACGGTGTGGATATAACATCTCGCCCACAACCAGATCGATGTGTCTTTTCCTTAAATTGCATTGCTATTATATTGTATAATGTTTAAATTCCAGAGGGAAAGACACGCAAACCAAAACTAACAGAAACTTCTGTGTTTTCCGACTTTCGGATTACTATATTTTGGAATCCCCGAAGAAATCAAAGGCGATCACTTTGGTCCTTTGTCCCGGGGACAACAGAATATAGAACTTGCCTCCTTAAGGCAATATCAGGTTGTAATTACTTATGACAATTCGAAGTGACGAGGGATTTCACAGCTTACCCTGCGCCGCTCTCTGCCGAAGTACAGCAAAGGTCTGCGCAGAATGGTTGGGTTGCTTGATCCGCTCACCCCAGACAGTGAAAGTTTTAACCTTTTAATAACACAAAATGGACAACTTTCCGATCAGCTCTTTTAACATCTGTGGCCTTATTTGGGAATTCCACGTTGAAATCTTCAATTTTAAATTCGCAAGTTTTCTATGTTCTTAAGGATTTTTTTCTGTTTGAAATTGTCGCCATCACTTTTTATGATCAAGTACGTTACAGGAGACATTTCGCTATATTCGGGGGGAAATCCGCTCAAAGAATAACACACATAAAGTGCTGGAGGGATTCATCAAGTCAGGTAGCATCTACGGAGGGGAATAAACAGTCGACGTTTCGGGCCGAGACCCTTCATCAGGACTGGCCCGAAATGTCGACTGTCTATTTCCATCCATAGATGCTGCCTGACTTGCTGAGTTCCAACAGCATTTTTTATATGCTGCTCTACGTTTCGAGCATCAGCAGAATCTTTGTGTTTCGTTCAAAGAACAACCACCTGTACCATATTTGTTCAGCCGTATTGCATAAAGCATTCAACAGGTGCATTCCGTTTTCTGTGTAAGCGATATATATCAAAGAGGCCTTCCAAAGAGTTTCGGCTCGAAACGTCGACTGTACTTTTTTCCCCCCATAGATGCTGCCTGGCCTGCTGAGTTCCTCCAGCATTTTGTGTATATTCAATTTCAACCATTTTTTTTCTGACACAGTTAAGACAAGTGCAATTTCTTAACTTTTATAATTTTTCCGCCACTTTGGATGTAGATATTTATACCTCAAGCTTGTCGTTACAAGCCACGTTTTATCTTTTCAATTCCATGTTCTCTTGTGTATTGGAACTACTGGTGTTCTGCGTTGAGCCTTGACCCGGCATGAACCTTGAAGTAACAAAAACAAATATTGTATTATATTATAAACATATAGAAGATTATCCACATGAAGTAAGCGTGATAAACGTACTCTTTAACTGATAAGTTAAATGCTTTAATGGAAGATATACGTATTTAGTCAGATGACGTACTTCCGCCTCTGGAGTCATGCAGCATGAAACTTGCTTAGATATTTCAGCGAGATGCTGAAGCTACTGGATAGGTGATTACATTATTTACTTCTTTTCGTAATTTATTCGGATTTTAAGAGGTTCTTTGGGACTTTCACGAAGACCACGGTGATGCAATGGCTCCCTCAAGGCGGATCACCTCAATAACTCCCTGATGGTCAATGTTATGTTACTGGGAAGCAGACAGGAGCGCATGGTGAGGGAGCCTGCCTACCCAGACCCCTTCTATTCCCACCTCAGCGAATTATTATGCTACTTATCCTTCGCTTTTAATAGTTGCCGGTTAATGTGTTTAGCCATATTAAAAAGTGACTGCTCTTCAATACAAGACACGTTGGATTATTTTACAGTGGTTCTTCCTGTTTGCCTATCTAGGAGACAAATGTAACTAACATTATCACGGAACACAATGCCCGAGATTTGGTGGTCAGTAATAAAAGACTGCTGTGTTTTACTGATCTTAAAGAAAACTGATCACATGTTTAAATGGACTATGTGGCAAGGATTTCAAATTATCAATATGATTTGCATTCTATTGGAAATCTGATGTAACCACTGTCAGTGTCGTCAAGAGACTCATTAGCTAAACAGATTGAAAAAATTCTCACAGAAAGCAAACCAGGAGTTTACAATACTAAATTAATTTTTTTAACATGCTATGGAAAGAAAATTCTAATTTTAGGGCTGGAGATGCTGTTATGTGGCAAGTATGTCCAGCACACCATCAAAATCTCATGTTAACCACGTTTAATGTTTTCATGTTAATGTCTTAATATTTTAGGTGAATTTACTATAAGGGCATTGATAAAAAAATGAAATTCACATCAAATTACGGATTCATTGTTGATTGCTTTCATAAAGACTACAATAGAGCAGTCCATGAAAGAGCATGTTATCATTGCAGCAACTTCTGGATTCCTAAACCACAAATTGGATCAATTTGCATCTTTTTTTTGGGAACTAAAGACATGAAAATATATTTCAACCGGAATGTAGTCTGAGATTGACCATTTTGGGATGAAATGGGAATGTGGATCATCCTCTGACCTTCTTTCAGGCACCTGACTCACACTTAACGATATACCCTTGGTACAATTCCCTTTTCTGCCTCTCTAGACATAAACTAAAATGCAACCCATGTCTGAGGCCGAAAAAGTTATTATAACAAAGAACATAAACACTAACTTGTTGCATTTCTGGCTTTTAAAGAGACAGTCTGCTGACACTAGGAGACCTCACTGGGCAGCTTTATACAGTGAACTGCAACTAACAAGGAGTACTTTTTTCCCACATCTAGTTGCCAACACATTCATGCAATGGGAATTCAAGAACGTCACTTCCTTGGAACTCCATTAATAAATGGCCATTGCTCCCTACTTAGGATGGGTCAGGTAATTTGGATCACAAGGCAATGGTTGACTCTTTAATGAACAGCCTCCTCCCATTTAGTTTTCATAATTACCACATCCTCCTGAACAATACTGTATTAACATGCTCAAGTTTTCCAGGCTGTCATTACTGAGGTACATGTCACCTTGACTGTTCAGCCATGAGGACATTTGACAGTGCTCCCATATATGGTCTACAAGCTGTGTAGAGGTCAAGATCTTATTGACTCTGAACTCCCTCTCTATGGGAGCCCTTGAAAATGGTAGCAACAGATCGCTGCCATATCAGCATCAGAGAGAAGATCCAGACTCCTGCATTCATAAATGATTTCACCGCCTTGGATTTCAGTTAGGATGAAGTGGCATCTTGGAAACTAAGATTCGGCTTTCCATGAATGCAAATAGCCATTGACTGCATTCATGTGCTCTAAGGGATCCCTTTAATATCCTGATATTTCTATGAATAGGAAAGGCTTCTGCTCCCTCACAGTGCAGAATACCGTGGATCAATGCAAAAATAAATCCCAATAATCAATACATGCACAGTGCCAGACATCTCAGTAGCTGGCATAAATCCTGGAGCAAAGGTTTACAAGGCTCATTACACCATGTGCCCTCCCACTAAAACAACTGAATGCAGAGACTGGGAGAGTCATCAGGTAGGAAGAATAATGGTGGAAAATGCCAAAGGAGTGGTAAAGACGAGCTTCTGTTGCCTGGAGCAAATGTGATGACTTTATTATTATGTGCTGTGCACTGCACAATTTAACAAACTGATGCCAGAGGATGAGTGGCAAAGAGACCCAGAACACAAGAGCCACAAGGTAGATCCTGAAGGTAACAGGAGCAATAGGAGTAGGAGGAAGAAGTCTACCTAGAGTTTAACCTGCTCTGCATCCACACGCTCATTGTGCAGATGAGCAGAGGAATCAGGAGGTGATGACGTGGGATATAAAGGACTTGACAGAGGGACACTTGTTGTAATAAGTCCGGAAAATGATCATCTTCAAATAAAATCAAGTGACCCTCACCACACTCCAGTGATTAACAACAATATTACACAGTAATAATCAGATAAGGGAGCTCAGATGACATAATAGTTCCTCATTTGCTGCTTTTCAGCTTCATCTCCAATGATTATAAAACATTAAAAAAATCAGTGATCCAATAATTGAAATGGATTGCTACAGTGAGTTGCTGCTTATCCTTATGTATTTTGTGAGGACATGAAACTTATTTGTGCATTATGCGTTGTCTGGGGATTCTCATACCTGGAGGAGATCATGTAGCCACCTCTTCTCAGCCTCATTTTGTGCCGGAACCAAGGAATATCCTGACATCCATGGACACAGGAAATGAGCTGCTTAGAGGAGTGAGCAAGGGATAAACAGTTGTTGTTTTTAAGATCATCTAGACTGGCTGTGAGTTCACCAGTGTTGTAAAGGAAATGAGAACAATTCAATTTTCAGTAAAAGCATACTTCTTTCTGACATTTTCTTCACTAAAGTGAATGCTTCTCTGGAGACACAGGATACCCTCAGCTCACTCAAAATGCTGGAGGAACTCAGCAGGTCAGGAAGCATCTTTGGAAAGGAATGATGAGAAGAAAAAAACCCTCAACAAGTGGGTTCCTCCAGTGGTTTTTCAAGCTCTTCTTTGATTGGTGCCCTCAAGTAATTTTCAGAGAATGTATTCGGCTGAATATGGTCCTATAAGGAAAGAGATAGATGATGCTGGAATCTGGAGCAAAACAAAAACTGCTGGAAGAACCAGGTGGGTCAAACAGCATTTGTGGGGGAATAGGGGCACAGGGGTTTTTGACCTTGCATTTGGACTGGGAGTAAAGAGAGGTGATAGCCAGTATATGGAATGGAGGGAGTGGGAAGAGACTGGGGCTAGTAGATGATAAACAGAACAAGATGGTAGGAGTGGTTAATGGACAGGTGAGGGAAGGGGAATGGGGACTGCTGAGAAAGAGACTGGTAAGTAAAAGGTGGAACAAAATAAGGGAGTGATGTTGGGCAGATGGAGCCAGCTAGGGGAGGGTAATAATCTGAGGTAATGGGGGGGAAATAGATGGACATCTTTGTTGAAATGTTGTGTATTACCTTCTTTAACTCTGGGATTGACTTGTCTAATGCTCTGCTGGTTAGCATCCACACGTACACCATAGTAAGTATACAATTCCAAAGGTTTGTGCTTGGGCCCTCACTCATATTAAGTTCTGCTCAATCATTATCTTGAACATTACCTAGTTAAAAGGAAGCTTCCTTTTTGAATTTCTCACCCTTGATTTCAAATCTCTCCATAGCTTTGTCCCTCCTCATCTCTGTAATCTTCTTTGAGTTGAGTTTGAGTTTCTCATTTCAAGATTGAAGATTCAGGATTGTTTGATGTTATTTCCAATACACAGGTGTAAAGGAGAATGAATAATTGGAATAATTGAATGAAATAGCCAGTCCTGATAAAGCATCTCAGCCCAAAGTGTCGACTATTTATTTCCCTCCATAGATACTGCCTGACATCCTTAGTTCTTCCAGCATTTTGTGTGTGTTCAAGATTTCCAGCATTTGCAGAATCCCTTGTGTTGAGGTTCTCCTTCCCTTCATTCTGGGCCATTACAGTTCTTTAATTTTCATCCCTTCACCCTTAGTCTTCAGCTGCCACAACCTTAAACATACGATTCATGTTAGATTCTCTATCTGTGACACTCAACCTCTAATGTGTACCTTAAATTGTTACTGTTTGCCTCAATTTTCGTTACTTTTCCCAAGAGCTCCTTATGTACAAGTTTGGTTTGTAACATTATTCAGTTCTTTTAGGTGTTTGATTACGTCAAATGAGTAAGCGGAATTTAAGTTAATGAGTTTCGCTATTATAATGTTATTAGCTCAAATTAAAAATATTTGTTTTCCATAAACATTTTCCCCCATAATCAGATAAACCATAAAATTAATCTTCTATGGCCTTATGCTCTGCAAAATTATTTGATACTAGGGATTAATGGTAGATGCAGACCGCTTTCTGTTCCATATAAACACAAACTAAAGCCAATATTTATGTTACCAGCAACTTTTCAGCACAATACTTTATTTAAGTATTGCTTACAGGCCTTATTGGTTTTTATAAGGTAGTTTTTGTCTTTATTGCGATTCTATCCTGATTCAAGAACTTTGTTCAAAAGATCATTAGAGGTAGTAGCCTATTGGAATTTGTTGTATAAAAGATTGAATGAAGAGAAATGGGCTGTGGTTCTAAGATTTAGATGACTGAAAGAAAATTGTAATCTGATGCAATGCTACTGTTATAAAATAATAATGATGATGTACAATGTGGAGCACTTGGCAGTTAGTGGTGTCAAGTTGCCTTTTCCTCTATCAGACATCAGTAATTGGGATGTTCATTGACAATTACACCAGGTTTAATACAACTTGTAACTTCTCAGCAAACAAAGCAGCCCACTTGCATGCAGGAAGACAAGACTAAGATATGAGTTGATGAGATGCCACCAAAAGTGCCTGCCAATGATCATCTCAGACAAGTCAGAATTCAACCAACTACCCTTGACAGTCAATAATATTATCACAGGTGAGTCATGCACCGTCAATATTCTGTGTCAGCGCTGTCTAGAAACTCAACTGGACCAGTCACGTAAGTACTGTCATACAAGAGCAGATCAAAAATTGGATATCTTGTGACGAGTGGCTCACCTCCTGACATTCCAAAGCCTTTTGATCATCTATAAAGCACAAGTAAGGAATGTGATGGAATACACTGAAATTTCCTGCAGCTCCTTCTCAGTACCATGTATCCTATCCACCACGCTAAACACTCATTCCCTCCTCCTGTAGCTGAAGTGCATATTAGCTGTAAAAACCAATGTGCTCTGAAAGTGCCTTCTAAACCTACCAGCTCTATCTTCCAGAAAAGACAAGGGTTTCAGATGCACAGGATCACTACTGCATGCAATATTTCTATGCAGAATTTAAAGTATATCACAATTTCTTCGTCATTGCAGAGTCTAAACCCTGTAATCCTTTTCTAAAGTACTTCTGTAGGTGTACTGATGAAAGTATCCTAACTAGTTGCATCAGGGTCTGGTTTGTCAATACAAATGCTCAGGAATCCAAGAAGCTGTAGAAAGCAATGGAGTCACCAATACTTTATGGGCACATCTCTTCCCACCATTAATAGTATCTACAAGAGGCACTGAATCAGGCAAGCTACATCCATCATCAAAGATCCTCAGCAACTGGACTGTGTTGTCTTCTTCACAGCTACCATCAGGAAGGAAATACAGAAGCCTGAAGTCCAACACCTCCGGTGTCAAGAGCAACTACTTCCCTTCAATTCATTCAGTTTGAATTGAACCAAACAGCGCAGCAATAATCACTACAGTTTAGCAATACCATGACCACTCCAATCATATTGCACGAAAATTGACTTTGTTTTTTGTATGTTGTTGTAATTGTGTTCCATCTTGTAAAAATTGTGTATAATTTAAGTTAATTTATGTTTTTTCTTGCGACTACTGCTTATATGATGCTATGTGCCTATGGTGCTCCTGCAAGTAAGTTTTTCATTGCACT
Source organism: Hemitrygon akajei (assembly GCF_048418815.1). Classification (NCBI taxonomy): domain Eukaryota; kingdom Metazoa; phylum Chordata; class Chondrichthyes; order Myliobatiformes; family Dasyatidae; genus Hemitrygon; species Hemitrygon akajei. The sequence goes on from NC_133135.1 coordinate 59,828,544, forward strand.
TGTGCACACATGTATTTGTGCACGTGACAATAAACTCTGACTTTGGAAGCATTTTTACCAAAATGAACAGTTCTTGAAATCGGTTTGCCATCACCTTCTCAAAGACAACCGAGGATGGGCAATAAATGTCTCCATTTTCAGTAACAATTTGATCCTGAAAAATGAATAAATGAAGTAGGTATTTTTTTTCTTTATGGTGCTGTCAAAGAATAGTTACAAATGGAACTTCTAATACCAACTAAAGTCTTTGGGAGTGACCATTAGAGAACTGTCAACGTTAGATAAGTGATACAAATATATTAATCTAGAAACACTATCAGCAATGTTGTTATCTACTTCACATCTTCTTATCAAATTTTCTCTCTGTCATTGAGCTTGCAATGTTAACCTGTTGATTTCGTGATTTACCTTTCAGAAGAAATATTGGCAAACCATGGATGAGTTCTCCATGACTTTCTGTCCATTAACTTAAATGGTTGTAAGTCATGTGAAATATGAAAACCAGTGGATGTGGTGTACTCAGATTTTCAGAAAGCCTTTAACAATGTCCCATTGAAAGGATTAGTGTATAAAATTAAAGATCTAGGATAATGTATTGGCATGGATTAAAAACTTTTTGACAGAAATAAATAGGTCTTTTAAAGGGTTACAGATGGTAACTCATGGAGTCTAGCAGAAATCAGTGAGTGGTATGAGGGGACAAAAAGAAAGGAAATGCTATATAACCCAGATAAATGTGAAGATATCCAGTTTGGTAGAAAGAAAACAAAAAGGCACCACCTTATTCTAATATTGTTGGGATTTGCATGTACACCAGTCACTAAACCAAATATGCACGTGGAGAAAGCAGGTAAGAAGGCAAAATGGTATGTGGACTTTTAAAGCAAACGCGTGCTGGGACAAGAGCAAAGGTGGTTTATGAGGCTTTGGTGAGCCATACTTGGAATATTGCGGTGCAATTTTGGTTTCCTTACCCTAGAAAGAATATATGGGTATTTCCAAGAGTGCGAGATGACAACTGATTCCTAAAATGGTGGGGCAGCCATATGAAGAGGAATTAAGTCAACTTGCTTTGTATGTACTGATGTTCAGAAGAATAAAAAGGGATCTAATTGAAACTTAGAAAATTCTGACAAGGTGAGATAAGCTGGATTTAAGCTGGATGTATCCCTTGGCTGGTATGTCCAGAACACAAGTTACAAATTCAAGTTATAAACCAAGAGATTTAGGACTACGATGCAGAGAAATTTCTTATTCAAAGGAAGAAACCTGTGGAATTCTCTACCACAAAATACATTTAATAATGGGACAGATGCATTTCTAGACTTGAACGGTGTCAAAAGGTCTGGAAAGCAGTAATGTTATATTGAAATGAATGGTGGGTGGATCACACTCAAAGAGTTAAATGTCCACTGTCGATCTGGAAGAGGGGACCGAGTGTAGTGAATCTAAGTTTCCTGATGATACCAAATTGAGTGGAAAAGCAAATTGTGCAGAAGATACGGAGAGTCAGCAGAGAGATATAGATAGGTAAGTGAATGGGCAATGGTCTGGCAGATGGAGTACAATGTTGGTAAGAAGGAGATCATGCATTTGGAAGGAAAAATGAAAGAGCAGTTTATTATTTAAACAGTAAAAAACTGCAGCACGCTGCTGAACAGAGGGACTTGGGAGTGGTTGTGCATGAATCACAAAGGTTGGTTTTCAGGTGCAGCAGGCTATCAAGAAGGCAAATGAAATGTTGGCCTTCATTGCTAGAGAGATTGAATTTAAGAGCAGGGAGGTTATGCTGCAACTGTACAGGGTACCGGTGAGGCCGCACCTGGAGTATTGCATGCAATTCTGGTCTCCTTACTTGAAGAAAGATATACTGGCTTTGCAGAGGAGGTTCACCAGGTTGATTCTAGAGATGAGGGGTTAGACTATGAGGAGAGATTGAGTCGCCTGGGACTATACTCATAAGAATGATAGGAGATATTATAGAAACATATAAAATTACGAAATGGATAGATAAAATAGGGGCAGAAAAGTTGTTTTCACTGGTAGGTGAGACTAGAACTAGGGGACATAGACTCAGGATTCGGGGGAGTAGATTTAGGATGGAGATGAGGAGGAACTGCTTTTCCCAGAGAGTGGTGAATCAATGGAATTCTCTGTCCAATGAAGCAGTGGAGGCTTCCTCAGTAAGTATATTTAAGGCAAGGTTCGATAGGTTTTTGCATAGTAAGGGAATTAAGGGTTATGAGGAAAAGGCAGGTAGGTGGAGATGAATCCATGGCCAGATCAACCATGATCTTATTGAACGGCAGAGTAGGCTCGATGGGCCAGATGGCCTACTCCTGCTCCTATTTATTATGTTCTTATGTTCCTAATCCCTATGTTTCTTTAATTCCCAATTATTGATCTGAACAATTAAGGCTTTTCACCAAGTTTGAGCTTTTGGAAAATCACAGAGAGCCATCATTTTATCTCCTTTTCTAAGAATGAAGATTATGATCTTATTGTGTTAAAACTGAATAAGCGCAGATAACAGAGGAATCTCTAATCTTACTTTATAGTTAACAGGTATACTCTATGTTGATACATGTCTTAAATTAAGTACAGTTTCATATGTTTAAATTGGATTCAAATTTATGTCACCTCCACTCATTATAAATGTTGCTCTTAGCACTCACTGCAGATTGACAGCTGAGTGCAGCAGGCAGACACTGTGCAGGATGTTAAATTATTTCTCATACAATTGGCAGCCTCTGTTATACACTGCATTTGTTGATCTGTATAACACCTCATTAAAGCAGTTTATTATATATAAGGACTTTAGTGTTCCCAAGAGATATGACAAGTTAATGAATAAATGGAAGTCTTTGTATATATCAGAGAAAATCTGCAAAATCAGGCTAAAAGATCCTGAAATTAATTCTTTTGGATGATGGAACTGAAAGGAATGTGCCATGAAAGAAAACATTCAAGAATATTTCCAGGTTGGCTCACTGAGTAATTGTACTTTAAGTGTAGAATTTTGAAAACTATGAAGTTCTCTTGCTGAATTACCAGCCTGCATTGAGTAAATTGATCAGTGACAACAGAGGTACCAGCGAATTGGAGGGAATTTTTAGCAAGCATATAGTTCCTGATCAATATCTAGTGATTGCTGATAGAGGCAAATATATTTGGATTTTGATGAAGGTCTGAAATAGATTTCCTGTAGCTCTACCATGATTGAAAAACTAGTCAACTTCAGGGTTTAAATATGAATGGCTTACTAGACAAGTTATAGGAGCCTCTAATCCTGGGGGAATTGAACTCCAATTTAAGACAGTGCCATCAACAGCGAGGAAAAAGTTTTAAAAAAACACAAAACATTTTTTCTAAATGTTCATATTAAAGGAATCTTTTTCTGCACGGAATGACAATGAGTATTTTGTCCATGTTAAACTAGATAAGCTAATTTAGATAATGATGATAATAATAATAATCTTGGCCTAACTTTGCAGCCTGTGTTTGAAGAATTCAACATCAGCAGCATCTGCATGAATTGACATTGTCATTCCCAAGGTTGCATGAAATTACTTTTTAATTGCAAGTTATAATGGACCATTTTTTCCTGTAGTTATAATTTATTGGTTTTTTTTCTAGAGTTTAAGATAATGTAGCTGGTGACCTGAAGAGAATATGCAGATCAACACTGACAGCCACTATTTTATACCCATTGTTTTTTTTCTTTTCCATTTCCACCCATCTCTTTTGATGGCATTATGGTAGATTTTAATATTTACTGCCAAATTGCCATGCCCTGCCAGGGGTTAGAGCATAGCAAGAAAATTCTGGGATGATGGCTCACAATTTTATAGCATAAACCAGTTAATTTTCCTTCCATTGATGCTATGAACTGGAGATTTGACATTGGAGTAAATTAAAACCAAACAGGATCCTGTCTGGACCTGACATTCATATCTGCATACGTCTTCAGCAGGAGTCCAGATCGTTCTAACTTGTACTGAGGTTTGAGACTAATTATAGCATCCTCATACATTTTGCAGCTGAGAGTAACCAGTTTAGGAATAAAATTGGGGCTCTCTGTTTCACTTGTCGCAGTTAATCAATGAGCAGTGAAAGTGATCCATGGTATAAGCTGTGCTGATAATTTGGAGGTGGAAGTTAAGGCCGGATCATAGCAACAAACATAATGTTGTATTAATATTTACTTCAGGATTTCTATTGTTAAAATGGAAAGTTTTTTTTGCAGGGAAGTATGGATATTGGATACACAGAGTACCAGGTTAAACTGCTCTCTCATCATTGAATAACTGAAGAATTATCAGTCGAAGAACCAAAGATAACAGATGGAGACTGGCTACTGGAGTGATGGTGTTGATACATTCCTAGCTCCAGCATACTGTACTCAGGAGTCATTCTGATTCTTCAAGGGGAAAGGGGGGAAATCGGAGGAGGGAAAAAGAAATTTCTCTGCATTGTCATTGTGTTTGTGGAACCAATAAAGGTCACTTATTGAATAATTAAGAACTGCAGTGCAATTACTTTCTTGTCACTGAACACTATTGCACTTTCATTTATTCCCTTTACTCAGACCAGTTGGTTTGTGCTGTTTGCTTTTACAATGAAGATCAATTAGCTTTTCCATCATCCATGATACTACTTATTTCAGACATGATCTGAATATAATTTCAATTAAATCAATTACTGAGGAATTGCAGCAATTTCTGCAAGTTCCACAGATCTAGGATGGTATGATTCACATTAAAACTGAGTCTACTTCAATCCAAGAGCTGGTGCAAAGGATACCTCAAAGGTCAAAGGCAAAAATCTTTATTCTATTTCTCGTCCTTACTCCATTGTTTAGATTTTAGTGACTGTGCATCCTAGTTCTTCTCCAAAGCTAATTACTCACCACTGCAAAACTTGTGTGGGTGGCCATCTTCCAAATCTTCGTCTAAATGATTATACTTCATAGGCCAGTTAAATTTGTTAGATTGGAAGGCTTACTGTCTTACTTCAGCAGCATCTTGTAACTGCTCCTGCTGGATGAGGGCAACGGGTACAAGGAAACAGCACTATCAGCTCTTTGCCCCAAAGTCACACACTTTGTTCTAACCTGAGTTTTATAGAGCTGCAGCACTACCTTGCGGCTCTTGACCTCAGTTCCCTGACTAATGAAGTCTAATACATCATCTACCTTCTTTACAACACTATCAATTTCTCAGCATTGAATTTCACTTCCCATTCCAGCATTCTACCATCTATCTTAATCTTTCAGAATTTGCTTGCTGTTTACAAAATAGTCTACACCTTTCTTCTACTGCCAAAGTGCATGTCTATACACTTCCATCTGCCACTTCTTTGCCCATTATCTTCATCTGCCTAAATCCTTTTGCAGACTCCCTGCTTCCTCAACCCTTGGCTGTTATAAATTGGCCCACGGTATCAAAATCCACTCTTAGAGAGCAATTCTATCAGTCTTACTCCCCCACTTATGTGCCCACCATCTATTCTTGCACACATGTCCATGAATAGCCCATTGATTCTTTGGCGGTCTATCTACACCTGGGGAAATTTAAATTAGCCAATAAACTTAACAACCAGTACACCTTTGCAATGTGAAAGGAAACGGAAGACCCAGGGGAAACCTACACAGTCACAGAGAGGTCATGCAAAGTTTATATAGACAGCCCCTGGGGATAGAGGACTTAAACCTAGGCCATTATAACTTTGAGACTGCGTGTAGTGTTTTTGTGTTGCTCTGCTGCCAGGAAGACATGTGGGCCAGGACTCTGACCAAAGGGTGCATCATAGACACTACCCCATTGAAAACTATGGTCAAGCAAGGTTGTGTGATCACTACAGTACCTTTCCCCATCTCTTCCATCCCAACAGGGCTCCTCTCGGTAGTGAGGCTAATGAACAGGATGAATGAGAAGCTGTTCCATCTCCAATCCAGGACCAGGGTCACTCCAGCCTCAGTCAGTAAGCTGTAACAATTAGATGGTACTTGTAAATATGCATGTGCCGGGGCTGAGCTCCACATCATTGTCAACTTATTTAAAGAAGCATAAGGGAGAAAATGGACTTTATACAAAACATATATAAAACAAAGGTCTTCTACCAATCTTCTCCAGTTGTGTAACATTCCTCCTGAACAATAAATGTCCACAACAGGACTTTGGAAAATGTGAACCTCTTTCTGTATCAGAGAGCTCCTCTCTCGACAAAACTTGACAACTTTAAGTAAATTCTCCATGTCAATAGTGCACCAGCTTGGTCTTTCATTGAATGAGGAAAAGGGCGTTCAAAAATCAAAACCAAAGATCAATACCCATTTGGGCAAGGTGAGGTAGAGTTGATAGTGCTCCTTGAACAATACTACATGAAGAAGTAAAGAGAGTTGCAAAGGAAGGAAATCTAACTGCCCTGGTGAAGATACATAATTTTATCTGGAGAGCTATAGCTTTGAAGGTGATTGCTTCCAGAAACTGTGAATTTCAAGCTTCAAACATTTACGTGAACTTCTTTTCCCCTGTCATGCATCCTAAAAAAGTTGACAGTAAATAATGAATCCAAACCATTTTGCTTTATGTTACTTACCATGCATTGCAACCACTGGCATTTCCATTAGCAACCAGAACTCCTATGACCAACTCACAGTTAATTACTATATAGCTTGTTGGTTACATACCATTTATTGGTTCTATAGTGTACTAATTTTCTACCTGATCTTGGCTACCAGCTATACCATTTCCTTGCTTTTGTAGGGACTGTTCTCAGAATGCTTGAACTTCCACATTTCTCTTCTTCAAATACCTTTTCAATGTTTGGTTTACTATTTTGTAATTTCACATTCATAGCACTAGCCAACCTATGTTTTATATTCATTACTGCCTTTTTCTTTTACATTATTTGTCACATTTTCTGCCTAATATAAGTTCAGTATCTAATGAAACATCTGATGACAAAAGCAATAATGCATTCTCTAGCTTTTGGCCAACTTTTAATGCTGATTACTGTCATATGGTATGACTTTTTTGATAGCTGGCTATTTCTCTAGCAGGTGCTGAATTGTTAAATGCCTTTGCTGTTTTTCCAACTGTATCTACTAACACAAGTCCAATGTGAGCATGCAGCCTATTATACCGCAACACTGGTGAACAATCTTTTATACTCTTCTGAGCTTTATGTTAACTTATGCTCTGTTGAGTAATTTCTCTTCTGACCTCACTCAATTTTGTTCAAGAGGTTTACTTTTCTTTGCATTTCTTCTTTTCGTCTAAAGTGTGATACCATCAGTGAATTCTTGTTTTGTATTCTGGCTATCTGAGTCCAGATTTCCTCCTGATGCAGTAGTTACATTGAGATATATTGGCAATCCATAAAACATGTTTGTCATACATTAATTTCATTTTGAACCACTCTGTTGTTCTATTTGTCATGTTAAACTACTGTAATATTCAATTTAATCATTGCTTCTTAACTATATACACAAGAAAATCCCTAACAGTTTAAAGTACCGCTACTTTGAGTACCAAAGCTCCTTTCAAAAATCATTGACCCAAATGGAGAAGCTGTCATCTTGTTTATTCAAGACTTTTTCAGTGATACCATGTAACATAAAGGTCCTATTAATGCACAGCCTTTCATCTCTAAATCCATTTTGTTTCCTTTATTATCTTATGTACAGTACAGCTTCACTAATCCTATTAATGGTAACTCTATTTTCTGGGATTGCTAGTAACTGTTTTGTCACTCCCTGTGCCTTTCCATTTTTTCCAGTTTGTTTATTGCTTCTGTGTCCTCTTCAAGTTCAAGGAAATCTTTTTACCTTAATTTTTATCATTGTTTTTGTGATTTGTTTTGGCAAAAGCTTCTTTGATTATTTTTATTGAGATAGCTAATGTTTTTGTGTGATACATGTTAATTTGTGTTCTGTATCTTGGAGCTTCTCACTGCCATGATTGACTTCCTTGTAATTTACACATTTCAATCGACTTTTTACTTAATTTTTTATATGTGTACTCCATTTTACTTTTCCTACAGTCATTGCCGTTTTTGTCATTCCTCTGCATCTTGCCAGGCAGTTGTACCTCAAAACAGATACGCTAGCTGGCTGCCCTAAGTCAACAGCTTGCTTCTTAAGAGATCCATGGAATACAACAGGGATTTCAAAATGACAACAGTGTGAAATTGAATAATTTATTGGTTGGGTTGTGCCTCAAGTGCCTTCACAGGCATGGAGAAACTCTCTTATAACGCCATTGTTGGTCTCCAGGATGACAATGATACATACACTTGCGTGATTGCCATACTTAAAGTTCCAAGCAGATGACCACCTTTTCAGATGGAGGAAACATTATTACAAAAGTTTGTAAGTATCATGCTATTTGTACTTCTTTGTATCTTTTTGCAAAGTTTCATTGTGTAGTTGGGCTGCACTTTGGAGGCTGTTTATCCAGAATTATGTAGACAAAGAGGGATGATGTACTGTATCTGTTTATTCCTTTCTATTGATACTCCTGACCTATTAGGTCCCTCCAGTATTTTGTATATGTTGCTCTGCATTTTCAGCATCTGCAGAATCTCTTGTGTTTATGGGTTAATGTATTTGCAAGGTTAATTGTGTGAGCAGTGACATTTTGGAGATCGAATGGATAGCTTTGATAAAACTCACTTACCAGAATGTTTGATTGCTCGCTTTACCCAATCTGATTGGACCATTTAACCATCTTTAGCTTTTAATTCACAATCATGACAGCTTGCTCCTGCTGTTCCTTTCTGTGGTGGGAATTGTAAGGAGGAATCTGGTTCATTATCTGAAAGGTATGATTCTTTGTGGTAAGGTTGTTACTTGACCAGTTTCTGAGGCAATTCTCACAACTGGGATATTAGTCCCCAAATGTTTGTGAGGAGGACTTTGCAAGGTTGACTGAGCTGGAATGACTTTGTAATGTCTGAATCAAGAGATGCATGCAGTTCTTTATTTAAATGTAGAAATGATCATGTACTGTAACCGAGTGGCATGCTGGGCCATTCAGAGGACAGTTAAAGACTGAGCACAATGTTGCAAGCTTGGAATCATACACAGCTAGATACAGTCATACGCCAGATCCAATGGTTTTGTGGTTATCATTACTTGTGATTACTTTTAATTAAACTCCAAATTTACAGACTTTAAGTCCCATGCTGGGATTTGAACTCGGGTCTTCGGGTTGTCAGTTCAGAATATCAGAATCAAGTTTAATATTACTGTCATATGTTGTGAAAATGTTGTGTTAGATAGAGCTCTTATAGATAGCGGGGTCAGGGGATATGGGGAGAGGGCAGGAACGGGGTACTGATTGTGTATGATCAGCCATGATCACAGTGAATGGCGGTGCTGGCTAGAAGGGCCGAATGGCCTACTCCTGCACCTACTGTCTATTGTCTATTGTCTAAATTCATTGTTTTGCAGTAGTAATACATAGCAATACATAATAATAATAAAACTAAATTACAATAAAAGAAAAATATTAAAAAAATTAAACTAAATAAGTAGTGCAATGAGAGAGGTAGTGTTCACGGGTTCATTGTCCATTCAGAAATCTGATGGTGGAGGGGTAAAAGCTGTTACTGAAGCATTGAATGCGTGTCTTTTGGCTTCTGTACTCCTTGATGGAAGCAATGAGAAGAAGGAAAGTCCTGGGTAATGGGGGCCTTTAACAATGGATGCCATCTTTATGAAGCATTGCCTTTTGAAGGTGTTCTGAATGCTGGGGAGGCAAATGCCTGCAATAGAGCTGGCTGAGTTTACAACTTTCTGCAGCTATTTCCAATCCTGTACAGTGGTCCCTCCATACCAGACAGTGATGTAACCAGTTAGAATGCTCGCCAGGGTACATCTGGTGAAATTTGAGAGTGACTTTGGTGATATACCAATTCTCCTCAAACTGCTAATGAAATACAGATGCTGTCATGCCTTCATTGGAATTACCTCAATATATTAGGCCCAGGGTAGACCCTCAGAGATGTTGACACACATGAACTTGAAATTGCTCATTCTTTCAACTTTTGATCCCTCAGTGACGAGATACCTCACATTCCCTCGACTTCCCCTTCCTGAAGTCCACAATCAGTTCCTTGGTCTTACTGATATTGAGTGCCAGGTTGTTGCTGCAGCACCACTCAGTCAGCTGATCTGCTGATTTTTACTTATTCCTGCATGCCCCTGAAATTCTGCCAACAATAATTGTGACACCATCACAGCATTTGAGCTGTGCCTAGCCACACAGTCATGAGTGTAGAGAGAGTAGAGCAGTGGGCTAAGCACTCCTACTGGAGGTGCACCAGTGTGGATGGTCAGCGAGGTGGAGATGTTATTTCTGATCCACATAGACTGTGGTCTCCCGGTGAGGAAGTCAAGGATCCGGTTGCAGAGGGAGGTACAGAGGCCCAAGTTTTGGAGCTTGTTGAATAGAACTGAATGTATGATTGTGTTGAACGCTGAGCTAAGATCAATAAACAGCAGCCTGATGTTGGTAATGCTATTGTTCAGGTGATCCAAAGCTGAGTGGAGAGTCAGTGAAATTGCATTAACTGTACCTACTGCGGTGATAGGCAAATCGCAGCAGGTCTAGGCCCTTGCTTAGGCAGGAGTTGATTCTGGCCTGACCAACCTCACAAAGCACTTTACCACAGTAGATATGAGCGCAACTGGACGATAGTCCTTGAAACAGTTCAACCTGCTCCTCTTGGGCACTGATATGATTACCAACATTTTGAAGCAGGTGAGAACCTCTGACTACAGCAGTGAGAGATTGAAGATGTCCATGAACAGTCCCCACCGATTGGTTGGCACAGGTTTTCAGAGCCCTCCAAGGTACACCATCAGGGACTGATGACTTTCGAGGGTTCATCCTCTTGAAAAATGTTCTGATGTCAGCCTCTGAGACAGAGGTCACAGGGTCACCAGATGCTGCAGGGATTTGCACAGGTGTAGCTTTGCTCAGATCTCCAGGTTTCTAGTCTACCTTTTGTTCAACAATCATATAATGTACAGGGCAAAGTCAACTTAGATTTCAGCCCTCCTGATGTGGAGAAGCCATTATAAATTGATTAAAGGTCTAAAATTTTCCATGATTTGGGGATTACTAATCTCTTATCTATTGACCTCTGTAATTTACTCCCACTATTTCATATTGTGGCATAATTTCCATCGATAGTTGCTCCTTGATTCAAGTCCTATACTTTTGTTTACAATCTTCACTGATGTATGAACATGTAACGCTTTGGAGCAAGAAAATTCACAAAGCATTGCCATGATGCTTTGATAAGTATTCCACAGTAACTATTGCTGAAATTACGAGTACTATAATTCTTTAAATTTTTTAATTTATTATTTTTGTACTTTTTTACCATGGTAGCATTTCTTTCAGTTTGTGAATGGATCTTTGGTTGAGTTTGTTTTTTAAGTTACACCACCAAACAAATAGTCAATAGGATGCTTCACATAAACTGACCAGGAAAATAAATTTTTGTCAAAAGTAAGTTGAATATGCCTGTCGCTGAAATTAACTTTCTGTAGAGGAGCAATTTTTACTTGGAAATACAAGCTAATCAAAGAAAATCAATAATAATTTCTGTCTGTAAGTGTATCCTCGAAAGAATGAACATGGAGTGAGTTCATAATTTTTTTTGGTTCTGAAGCAGTGGAGTTGTTAATTTTCAGAATCATTTGGGGGTCTATTGAAGCATTGTTCTCTTTTTCAGAATTATTAACCTTTCTTCAAATAAGCATTTTCTCACTGCATTTCTTTTGTCTCTGCTAGTTGTATTTTGTACTAAGTGTGTTTTAGTATTTCTTTAAGTTGCCATTTTCTAAAAGATTTGCCTAGGTACTAGTGATATATTTGAACATGAAGGGTATCATTGCAAAGCTTCAAAGATGAAGCTCTCATCTTACATTAATCCACGTGCTTTTCCCTAAAAAAGTTCAGTAAATGGAAATGAGATTGAGGAACCCTTTCATTTTCTAGCCTTGGGGATCTAAGGCAGTTGCAGCACTAGAGCTGCTGTTGCATTTGAAATCAGGTATTTCGGGCCAGCTCCCGAACCTGAGACTTCACAGGTTGAATGACTGAGATTCACTTGAAACCGTAGATTCACTTAACACAACCTCCAAGGGAAGTACTGTTATTATTTTTTAAGAGAGTCAACAATATTAATTATTTCAGAATCACTTAAGTTATTTATGAGGGTAGTGTTTCAATTAAATGTAACTTAATTCATGACTCATAAGTTTTCCATTACTTTATCAAATGTCACTGTAAAAATTTGTACAAATCTATCCAAAACACCAAATAATTTTTTGCATTTTACACAGAACATTTCAATTTCTCTCTATGTGTCCTTCTCCTTTTTAAGCTAAAAAAGGGCTTGTTCTACAACATAACATTTGTGATTGACTTGATTGTACTTGATTCCTTCAGCATTCACAAGAAAGACAATGCTGACTGTTGTACCTATCTATGCTTATCCCATTTGCCCACATTAACTCCATATTCTTTTATGTCTTGCCTCTTCAAGTGTCTCTCTTATATGGTGTAAAAAGTTGTAGTTGTGTCTGCTTTCATCAAACCCATACTTACTGTTGTGAGTGTACAATATGCCCAGCCTTTCAAAGAGTGAACCTGTGGAAAGCATCTGACCTGGATGGAGTCCCCTGCTGCATCCTTAGATCCTGTGTAGATCAATTGGCAGGGTTACGTGAAGACATTTTAAACATCTCCCTGCTCCAGTCTGAAGTTCCCAGCTGCTTTAAAGAGACCACTGTCATCCTTGTACCTAAGAAAAATAAGGTGATGTGCCTAAGTGACTACTGGGCAGTGGCTCTGACAGCCACCATCAGTAACTGCTTTGCACGGTTGGCCATTGCACGCACAATTGTAAATTCAGCCTCCCAGACAACCTTGACCCTCTTCAATCTACTTACTGTTGAAGCAGATTTATGGTAGATACCAACAGACTCACAGGTGAAGTGTTGCCTTAAATTTTTATATCTATAATCCACTTTACTTTTCCTACAGTCATTGCCATTTTTTGTCCTTCCTCCTCATCTTGCCAGGCAGTTGTACCTCAAAGCAGATACGCTAGCTGGCTGCCCTAAGTCAACAGCTTGCTTCTTAAGAGATCCATGGAATGCAACAGGGACTTCAAAATGACAGCAGTGTGAAATTGAACAATTTATCGGCTGAGCAACACACACAAAATGCCGGAGGAACTCAGAAGGCCTGGCAGCATCTATGGGGAAAAGTACAGTCACCGTTTCAGGCCGAGATGTTTGTGAATTTATTGGCTGATTCGTGCTTCAGGTGTCTTCACAGGTTTGGAGGCACCCTCTTGTAACAGCAACGTCAGTGTCCAGGATGATAAGGGTACGTACACTTGCATGATTGCCGCACTTAAAGTTCCAAGTTGCCTCACCTGAAAGGGCTGTTTGGGGTCCTGAATGGTAGTGAGGGAGGAGGTGTAGGAGTAGGTGTAGCAAGTGGTCCACTTGCAAGGATAAGTACCAGGAGGGAGATCAGTGGGGAGGGACAAATGGACAAGGGAGTCGCATAGGGATCGATCCCTGCAGACAGCAGAAAGTGGGGGGAAGGGAAAAAAGTGCTTGGTGGTGGGATCCTGTTGGAGATGGCAGAAGTTATGGAGAATAATGTGCTGGATGTGGAGGCTGATGGGTTGGTAGGTGAGGACAAGAGGATCCCATCCCTGGTGGGGTGGGAGGAGGAAAGGATGAGGGCATTATTATTGACTACTGTCCAGTCCATAGTGCCATGATTCTAAGCAAACTTATCTCCAAACTCCTAGACTAGGATTCAACACCTCTCTTTGCAACTGAATCCTTGACTCCTGGACCAACAGACCACAATCAGTAAAGATAGGCAGGAACACCTCTGCTACAATTATCCTCTACACTGACGCCCCAAAAGACAGTGTCTTCAGCCCCCTGCTCTACTCCCAATACACGTGTGACTATCTAGGCATAGTCTGCTATAACTCATTCACAAGTTTGCAAATAATACCACCGTAGCGGGCAGTATCTCAAATAACGATGTGTGAGAGTACAGGTAGGACATTGTGTCAAGAGAACAATCTTTCCCTATTGTCAGCAAAATGAAAGAGCTTGTTGTTGACTTCAGGAAGGGTGGGGAGAGACGGTGTAGTTTGCTCACATGCTTCTTTTACATCAATTGTACTGAGGTTGAGAGTTTGAGAGCTTCAAGTTCCTTGGAGTGGACATCACCAATGGCCTGCTTTGGTCCAAGCACGTTGAGACCAAGGTAAAGGAAACTCATCAGTGCAGGTGCTCTTTGACCCTTACCAATTTTTATTGATGCACCATAGATATCCAGATGCTTCATATGACAACTATTCTGCCCATGTCTGCGCGAAACTACAGAGAATTGTGGACATCAGCTCAGCACATCACAGAAACCAGCCTTCTCCCTGTGAACTTTATCTACACCTTACTACCTTGGTAAAACAGTCAGTGTAATCAAAAACCCATCCGACCCTGGACATTCTCTCATTTTCCAGTCAGAAGAAACAAAAGCCTGAAGGCATGTAGAATCAGACCCAGGGACTGCCTCTAACCCGCTACTATAGCAATACTGAATGGTTCCCTAATATGATAAGGTGGACTCCAAACCTCAGAATCTACCTCCTTATAACCTTCAAGCCTATTGTATTCACACGCTGCATTTTCTCTGTAACTGTAACATTTTATTCTATATTTTATCTTGTACTACCTGAATATGCTGTTGTAATGAATTGATCTGTGTGAGTGGTATGCAAGACAAGATTTTCATTGCATCTTGGTACATGTTCAAAGTTCAAAGTAAATTTATTATCAAAGTATATACCGTATATGTCACCATATACAGCCCTGAGATTCACTTTCTTGCTGTTGTCCTCTGACAGTGCTCTTTGTAGATCTGCTCAATGGTGGGAAGGGCTTTACCCACGATGGACTGGGCTGTATACACTACTTTTTGTAGCCTTTTCCTTTTAATGGCATTGGTGTTTCCATGCCAGGCCATGATGCAACCAGTCAATATCCTCTCCAGCACATATCTGTAGAAGCTTGACAACGTTTTAGATGACTTGCCGAATCTTTACAAACGTCTAAAAAAAATAATAAACCAATTTATGAATTTATTTTTACAGTACAATGAGGGGCGATCTCATTGAAACTTATAGAGTGGATGTAAAGAGGATGTTTCCTGTAGTGAGGGAGTCTAGGACCAGAGGGCAGAATACAAGTATGTCCCTTTAGACAGAGATGAGGAGGAATTTCTTTAACTTGTGGATGGTGAATCTGTGGATTTCGTTGCCACAGATGGCTGTGGGGACAGTCATTGTTTATATTTAAGGAGGAGTTAGATAGGTTCTTGATTAGTAAAGGTGTCAAAGGTTACAAGGAGAAGGCAGAGAATGGGGTTGACAGGGATAACAAATCAACCATGGGGCTGAATGGTCTAATTCTGCTTATATGTCTTCTGGTTTTAAGAGCCCACAACACTGCCTTGAGGAACTCCTGCAGTAATATCTTGACATCCAATAACCACATCTATTATCTATTTGAAAGATATCACTCCAACTATTGGAGTATTTTCCGTTTGGAGTCAATTGCTTGCAGTTTCACCAGAACTCTTTGACTCCATTCTTGGTCAAATACTCTTTGACTTCAAGGACAGCTACTCTCCTCACTTCTAGAATTCAGTTTTTTAACCTATGTTCAAGCGAGGCTATAATGAAATGTGGAGCCATATGGTCCTGACAAAACCCATATTGGCCATTTGTGAGCATGATGGCAGTGAGTAACTGCTGCTTGATTACAGTGTTGACAGCAGCTTTCAATACTTTGCTTACGTTTCAGAGTAGACTGATTGTAATTAGCCCAATTGGATTTGTCCTGCTTTATGCTGGTGAGATGTATTTGGGAAATTCTTCACATTATTGAGTAAATGCCAGTATTACATATGTACTAGAAGAATAGTATAGCTGGGGTGTCGTCTGGTTCCATAGTCCTTGCTGCGTACAGTGCTCCTAGCTAATTCTTGGTATTATGTGGAATAAATGAAATTGGTTGGAGACTGGCTTCTGTGTTGGTAGCTCTCTGGGACTTAGAAATTCATCAGGAGCATATTTTGCTCCAGAGTGTAATTATGAAGATGTAAAGCAACACACACAAATTACTGGAAGAAATCAGTAGGCCAAGCAGCATCTATGAGAAGAGTAAACAGTCAATGTTTTTGGTGGAGGCCCTTAATCAGGGCTGGAAAGAAAAAGAATTCAGAGTAAGAAGATCGGGGGAGGTGAGGAAGAAGTACAAGGTGGTAGGTGATAGGTGAAACTGGGAGAGGGGAAGGGGGTAAAGAGCTAGGAAGTTGATTGGTGAAAGAGAGAAAGGATTGGAAAAGGGGGAATCTGACAGGAGAGGACAGAAGACCATGGGAAAAAGAGGAGGAGGAGCACCAGAGGGAGGTGATGCATAGTTAAGGAGATAAGGTGAGAGAGGAAAACGAGAATGTGAATGGTGAAAGGGGGGAGCATTACTAGAAGTCTGAGAAATTGATGCTCATGCCATCACCCAATTTCTGGAGAGTAATAACTCCCTCATAGCCACCTTCAATAAACACTGCTGATTCATTTTTGAAATTCATACCATGGGAGATGGTAAATTAGCATGAGGAGTGATGTACTAGATTTGTCTTCAGAAGGTATAACAAATGGGTTGTGATTTAGGAATTTCTCTTACCTCTTTCCTTCTACTTCTACAATACATCCAGCTGGTAATGGCTGTGTACCACACATGAATAATGAAATAAAATAATTATTTCTGATAAAAGAGTTTTTATTTGAAACTCTTCCTCTTTCTACAGATGCTGCCTGACCATCTGTGTATTTCCAGTAATTCCTTTTTTATAAATTTTAGATTTCTAGAACCTGCAGTATTTTGCTTTCATAACTTTACTATCTTTCTCTTTTAGCTCACAAAGCTGTTTGCCTTTTGTCTCTGATTAATGTGAATGCTTTTGCCATTTCAAATTTGGCTTCCACTTGTCTTTCTGTGTTGGCATCTCCGAAGTACTTGCTGAGCACATGACCTTTAGGAATATTAGGTCATACCTTGCCATGATAATCTTTGCTCTATCACATTTTCTGTTACCATATAAAGGGCATTTCTCTCTTTTATCTTTGGGTCACAGCGATAAGTAACATTTTCATCGCAAAGCATGTTTCAAGAGAATCAGCTGCTTTTTCTGTATCATGGTGGTATACCGTTCCTGTCAATTAACTGCATATAACAACAGCACTTATTTAATGATGTGTGACAAGAAAAGGAATTAGCCAATTACTTCTTCTGCACACCATGCACTATTTGTGCCATCACGTCTTCAACTCAACCCATTTAATCTCCTAGGGGAAAGTTCAGGAGAATTTGACCCTGCTTCCTAAATAAAACTTCAAGAATATGTACCTAATCTACAATTATACTGTGCATTCCAGATTTTTCTCTTAACCCAGTTACTTTCTTTAGTAAGTTCCCTTGAACCTCACACAGGAAAGATTTTGATTAACCTTGGGATTCTTTAGCATCCTGGCAGGAAAGCTCAGCCCCTGCTTAAATCTTCTTGACATTATGGGATTTTGACATACATGTAGGTACATTGTTCTTACCTACCTCCATCTGAAAGTAAATGAGCAGTTCAAATGGTAGCTCACAAGATTCAGATAGAAACAAGACAAAAATGATGAATGCTCCAATTTAAGGTATTTCACCATTTATTTTGTAGGGTGGATGTAGTTAAGATCTCCTCAATGATTTAATTTAGTTGAATTTGGATAATTTTTAGGAAACATTGTGGGATGTACATACAGATCCCAACAGTATTAAAGAAATCATGTTGCAATTTGCACTCAAAAGAGTAGCTTGGAAAGTTGATGTGATGAAGGGCCTTTTGTTTGAAATATTAACTCTCTTTTTCTTTGCATAGAAGATGCCTGACTTGCTGAGTATTTCCAGCATTTTCTGCTATTACTGCAGATTTCTGGATCTGTAGTATTTTGCTTTGTCTTTGCTTTGTTTCAGTGATCCAAAATCCTTGAGCAAAAATTAAAGTAGTAATGCCTTGTCACTACTTACCTTTCCAATGTCCTGACATACTATTATCTGGAGTTTTATTAAAGTTGTGAACTGACATCATTAAATGGTTCACCTATTTATATAGCCACTTCTCTTGCTAAAGCATGGTCGTTGTCCTGCACAAGATCAATAGATGATTTTCATTCCGAAGGAGCTAAATCTTGTGTAAGAGGACAAAATTAATCGTTGTCTTTATTCACTCTCCTGGAAGGAAAGTCAAGCAAATGATCTTTAATTATTTCTCCTTTCAACCCCTGGTGTGACACAGCTCTATAGATGTTATCCCAGTGTATATTTCATGAACTGGATCCTACCTTCATCCTACTTGCATAATCTTCAGGAATACTCACTGGACAACAAAGAGTAACTATAGTAGATGCTCTTTTCCCAGCACTCACTGATGTCCAAGGTATTAAGGACAATTGGTTCTTACCCACCTGGATCCAATCTTATGTTGAGAGAGACTGGAGCTTTCCTGTTTTGATCAGACACTGGAACAGCTGGAAAGCCATTGAACTACTGGGAAGACCACTTTGAGACTGCTCACTGCTGGGAATCTGACTGGCTGAAGTCACAGTCACAGAGTTATAAGGTGGACAAGTGGACAGCATGGACATAAGTCCTTCAACACAGCTCATCCATATTGACCATCTTGCCTATCTGAGCTAGACACATTTGGCTGCGTCTGGCCCAAATCTCCATAAACCTTTCCCAACCATGCACCTAAATGTGTTTAAATGTTGTAATTGTACTTGCCTCCACCACTTCTTCTAGTAGCTTGCTCCATATACCCATCACCCTCTCTTGTGAAAACTTGCCCTCAAGCTTCCTTTAAAGTTTCCTTCTCACCATAAACTTACACTCCCTAGATTTAGATTCCCCTACTCTTGAAAGAAGTCTGTGACCTTACCAATGCTCCTCATGATATTATATAGCTCCCTAAAGTCACCCCTCAACTCCCGGGGGAGAAATATTCTACCCAGTCTCTTCTTGTAACTCAAGCCCTTCAGTTCCACTAACATCATTTTGAATCTTTTCTGTGCCCTTTCCAGCTCAATGAGGTCCTTTCTGTAGCTCAGTAACCAGAACTGCACAAAATATTCCAAGTGCAGTCTTACCAACAACCATGTACAGCTGTAAAGTTATCTCTCAACTCTTAAACTCAGTGCCCTCTCTGATGAAGGCAAGCATACTAACTGCCTTCCGTACCACCCTGCCTACACGTGATACCACTTTCAGGGAACTATGTACTTGTGCTCCAAAGTCTCTTTATTCCACAACACTCTTCAAGGCCCTGCTTGAGAACAAGGTTATATATACACCTGCTGGCATGTGAGAAAAACATTTAACCTTGCTTTCTACAAAAAAAATTCATTGGAGAAAACTACAGAATTGTACAGATTACACTGGAAGAAATATTAGTGCACTGCTGAATGCTGGTTACCTAATGCCTTAGCATGAAAAGAAAATTGCCTGTTATGTCACTGAGTTCTTGTGACCACCAGATTTAACTGTGCTCTCCTTTGAGTTTACTAACCTCAACTAAGCAATCAGATGGTCAAAACTGAAGGTCTTGGATCTCTGTAACCCAATCCCAAGTTTAGAAGTTTCACCCAAGTGACACCTCTCAACGTTTCATCTAAGAACTAAGATTATGTCCACACTGATTTTTATGGATGGCCCTTTACTAACACTAAATTACAAAGAAGTCACAAGTGAAGTCAGAGAAGGCTGACAACACTCAGCAATTGAGGCAGTAGCAATGGGGGAAATTTTGAAGTAACATTTTGGGTCAATTACCTGATATCGGAAGTGAGAAAAGTTAGAAATTTCAAATGTTTGAAGTTTCACAGAGGGAAGGTTTATCCTAGGGTAGGGCCCAAGGGAGACTGAATGAGGAGAGCAGTGTCAGTCTTAAGGGTTGTTAACTAATTGCAGATGATCAGTTTACAGGAAATGAAAATAAAATGAGATGAATGAAAGAGGGGATAGTGAAAGGGTACTGGATCTGTAAGATACGAAGTGGAGAAGAAAAGCTGTAAAGATGTTGTTAGTTTGAAATAATACTAGCTAAGGCTAGAAATACTCTGGAACTCAGGCAGTTTCAATGCAGAACTAAATATTACGAGGATAGGTTGGACAAACGCTGGGCTGTTTACTCTGGAGCTGTGGTAGCCAAGGAACAAATTGATAGAAGTTTATCAGATAATGAAGGGCATAGATAGAGTAGGCTCTGATACAGAAGGCTCCTGTCCTTCATGTGTGCTTACTTACTAAGCCTGGCAGAACTGTTCCTACTGACAGGAGAAGGCAAAGGTGGTTTACTGGTGCCTTACAACCATTTGCTCTAGGCAGATGAACCTCATTAGCTGTGGTTGGCAGCTCATCTAGTAGAAGAGAAACCCTGATCTCAAATCTTCACTGCCTTGTGGCTGTACCCACCTTGGCTTCGGGAGTAAACCCTAAGGACAAATCTAGAGCAAGAATTGCTAAGGCAGTCTGATGTTGAGTTCAAAACTGGCTGGCAATTCCTGCAACGCCACTGATGCCAAACTGTATTGGTCTCTGCTGTTCCTTAGTTGCATGGAGAGGAGGAGCCTGCTGTATGGGCAACAGCTTGCTCTCCAAATCATACAGCCCTGGCTTGCATATTGCTAGTACACAACATCTATGGTTGACCCCAACCAACAGAAGACTGTTGGCCTTCTATAACTATAAAAGCAGAGTAGACAGTAGGTATCCTTTTCCCAGGATTGAAATATCTAATACTAGAGGGCATGCATTTTAAATGAGAGCGGTTGAGTTCAAAGAAGGGTGGTGGGTACCAGGAAGGTGCCGTCTTGTGTGGTGGAGGCAAATACGATGGAGGCATTTAAGAGGCTCTTAGAGAGGAACATGAATATGCAGAATATGGAGGGATATGGACTTGCATATACAGAGGGAACTCGTTTAGTAGGCTTTGAATTACTAGTTTAATTAGTTCAGCGCGACATCATGAGCCAAAGGGCTTTGTTCCAGTGCTATACTATTCTATGTTCTATGTCTGAACAGAATGAATGACACAGACTGGAAAGGCAGGTTATCTGAAATTGCTAAATTTTACATTAAGTACTGCTTTGTAAACTTCATTTTTTTTTGTTTGTAGGCTACTAGATTCTTGTATCCCCTACACCATTAAGACTCATTTTCCAATAAAGAACATTTATTTTCCTTATTGTAATTTTCCTCATATGCTGAAACTCATTATCTACCTGAACTTCAGATTTGTTTATGTCTTGAAAGACACAAAATCCTTCTTTGAGTTGATTGTTCATCCTAATTTGCTGGTGCCCACAAATTCAGAGCTTACATTTTTGAATCAAGAATTTAACTCATTGTGATGGATTGTACCTGCGATGGTGATTGTGCTGCTATCAGCTATTCACTGTACAGGACATGTTCAGAAATCCATAATGCCCTGAAGCCAAAATGCAGGAGCATCTGACCTTATGCTCCACCAATGGGCTCCTATTGAGTCAAGTATCAAGAGCTCTGACTTGCTGAAGAGAGGAAATACAGACTTACTGTATTTAACAGCTGCAACTTCCGCCACAAACTTTGTGTGAAATTGGAAAGCACATGCATGGGGACTCAATTCATTTCCATGTCGCCACTGATCCTGTGGAAAATGTGCCGTACTTAATTGGAAGATTTTAATGTTAATGCTTTAATGTGCTTTTTGTTTTTTTTATACATTTTTTAATGCTTTTTTATTTAAAATACAATTAAATTGATCTGCATAGTCTTTAAATAACAACGAATATCACAAATATTTGAATAACTTTTAATGGATTTTGACAACAGTAACTTCTCAGAGTGTTCTGGAGCTTGGTCCTCAGTGATGGCTTGCTTGAGGACTACTTGCCAACTAGAGTTCTCTCGCCTCTTCAGAATGGACCTAAGGACAAAACATAATTCATTGGACTCTCCACGTGTGGAAAAATCGAGAGCAACACGCAGAAAATTCTAGAGGACCTAAGCAGGTCAGGCACGTCTACGGGAATGAATGAACAGTCGACGTTTTGTGCCATGGCTCCTCATCAGGACTGAAAAGGAAGGGGGTGAAGCTAGAATAAGAAGGTGGGGGAGGGGAAGGAGTACTTGTTAGAAGGTGCTAAATTAGAAATGAAGCCAGGTGAGTGAGGGGAGGGAAACCGGTGAAGTGAGAAGCTGGGAAGTGACAGGTGGAAAAGGTACAGGGTTGGAGGAGAAGGAAACTGATAGGAGAGGAGAATGGACCACGTGTAAAAGGGAAAGAGAAGGGGCTCTGGGGGGAGGTGATAGGGAGACAAGATGAGAGAAAAGAAGAGGCAAAAAGGGGCCAGAATGGGGAATAGAAGAAGTGGAAAGGGGGAAGGGGGAAATTAATGGAAGTTGGACGAATCAATGTTCAAGCCATGAGGTTAGCTACCTGGACTTGTTCTTAGTTTGATTTTTTTAGAAATCATAGATGCAGCATTTTCAGACAAGGGGTTGTACATTGTCAAGCTCACATTAGTTATTTACTAGTCTGGAATTTACAGAGCATGAATCACCACTAAACTACATTAACATGAGGAACAGGAGTAGGCTATGGACAAATTTCCACCTGTAAATAATTTTCCTGTGCTCTCCTCTTCTTTGCTGATTCCCTTATTATCTAAAAGTTCATCAATGACTAAGGCTCTGAAGTCTTCTGGGGTAGAGAATGCCAAAGATTTGTCATCCTCTACATGAAGAAATATGTCCTCATCTCAGTCCAAAATATCTCTTCTGAACTCTGCGTCTGGGACACCTGCTTCTAGACTACAAAGCCAAGGGAAACATCTTCCCTGAGTCAAGACTGTTAAGCACAGTAAGAAGTTTGAGAGTCAATGAGAATACAGGCCTAATCTACTGTTTCCCTTTACACTGTAAAACTCACTAGGCTTGGTGAATCTTTGCTGTGCTCTCTTTACAGAAAGTTAATATTACAGACTTACATTGTCCACGTTGAAGAGAGTAATCTGAAAACTATTAAAAAGAAAATGAAGCAATCAATAAAATACTGATACAAAAACAATATTTTCCATGAATATTTAACACAGAATTGATCAAAATGGTGTGATATCAGAAAACCTATAAACATTTTTAAAAAATTTATAAGTAAGAAAGTTGTTACAAACTTAAATGATAAAAATAAGTGCAACTTTGCTTATTTGTACCTTCTTTCCTATCAGATGTATGTATAATAATCTTAACTAAAACAAATGGGCTTGGGGATACTGCATCAGGTCCAATCTAGCAACGAATCTTCGAATAAGTTGTACAGTATTAATGCTGGGGAATTAAGGCAAGGTCCTGCTTCACCATTGGACTGTATGTGACATTCAGCAGTGGAATATAGAATGGAAAATGCTGGTGGTTTCTGGCCTGTAACTTCAGCATTCATGTTGGAGTCTGAACTTACTAACCTTTATAAGGTAATCTCATTAAGGTAAATACTAGCAGTTCTTTTCAAGTGTGTCAATAAAATCCTACAAGGCTAACATTTTTAGTCTTATTGTAAATGTTACATCTAATTTCATTTTCTGATATTACATCATTTTGATCCATCTCCTTGGTAAATAGTGAAGAAAAAATAATTTCCTGCTGTGATTATATCTTGTCCATTATTTAGGGCTCAATTCCCAGCTTGACTTCCCCTTGCTAAATTTATGTGCCCATAGAATATTTTACAAAGCTGATTTATGTTCCTTGATAATTTAATTCCATAATTCCTTTTTACCTTTGTAATTGTTTTTTTAAATCTTCCTTTGTTCTTTATGCTCAATGTCTTTGCTTTTTCATGGGAATGCTGTGGTACAATATGACATAAAGGAGTTTTGAAGCTGAAGGCATTGTTGCCTAATCCACAATCAAAGCCACTAATGGGTAGCAATTCTGAAGAAAATCCAACACTTTGTCTTGTGCTTTGTGACAGCATGATGGAAAACATTGCAAAAAAATGGACAGAACATTGACAGGAGGTATGATTTTCAGGTACTTCCTTACTACAGTAAACTCTCTCTCTCTCTGCATTGACCTCAGCTAGAGAAGGCAGAAAAAGTCATTATTCTGTTTTTAATGTAAACTGTAAGGCACATCCTACATTGAGATTTCACCCACTTCATTCCAATTCTGCTCTCTTTGAAATGTCAGTCACTAACCTTGACCTCAACCATGACGTGCAGTCCTGTAAGGGCAATAACTGTAGTAAATTTCAGCTCCTGTTGCCTGTTTGATTGAAACAGAGTTTGTTAATTTGTCTAATCTCTCTGAAGAAGGCAATTCTCAGCAAGACATGAGCAAGTCAATTGTCACTACTGTGTCAGTAGTGAAACAACTGTAGTCATGAAAAAGCAACAAGAAAAAAAATATTCTGGAGGGATAGCTTGTGTTTTCTGATGTAAGCTCCCCTGAAATCCAGCACAGGGCTCAATAACCTAAACTGCCAAAGTGCAATGCATTTCTGATTTATAGTTCATATGACTGATAAAGAAACTTCTGTTCACATCACAGTGTCTTGAATTTCTCCAATGTGTTCAAATGTCTGTTTTGAGAATAGTTAATCCGAGCATTGAAGTAATAGACAAATAGGCCCATTTTTGTCTACAGTCCATTTTTCATTGTGTTTAAATGGTATGGAATAAGTATTTATTTTTACTTGGCCATGAATATTCTTAAATTATTCACTTCTTTTCCCCTCTATTATCACAAAGCAGCCATTTTCATTTGGACTGCTATGATATCAAAAGCCTTTTAGTATAACTGTATAACAACTCCTTCCATTGATCAGAATCCTGAATCTTTTTTGATGAACCAGAGAATAAGTTGATCGTTTCCACGTTTTGACTAAGAGTTATCACCTGCATCAAATGGTCAGCTGAAAATTAGTTCTCCATTAGAAGATAACATTGCACTGGTGTGGAAACATTGTGTGTCTGGTTGTGGAATTCCTACAGTAAACTGTTGCCTAGATGTCATTGTAGAAGTGGACATATGAATTCATATTAAAGGCAGATATCTTACTGAAGTATTAACTGGAAAGGTAGACCCACTGACAGAATAATGTCCTCCAGGTTTATGTGCATTAATTGCCAAAAGCCTAGCATATGAGGCAAACACGAGGAAGTCTGTAGATGCTGGAAATTCAAGCAATACACACAAAATGCTGGTGGAATGCAGTGGGCCAAGCAGCATCTATAGGAAGAAGTACAGTCGACGTTTTGGGCTGAGACCCTTGAGTCCATTTTGTGCGTATTGCATATGAGGCAATGTGTCTCTCCTAGCGTCCAACTACATGTATGTAATTATTATCAGTGATAGACCTATCACCTTATTCATACCAACTGAGTTGAGCTGTTAGTGATTGTTTGGACATTCACACATAACAGAGACCATCCAAGTGACTACTATCGTGTTTGAGTATCCAAAAAACTAAAATCTAAAATATAGACAGAAAATGCTGGAAATTCTCAGTGAGTCGGGTTGCATCTGTGGGAGGGTAAACAGTCGTAATGTTTCAGGTTGAATGTGTGAGATTAATGAGTGTGGACAGGTCAGATAATCATGCGCTTTCCAATAGTGGTCACTAGACAGTAATCAGAAACTGCAAACTTTGCCAGAACTTTCTGCTTCTGCTATTGGGTGCACTGAGGACTGGTGTTGCACCCTCGCAATTAGACAGACCGAAATCCATTGATTCAGCAGTAAAGCTTGAGCTGGTTTTGGTCTTTTCCTTTGCCCCACTATACAAGAAATATTAAGCTGCAAATTCCAGGATTCAAAGTCAATAGCATAACAAAAGATTTTTATGCAGCACCTTTCCAGTGTCTTACAGTGATCAATGACTAACGATTTGGGTGTCTGGAACTGTGAAAGAAGATAAATTCAGTTGCATTGACTGCACAGAATCTCCCTGCTATCTTCTGTAGAGAAAGTCATCACCTGCTCCCAGTGGGTGAAAGGTGCACACTGAATCATAATTTGGACTGCACGTGATCTTTATCAGAATTGAATAGAAATATAATGTACAGTTTCAACCACTACAAATATTTTTTTTAATCTCAGAAAAAACCCTTGACCCCATTTTCTTATTAAAACAGATAAAGTTTCAACAGTGCTCTGTGAATATAATGTTTCCCCTATCTGGGCATTCTAGTCATAAACACAAAAGATTCTGCAGATGCTGGAAATCCAGAACAACAAACACAAAATGCTGGAGGAGCTCAGCAGGTCAGGCAGCATCTGTGGAGATGGGCCGAGACCCTTCATCAGGACTGGAAAGAAAGGAGGAAGATGTCAGAATGAGAATATGGGAGGTAGCTAGAGAGTGTTAGGTGAAGGCAGGTGGGTGGGGAGGCTGGATGAAGTAAGAAGCCAGGAGATGATAGGCGGAAAAGACAAAGAGCTGGAGAAAAAGGAATCTGATAAGAGAGGAAAGGAGAGTGGACTATGGGCAGAAAGGAAGGAGGAGTGGCATCAGGGGAGGTGATAGGCAGGTGAGGAGAAGAGGTAAAAGGACAGTGAGGAATTAAGGAAGGGGGAGAGGAGAAAAATTACTGGAAGTGGGAGTAATTGATGTTTATGCCATCTGGCTCGAGGTTACCTAGACAGAGTATGAGGTGTTGCTCCTCCAGCCTGCAAGTTGAGGAGGCCATGGACCAACATGTCGGAGCATGGACAGCAGTGATCACGGTCCTCCTGCACACTTCTGAGGCTTGAGCAACCTATTGCCTCATCTCTGTATTCCTGTGCATCCAGAGTAACATTTCAACTCTTGCTTAACATGTATATGCCTCTGATTACACCGCTGCTTAAAGAAAAACAATTGACTGAATCAAGAAAGAATTACAAGTTATCTATGTCTTCTATGGACTCCCCTTAATTTTAAACAGTGACTGCTAGTTCTGGATTCTCCAACAAGAAACATATTATCAATTTGTGAAGTTGACTCAGGATTTTATATGATTCAGTCAAGTTCCCTCTTTCTCCTCTTAACTTCAGCAAAAAAAGCTGAACTTGTACAATCCTTCCTTATAAGAAAACTCAGTTATTTAAAGCATTAGTTAAGGAGACTTTCTTTAAATTACTTCCAATGCATTAATATCCATCTTTAAATATGGAGATCAGTCCTTTACATCAGATGTGGTCTCACCAATTTCATAGTGAAGGAATAACCTCCTTGCTTTTGTAAACAATTCATTAGCAATAAACAATTTCAACTTTTCAACCTTCTTCCTTACTTCCTGTACCTGAACTTACGTGAATTAATTACTGAGACACATAGTTCCCATTGCATCTCAGAGATCTGCAATCTTTCAGCATTTGCTGCCAAAATGAATATCACATTTTCTCACATTATACACTATTTGTCTGCTCTTTGTCTGCCCAGTTAACCAGTCTATATTTCACTGTATTGTCTTCACATCCTCTTCACATCTTATTGTACTGCCCATTTCTACTTATTCGGAAAAATTATCAACCCTATCTTTGATGTCTGTGAAGAGCCCACTTTCAATGCTTGTTGTTTAACATGGAAGAGCATGGATTTATAAAGTGATTCAGAAAAGCAGTTGTTAATCAGGAGGATGTTTTCTTGCCTGCAATTGACCTGATACCAAGGAACATCATCGGGTTTACCATTAAAGCTTCCATACCTGTGCCTGTCTTATTGCTTAATCCTGCTGGTGGAACAAAACGTAGGCAGACACCATGGCCTAGAAAGCACTCCAGCACCTCTGCTTCCTCCGGAGGCATGTCCCTGTTGTCCTTCAGTGAATTTTATAGATGCTCCATAGGATGCATCATAGCTTGGTATAGCAACTGCATTGCGTGTGACCACGATAAACTACAGAGAGTTGAGGACTCAGCTCAGCACACCGTGAAAACCAGCCTTCGCTTCACAGACTCCGTCTAAACTTCTCAGTCCATGGTAAAGCAGCCAACATAATCAAAGACCCCAGCCAGCATGGATATTCTCTCTTTTGCCCTCTCCTATTGGGCAAAAGCCTGAGAGCATGTAACACTAGACTCGAGCACAGTTTCTACCCCACAGTTATGAGACAATAGACTGGTCCCATTTTACAATAAAATGGACTTCTGGCCTCACAATCTACTTCATAATGGCTTTGCACCTTGTTGGCTGTCTGCACTGCACTTTCTCTGCAACTGTAACTTTTTATCTACACTCTGTTATTGCTCTTCCCTCGTACTACCGCAGCGTACTGATGTGAAGAAATGATTGATATGGATGGCATGCAAAAAACAAAGTTTTTCACTCTACCTATAAACCAATTTACCAATTTACTCTGGGGCTGTGATGGAGGAGTCTAATACATTGTCTCCAAAGTCTGATTCTGTGAAGACAACTCTGTCAGGATTTCGCTTCGGCAGTCAATAGGGCAGATCTCCCAGTCAGACATCAATCCCCAGACATTTATAAGGAGCAATCTGGACTAAAAGTGACTTTGTCATGTCTGAATCCTATGCTTAGATCAATGCTAGCTGACCCATCTGTTTTTTTTTGTTGCTTCAACATAGCAGTTGTGAGATAACTGAGAGGCTTACTAAGCCATTTCAGAGGGCACTTATGAATCAACCACACTTGTGAATTGGGAGATGCGCAATGGCATTCAGGGTAGAATGACAGATTTCCTCCCATGAAGGACATGCATATTGATAGAAGGGTTAATCACACAAAAAAATACAAGAACATTTGCAAGGAGAAAAAAATTCATTTCAGTATAGATATACAGCATGTGCTGAATGATCTAACATATAATAATAGCCCTTATTCCTAAATGCATTACACACTCAATGTGTAAAATCTGTCTGTGCAGGCAGTTTGCGTTTAATAGTTTCCTGCTGTAATATGTTTTAAATACAAATTTACCTCAAACAATGTGACCCTAGATTCACTCTCGAAATGCAGACATGAGTAAACTATGTTAATATAAAAATGACTATTAAGTTAGATGGAATAGGAAACTCAGGTCATAATATTGGCGAATTACTTTACCACTTCAGTGAATCTTTTTGAGCTCACAGCAAACGATTTCACAGTTTTTGTCAGAAATGAGAGGATATTGGGCTCACATGAGCGCTTTAACCACATTTAATTTTATCATCTCTGAGACTAAACAATTTAGTCTTTTCCATTTTCTTTGGTTTTTTGACTTTATGTAGAAAGTGATTCAGAGGAAAGGGCTCATGGTGTGAACACAGATCACAGTTTGGCTTATTTGCATTGGAAATGCCTCCCTGAGGTACTGTGCTGTGAAAAACGAGAGAAAATACAGGTTAATAAACCTCTATTTCTGGCAAAGGCAACTGTCATTCATTTTTTGTCCCATTATGCATTGCTTGTCAAATAAGCATTGAAGCTGACCCTTGAACTCAATCTGCACATGCTTATTGAGGCATAAATACCTATCATATCACAGTAAATTAAATTCAATTTTTAAAAAGCCTTCTACTTAACAATCTATCAGACTTTATGTTATGTTTTATTCTTAGTCTACTTCTAAGTGTCCTGCAAAATTTCTCTCAGTATGGCTTTTGATTAACAGAAAGTATTTATTTAGAGTTAACACTCTTTTATTAAAACCCTTAATCACTTAGCTCTTGTCAGGCTGGCATTGTACCCTACCAACAGGGATCCAAAAACAAAATACTTTGGCCCTTGTGACTCCTGTTGAGATTAAAATCGCCATCCACTTCTGTTAGTAATGCTGCTGGCTGCTAAATTGTCCATTCCCACCATTAAACCCGGCATAAAGTCTTTCTACTCATTTCTGCAAATTCTTTTTTTTTGGCAAAACATGCAAGCCTATGCACCCTGAAGACTTTATAACTAGATTAATCCATTCCAAACAGAATTAAATCTTGAAATGAGATTAAAGATTTTAAAGTTATTATTAAGCACTTGCGGTAAATTTTAAAAACATATTATTTCGAAAGGTACTCACTGCCTCAACAATTTTGTCTGTGCCAACAGTCATCCAGCAGC
Organism: Hemitrygon akajei; assembly: GCF_048418815.1. Classification (NCBI taxonomy): domain Eukaryota; kingdom Metazoa; phylum Chordata; class Chondrichthyes; order Myliobatiformes; family Dasyatidae; genus Hemitrygon; species Hemitrygon akajei. Next base: position 59,858,786 of record NC_133135.1, read on the forward strand.
CAACACAACTGAAAGCAGGTTAACTTTTTCTTCATTTATCTTCTTTGCTGATTTTGTGACCTTGCTGTGTACAATGTGGCTGCCATATTCTTCTTCTCATCAGATATAAAGTGATAAGTTACATAAATTCATTTTTCTTCTAGTGAAGAAGAAAATTCTCCAGGTTTAATCATTAGTACGGTATATGTTGTTATTGTACTGATAGGAGTGCTATTATTGGCCTCAGTGTAGAGTAGGGGATATTTTTCTGTTGCCTAATGACTCAGCTAAAAAGGGCTTTGCTAGGCAGTTGAGTATGAAAAAGACTGGACTCACCTATGGCTCTCCATTTGAGCAATAAGCCTGCCAAAGTGGAGTTTCTAGGACTCTTCATAAAGAATGGGCTCTCAGTTTTGAGTTAACACCCTTATAAAGAAAAAAGAAATCAGAAGGGACAAAATTATTTCTTAACACCAGTTTTTATTCAACAACATATAAGGCTTCATTTTATGTTCTACCTTCAAAAATGATGAAAACGTGTGCAGTCTAAAATGACAGACAAGTTCAATATTTCATGGCTTTACCTCTCCTCTTGCCTCCATGTACAACTGATAGGTCTCTGTACGAAAGTAACATTCCTTCAAGAACTCTGTCACCAACCCTTTGTCACCGAACCATTTTCTTTTTCCTTTTCAACTCCCACATAAGTTCTTTGCCCTGTACTTTTCTTTCACAGATGCCTTCTGGCTAAACACTAATGAAATTTCTTTGCTTAATTTGATTCTGCTGATTCTTACAGTTATGACCTTACTTTCCCAGGAGATGCATGATTGAACATTCCTTTACCTTATGGATGGGAGAAAACATTGGCTAGAAACTGGACAGATCATTTCCATAATTACAGAATTCAGTGTAATGACCTTATAGAACAATAAAATGTTCCCAACCTATTTCCATTTCAGAGATTGACATTCAAAAAAATTTCCATTTTATAATACGCAAGGAATCACAAGAAAACAAATTCACTTTCTCGTTCTCTGAAGAGGATACTATCCTATTATCCTGAGGTTAATTTTCTGAATAATAAAGGTTACAATTTAATATTTAGCATTTCTTTGTCTTTAATAGCTGGATTATTTACGATCTCAAAGATTAGTTGACTGATTTAAGACAATCAGTTATAATGGTAGGTTTGAAGAGTGTGATCTAAGATGAGGTTTGGAATAATTAAAAAGATCACACAGTCCTTGCTTGAATGTAATTATTCCATTATTTTATTGCATTCAGGAAATTGCTGAGGACGGTGGGGACTGAAGTGCATTTGCTGGAATGTTAGTGCTCCGTTGGCTTCTTTCCTTCTTCTGTAAAAATGGATGAGGTTTTCTTTAATGTGTTGTAAACAAATCAATTGATTAAAAGCTGTTACATTGAACTACCCTGAAGGCTGGAGTGTGCAGATACGAAGTATTCGATGTTCCATTATTAATAATTTTCAGATTCTCAGTAGATTGGGAGCGTGGTCACTGCAAATGGCCTCAACAGCCGAGGGTTATGCTGCAGAAAAAATATTGGGGCTTCAATTGCTGAATTTTATCCAGCAATTCTTACTGAAATGTATAAATGTGTGTGAAAGTCAAATGAGGACAGGATAAGGTTTTTCTCTGCATAATTTACTGATGCCCAGATTTTGGGTTTACTGATAAGGAACGGCCATCTGAACCAGTGTCTACAATATGACTCCAGCAAAAATCCTGTTTTTGAGGAAAGTAGGAAAATGAGGCGATCTATGTTGAAATTAACCCTTTCTACTTGAAACCAGTCAGAACTATCACAAATTGTTTGAATAAAAATAATGGAAAAGTGGTAACAGCTGGAAATTTAACCCAAAATTGGGCAACAGCACTCCATCAAGACCTAAGAGAAAAATGTAAGCTTTATTTTTCAGGGAGAATCACTTTATTAGTATCATTTCACTAAAAGCATTAATTCTTTAATCACATACTTGCTGACATGTATACTCTGGATGTCTTTTGTTGCATTCAATTTATAATTCATAATATCCCTGTATTTAAAGAAAGACAAATATGTAAAAGATATACTGAAAATTCACAGGGCCAGTGTGTCCTAGTCCTTTACAGGCCAAAATCTTGTAGGCGTTGGAATTCTAAGATATAACAAGTGAGTGCTAGAATTACTCAGCAATCATAGAACCATAGAGAAATGCAGCACAGAAACAGGCCATTCAGCCCAATTGATCCATGCTGACCATGGTGCCCACCAAGCTGGATCCATTTGTCTGCCCTTGGTCCATATCCTTCTAAATCCCTCCTGTCCATAAGTGAACAATGCATCCATATTTATGGGTGTTTAGCACCTAGCATTAATCTCACTTGCTGCCTCCTGCCACTGCCATTTCACCGCGTACTTGGAGGATTTCCAGGACTCTGGTGGCTTGAGTCCTTTTTCTCCCCACCCACCAAGGACAGTAATTTGGGGGTCACTATCACCAGTGTTCTACTATTTTTCAGGCAGCAATAGGGAAGAGAAAACAGGGCAAATGTTTCAGGTCAACAGTCTTCCATGGGTACTATGCTTCGACTTGAAGCACTAGGTCAAATATTAGGCCAGGATTTCCTGAAGAGATTAGGAAGTGCCTGTGAGGTGCAAGAGGAGTCCAGAAAGAAGTTACTCCAGATATTCAGAGATTTCACTTCATGGTATTTACTTCTGAACATAATCTCCACCTAGAAGCCATCTTGAGTCATAAACATTGTCTCTTATTAAGCAGGACACGCAGCAGGAGTCAGTGCAACTGCAGCAGGAGATAGGCACTGCTGATCATTAGAAGATGGGGGAAAGCAGACAGTGATATCATGGGGTGGAAAGGGTCTGTCAGTTCACTGGAGAGCCTAATGGAATTACTGTAGTCTAATCAGGAGGGGTGTGTCCACTGTTAAGGATGTTCACTGAAAATACTTAGACTGGGTAATCATGGACTAATGTCTTGATTCTCTTTGTTCATTTGCGATAATGTCTTGCTCGAAAAGGCACTTACTTCCTCTATGTACTTAAACCCTGGGAATCATAGGTGGCCCAGGAAGCTTGAATGGGGGGATGAAGCATGAGATATGGAGTGCAATAAACATTTAAATTTTAAAAATTGTCTCCTGAGAAGAGGTTGGTCATGTCCAACACCCACTCCCTCCCTCTATCCTGCCAACTCCTAGCTTCCACAAGCTGGGAAGCTAAATTACTTCAGTTTTCAAACATAAATAATGTTTGCATTACCAGGAACCCAGAGTTACTTGTTCTCCCCTCCCAGCTGCGAGTTGATTAGTTGAGTAGTTTGAGCATTTTCAGGTGCATGCTTGTTCTTGTGCCTGGAGATTACATATTATTTAAGCCTTGTATGAAAATCATTTAGTAGAAAATGAGATCTGATAAATGAATTTGCCTGATTTTTCTTCATGTGCTATACAAGGTGATCCTTTACGTCTAAACGCAAGAACAAGAAAATCTGCCTCGACCTGTACTGTGTTAGATTCACCAAAGCTGATGGTTGCTTGGACACAATAAAATAGAGGGAAGATATTGGAAATCGCTGTGTCCTTATGATTTACATTGGCTTCAATGAAACTCAGCAGTGAATTAAAAACTTGTATCTAACTGAAGGTTGTGAAAAGTGGTGGAATGTACATAGAATAATTGATCCTTGAGATTGAATTTGAATATTAAATCTAATTAAGGAATTCAAGAAGTTTATACTTAAAATAAATACCATAAATCACAAATTATGCAAAAATGACACCTTTCTTCATATCTTCATGTCCTTACAATTTCCCATGTATTAATCTCCAATTTATCTCTCCAGAGTTTTTATTACCACTGCTCTATCTACGTTCCAAATACTGATCATCCTTTGTATGAAACAGGGTTTCCTGTCATCAGTCTTCAACTTTTACTATTTTGCAGTATTCAGATGGTAAGTCAAAACAATGTTCCATTTGCTTTCTCAGATGCCTGTAAAAAAAAAATTTGGTATTCTGTCAAAAAACTGAACAAGGTACGTTTCCCATATTTACCCCTCACTTAATAGTACTAAATATTAATATCTGACTGATGTCACATAGCTACTGTATATAGGGAAGCTTGGAATACATAAATTGACAGCCACATTTCCTGGACTACAACAGGGAATATATATTCAATGTACCGTACTTCTCTGGCCAAAGAGTACTGAAAGGGAAACGAGAAACACTATATCACTACAAGTTCTCCTTCTTGTTTATTTTTCATGGAGCACTGATGAGGTTTAACTTTTCTAAGCTTCTTACTATTACATATAGCTCTAAAACATTCCTTATCATACTGAACTTCACACTTGCAATTCTTCCCTACATCCTTTCTGGGCCTTGATGCTCTCCTTCTGCTTCAGTGACCAGCAGTGTATGGGGTGCTCAGACTAACTGGAGAACTCTAAAGTTTGGCATTACCTCATCAGATTCTTACTGATTCAGCCGCAATCTGAGCATTTGGCTCAGTCCACTAACCGGTGCTCCGCAATTAGTGGCCATGGTCACTATAGAATCTATCATTGCCAGATAACTTTCACACTGCCCCCTATGTAAATCAATTTGTCTGGTCAACCCAGGGAAAGTGCTAAGGGTATGCTCTTCCACAAACAAATAACTATTTGATCTTTAATAGAAATTGAAATGAGCAGGAAGATGTTGAGTTCCATCAAATCAGGTTATCTAAAGCCTGGGATTATAGATGGCATGAAGGTCTTGCTTTCAATGATATATTTTGAATGGAATATATATCTTTGGGTTTGGGAAGGGGAGGAAAATCAAAGAAGAAATTATTGAAGCACCATTGACAATCCAGAAATAACAGTGAAAATGGAAAGTTTAGCTGCATTAATATGAAAACAAATCATTCAAATATTGTTAAACATAAGTAATTCCCTGATGTATTAATGTATAATAATACCTATCCTTTTGTAAAAATATTGTACTTCTGTACTTCTATGTAATATATTTTGTTCAATAGATAAGTTCTTTTTGCTTATTCACATACTCTCAGTTCAATTCCATCTTTCATTATGTCAATTGTTTTATCTAAGTTCAGACCTAGTTGAGCAATGACTTTTCGAACCTCTGACAAAAATTGTCTCAGCAAAGAAGTCAATAACATGGATTGTTATGCTATGCAGTACCTCAGACTAAAAAAGGAATTAAAAAAGCATTTTTGAGTCCTTCCCAATCCTGCTGACTCTCCCCATACAAATGTCCAACATCCATACCACCACCTCTGCCCTTTTGCCATATCACCAACTAGTCCATTACTCATTTCAGGCACAGTTCTATAGTAGCTTTCCCACCATGTGTCTCTGGAATAGACTGCCTATTTACATTTCCTGGATAAAAATAATTGTAATGATTTCTCTCCCATCAGGTTTGGTTTGCAGAGTAATGGATCTCAGATCTTCCAATTCCAAAATGAGACAAACAACTTTAATCTATATTTAAGCAAATATCAGGAGTTACATTGAACCACAGAACTCAAGCAAGCATGAGATACAATTCTTACCTGTGGTAAATTTTGTGGTCTTAACCAAGTCAGACTCCAGTGGCTCAACAACAAGCTTAAACATTCCAAACACGAGAAGATCTGCAGATGTTGGGAATCCAAAGTAACACACATAAAATACTGGAGGAACTCAGCAGACCAGGCAGCATCTATGGAGAAGAGTAAACAGCCGACATTTCGGGCCGAGACCTTTCAACAGGACCTTTTTCCAAAGATGCTGCCTGGCATGCTGATTTCCTCCAGCTCTTTGTGTGTGAAACTTAAACATTGCTGAGCTGTCAAAGAAAATATTAACTAGTGTTCCCTCAATTTATTATTATGCAATGACCCCTCTAAAATGTCTATATAAAAAAAACTACAGATGTTTAAAAATGTAAAATAAAAACAGAAAATGCTGGAAGTATTCATTAGGTCAGACATCTGTGGAAAAAATCATTTAATATTGCAGACCATTTGGAAGAATTTTTCGAGGCCCTATCAGAGACATCTGCTCCCCACCTACCCTGCAGGTTAATGAACTTCTTTTCTCTTCCTGTTTCTGACCAGGGTCTTTGATCTGAAATATTAGCTCTGTTTCTCTTCCACAGATGTGGCCTGACCTGCTGAATATTGCCATATTTTCTGTTTAAGTCCTCTAAAATGTTTCTGGACGTTGGGTGAAGAGACAATTATGTTAAGCTGTAGTGCTCCTGGAATCATCCAGCACTTATACATTACGTCAATATTGGGACTGTGAACAACCTTGAAGCTCCATTCAGCCAAAGGCCTTCATCAAGGGGTGGTTGAAGGAGTGAATGGGGTGGAAATTTGATCTGAAGATTAAACTTGAGGGAAAATTCAAACCAGAGGAAATAAGCGTAAATATGAAAAATAACAAAGCAAGCCATTCATTCTAACCACAACAGTGACAAACTATAGTTCTCTTTAAGGTTTTTAGTAAAATGGAAAGAAGAGCAACACCCAGTGCATTAATTTTCTGCCCCTAGTTTCATGTGATGAATAGGTTTCCGTAAGACCTGCAGGAGTTTTTACAATTCATTATTAAACTATCTTATTCACCTAAGAAAATGGATAAGATGCAAATATGTTCCAGTCTGTGGTCAGAGAACCCAGCTGAGAGTTATTTATACATCAACATTTTAGAACTCAAAAACAAGGAATTGAGAGATTATGGAGGTAATGAGACAAGACTCAATCTTTTCTCAATCACCAATGGAACAAGGGGTACTTAAGTTAGAATATTCTAAATTCTGTTTTGATATCTTCTTTATAAAAATAGACTGCCATTGCTGAATGACAGGAAAACATTTAATTCAATAATGACTTGAAAAGAAATCAAGAAAACATACAGAAAACAGCCTGTTTTAGCAATTAGAAAGCATTTGGACCCAGTCAGATGATTAAAAGAATGCTAACATTATTGAGATCAGCTAATTCATTTTTTGGCTTACTGCAAAATGTTTGCATATTTAATGGATCATGTGTCAGGTTTCTGTTAAAAAAAAGTATTGTTTGATAGGCAATGCTGGCTCATAAGTATTCAGGTTCTTTCAGTTATCTATAGCCCTTGGATTGTTAGAGGTATTTGAAATGATAGGGACATATATAAACTCACTTCCCTCTGGTACATTACCTAGAGGACAATACTTCTTTCATCCATCAACGACAACATTGAAATAAACAGATTAACAGGCCATTTATCTCATTGTAATTTGTGCTGAATTGATTGCTGCGCTTCCTTTAGTGGTGTGCTTATTGTCTGTGATATATTCAAGTTTATTTTTCTTCTATCAGACAGTAAACATCCATTGGTTATTCGACCCCCAAAGATATTGAAAGCAATGTACTTACATAAGCCTGTTTATATTTATGCTCAGATATACATATGCAGCAAGTGAATAAGTACTTCTGTTTGCATATGTGCATTCTCACACATACGCTGATTTTAAGTTCCCTGTGTTGAATATCTGTAAACTTGATTCTGTACGTATGTTACTTTGGGTGCTTAAATGTTTGTGGACATTAAATGAGGATAACCTAATGTCTCCTGTTTAAAATTCAGGTAAAGGAAGACAACCAGTTATCATAAAGTATGTAATTAGTGGCTGTGATCAGCAGAGTGGAGTTACAAGGAATATTAAAGCATATTGTGCAGGAATAACAGTGCTGATGAGAAGAGGGACCTTGGGGTCCAAGTTCATAGCACCTTGAAAATGGCTACACAGGTTGATACGCACTTGCTTTTATAAGCATTCATTTTAAAAGTCAGGAAGTAATGTTGCAGCTTTATAAAACTCTAATTAGGCCACATCTGGGGTATTACATACAGTTCTGGTCACCCCGTTATAGGAAGGATGTTGAGGCTTTGGAGAGGGTGCAGAAGAGGTTTATCATGATGCTCCCTGGATCAGAGGGCACGTGCTATACGAGAGGTTGGACAGACTTAAGCTGTTTTTATCTGGAGTGCCAGAGGGAGGGGAGATTCTAAGAGGTATAGAGTAGACAGACAGCCTCTTTTTCTCAGGTTTGAAATGTCTAATACCAGAGGGCATGGATTTAAGGGAGTAGTGTTAAAGGTGATGTTAGAGGCTTTTTATGCAGAGAGTAGAGAATGCCTGGTATGTGCTGCCTGGAGTGGTGGCAAAGGCAGGTACATTAGGGACTTTTAAGAGATGTGTAGGCAGGCACATGAATGTGAGGAAAATGGAGGATATAGACATTGTATAGGCAGAAGGGATTAGTTTAATTTGCCGTTTCATTACTTACTTATTTGGTTTTGCACAACAATGTGGGCCGAAAGGCCTGCTCCTGTGCTATACTGTTCTGTGTTCTATATTCCAATATGAAAATATCATCAGTTAAATTAATTTTAAAAGAGCTTTGCATCTTCAGCTTCCCTATTAAAAACCATCAACTTGCTCACCATGAGTGCTGCTCCCCATCCTCTTTCATGACAGGATCATCATTAAGAAATTAAAATAAAAATTAAACCATTGTAATTAAATATTAAGGTCCTTCTTGTTATGTTTAATCTAAAAAATGTTGAAAAGGATCATATTGAGGATAGCAACTAGAATGAGCTAAGAATTGGAGGGATATTGAATTAACACCAGTGATTAACCTAAGGAAGATGCAACATCATTTCTGTATGTTAATTTTGACCCTTTGCTCTATTAGGCACAGTAGCCTTTCTAAGTCATGACTAATAATAATGTCATCAGGATTTGTCATTTAAACTGGAAAAAGTTAACCTATCTGAGTTGGTAAATACACTTTACAGTGCAGATTACACAATGAATCAATCACTGTTAATATTGATAAGTATGAATATTCTGCAAATGGTTCTCCCTTCTCTTCCTTCCTCTGCAGCACTTTTCTTACCTTCAACATGTGGAAATAAAACAAATGAAAGAAATGACAAAGGGGTCTCGGCCCGAAACGTCCACAGTGTTTCTTCCTATAGATGCTGCCTGGCCTGCTGCGTTCCACCAGTGTTTTGTGTGTGTTGAGAGAAATGAGAGAGTTTTCAGCAGTTTGGTTTTTTCCCTACATGTAGAGCTTACTTGGTCCACTCTTGTGAGATCATGTGCACCAAAAAGAAAGAAACTAGTCCAGATTTTTGATCCATTTCACTCAGTCAGCATAAACAACCTGACATCCATATCTCATAAAGCACTCTCACAATTTGCTTCACATCATGCAATAGTCTGTACTTTTTAGAAACTGTACAAAATATTTTCCTGTGTGCCAAAATTATGATTGCTATGTGTCCCAGACAGCTGCACTTGGCATGTTTTTGCGAACGTTTATCATTTATGAAGTCATATTGAAATAGTGCATCTTCTGTGGATAGGACGCTTCACAGAAGATGCATCCCATCCACAGAAGATTTAATCCATTTAGTTGAAGCATTTCTCATGCAGGACCTGCCATAGATCCCAGAGTCCATGTGAAGTGCTTGAAGTGATTTTGTCTGGATTGACGGACTTAGGGGAAGTGATTAAATATGCTGGAACTGGTTTTCCTGGACTTGAATGAGTTATATAAAGTTATAAGAGAAATAGATAAAATCTTTCACCCATGGTAGGCATATCAACAACAATACAACATAGGTTTAACCTGAGAGGAAGTAGTTTAAAAGGGGATTTGAAGGGGAAATTATTTGAAGCAGGGAGTGGTTAATATCAGGAACATGTTGTCAGGGGAGGTGATGGAATCAGATGCAATCACTATTTTAAAGAAGTATTTAGAGAGGCACGAATAGGCATAGAAGGATAGGGACTAACATGGGCAAATGGATTAGTGTAGATGGCAAGAAGGTCAACATGACGCATTTTTGTGCAATACAACTCTACGACTCTAAATAAGGGATAACGATACTAAAGATTGCCCATGGAATTGAAATTGCCTGTATAAAGTTGAAAAGAAAACTAGAGGAAGGAAATACTTCAGTTGATGTGTCATTTTCTAATTTTGCTCTTCTTTAGTTGCTCTATTTTGATCTATCCAGAATTGTTTAGGGGGTTATGCATTAATATAATTATTTGAGAGAACTCTGTAATGGTTCTATTAACTTCTGGTTTGGATCCTTTGCTGATAGAGCCAGAGGGAGAGCCTCACACTTGCCCCCACAGAGATTGTTCTGATCTGTTGCAAATCCTGTTAAAATCTAATTACTTAGAAGCAGCAAGGGAATATTTAATGAGCTCCAACAATTTTGTGAAAGAAGTTTTGTTTCAAGCTTAAGACAAGCCGATGGAGTGTGCTTTGATTGTGAGGCCACTGAACTACAGTATGCCAAGTTAATAGTTGTCCTTTTGCATTATGCGTCTCTATTCGAGTTTAGAGTCGTAATTGCATTATCACCCATCCTTCTGATTTGTGTCAACTAACTCATCAATTTTTTCTGAGGAAGTTAAATAAACAAAGTACTGGGATTTTATTTTAAATATTTAATTTAATGAATAGTTTCAATTTAGTAACTGATGGATAAGGAAAGCATTGTGCACCATTTAAAATCGTAACATGCTACACTTACCAATACAAACAACCCACATGCATCCTCTGACCTAACTTGTGGTTCCTTGTATTTTTTCAATTTCCCCTCACTCTTCAATATTATCCAGCCTATCACACTCATCTTTCACTTCCCTAAACTTATTCCCATTTGACTGTTCAGCATGTTTCCAGATCTGTCATTGCATAATCACTCTCACATCTTCTGAAAATCTACCGTTAAACATCTCTCCTCTCAACAAAGTCCACACTCAGTCCCTTTTAACCCTGAAAATGATCATTCTTCTCCATAATTCTCTCCTCTCTGCTCCTTTAATATATTGCATTCTCCCAAGTTTGCATCTTTCAAGTTTGGTTCTCTCCATTCAGGTGTCTGTTCCTGCTAGAATACTGATTAGAATCAATTCTACTCACTGTGACTGTGGCCATGGGCACTTTTCCTCACCTATTCATCTCAACCTCCTGGCAGTTTCTCAAAGAAACTAGAAATCGAGAGACTGAAGTCAGTAAGACAGGGATATGTGCAGAAGCCAAAGAGTATTAGTCACGCAAACAGAATGACCATGTTTACAGTAAAAGGGCAGAGAGGAATACTGCTATAGATTGCATCTCTTTCAGTGCACATAGCTTTACAGGTAAAGCAGATGAACCAAGGGTGTGGATTGTCTTTAGGGACTGGGATATTGTTGCCATACCGGAAACATGATTGAGAAGATAGCAGGACTGGCAGTTCAGTGTTCTGGGATACAAATGATTTAGGGATGGCAGAGGAACAGGACAAAGTGTACCTTTTCGACAAGTGAGAACACTTATAGCAGCAGTACTTAGAGAGGCTTTTCCTGAGGGACCATCGAATGAGATCTTTTAAGACAATAAGGCCATAAAACATTTGAGTGGAATTAGGCTATTCGGCCCATTGAGTCTGCTCCATGGCTGATTTATTATCCCTCTCAACACCATTCTCCTGCCTTTTCCCATAACCTTTGACATTCTGATTAATCAAGAACCTATCGATCTCCACCTTAAATATACCCAATGACTTAGCCTGCACAGGTGAGTATGGAAATGAACTCCACAGATTCACCACCCTCTGGCTAAAGGAATTCATCCTCATTGGTGGCGTCATGGCAAACTTGGCCATGATGCCACCAATTCCTTAATCCAAATCATTGACACATAACGTGAAAAGAAAAAACAAAGTACACTGCAGATGCTGTGGTCAAATCAAGACGTACAAAAAAACTGGATGAACTCAGCAGGTCGGGCAGCATCCATTGAAAGGAGCAGTCAACGTTTTGGGTCGAGACCCTTCGTCAGGACTAAAGAAGGAGGGGGCAGGGGCCCTATAAAGAAGGTGGGGGGAGGGTGGAAAACCAATCAGAGGAAAGATCAAGGGGTAGGGAGGGGATAGGCAGGAGAGGTGAAGAAGGAATCTAAGGGGAAAGCACTATGGGTAGTAGAAGAAGGCAGAGTCATGAGAGGTGATAGGCAGCTAGAAGAGGAGACAGAGTGAAGGTGGGATGGGGGAAGGGAGAGGGAGGGAATTACCAGAAGTTGGAGAATTCGATGTTCATACCAAGGGGTGAAGCAGTCCCAGCACCGATCCCTACAGCACGCCACTAGTCATTGGCAGCCAACCAGTAAAGGCCGCCTTTATTCCCACTCCTGCCAGTCAACCAATCTTCTACCCATGCTTGTTCCTTTCCAGTAACACATAGACTCTTACCTTGCTAAGCAGCCTCATGTGCTGTACCTTGTCAATGAGCTTATGAAACTCGGCAGATACAACACCCACTAACTCTCCTTTGTCCATCCTGCCTTTTATTTCCTCAAAGAATTCCGACAGATTTTTCAGGTAAGGTTTCCCCTTTAGAAAACCATGATGACTTTGGACTATTTTAACATGTGGCTTCAAGTACTCCGAAACCTCATCCTTAATAATGGACTCCAGCATTTTCCCAACCACTGAAGTCAGGCTAACTGGCCTATAATTCTCTTTCTTCTGCCTCCTTCTCTTCTTAAAAAGTGGAGTGACATTTGCAATTTTCTAGCCCTCAGGAACCATGTCTCTCTTTCACTCTTTATATATCTGAAAAAATGTTTGGTATCGTCTATTATATTATTGGCTAGCTTACCTTCACATTTCATCTTTTCTCTCTTTATGGCTTTTTTAGTTGCCTTCTGTTAGCTTTTAAAAGTTACCCAATCCTCTAACTCCCCTTTAATTTTTGGTCTATATATATGCTCACTCTTTTGCTTTTATATAACCATATACCAATTACAGCACGGAAACAGGCCATCTCGGCCCTTCTAGTCCTTGCCGAACGCTTACTCTCACCTAGTCCCACAGGCCCGCACTCAGCCCATAACCCTCCGCTCCTTTCCTGTCCATATACCAATCCAATTTTGCTTTAAATGTCAATACCAAACCTGCCTCTACCACTTCTACTGGAAGCTCGTTCCACACAGCTACCACTCTCTGAGTAAAGAAATTCCCCCTTGTGCTACCCTTAAACTTTTGCCCCCTAACTCTCAACTCATGTCCTCTTGTTTGAATCTCCCCTACTCTCAATGGAAAAAGCCTATCCACGTCAACTCTATCTATCCCCCTCATAATTTTAAATACCTCTATCAAGTCCCCCCTCAACCTTCTACGCTCTATGTTGTCTTTCACTTCCATTGTCAGCCACAGATGTATCATCCTGCTTTTAGGATACTTTTTCATTTTGGAATGTATCTTTCCTGCACCTTCTGAATTTCCCCATGAAATACCAGCCATCGCTGCTCTGCCATCTTCCCTGCTAGTGACGCCTTCCAATCAACTTTGGCCAGTTCCTTTCATGTCTCTTTAATTCCCTTTGCTCCACTGTAATACTGATGCATAAGATTTTAGCTTCTCCTTCTTAGATGATAGGGTGAATTCTATCATATTATGATCACTGCCTTCTTAGGGTTCCTTTACCTTAAGCTCCCTAATTCATTACACAATACCCAATCCAGAATTGATGTTCCCCTAGTGGGCTCAACTACAAGCTGCTCTAAAAAGCATCTTGTAGGAATTCTACAAATTCCCTCTCTTGGAATCCATCATCAACCTGGTTCTCCCAATCTATCTGCATATTGAAATTCCCCATGATTATTGCAACATTGCGCTTTTGATATCTGTTTTCTATTTCCTATGTAATCAGCACGCACGTCCTAGCCACTGTTAGGAAGCCTGTATATAACTCCCATCATGGACTTTTTACTCTTGCAGTCTCTTAACTCTTCTCACAAAGTTTCTACATCCTATGACCTATGTCATCTTTTTCTAAGAATTTGATTTTATTTTTTTTACCAACACCCTCTGCCTACCTGCCTGTCCTTTCGATACAAGGTGTATCCTTGGATGTTAAGCTCCCAACTATGATCTTCTTTCAGCCACAACTCAGAGACGCTCACAACATCGAATCTCTAACTGCTCTACAAGATCATCTATCTTATTCTGTACATTCAAAAATACCACTTTCAGACCTGATTTCGTCACCCTTTTTGATCTTGTCCCCAATTAAACTGCAACTCATACCATTGACCACAAGTATGCCCTATCATACTTATCTGCCTGTCCTTTCTCACAGTCTCACTACACACTGCATCTACTTGTATACCAACCTCAGCCCTATCCCAGTTCCCATCCACCTGCTCAGTTAGTTTAAACAATCCCCAATTCTCTGGCAAACCTGTCTGCAAGGGTATTGGTGTTTCCCTTGGGTTCAGGTGTAACCTGTCCCTTTTTTCCTAGAAGAGATCTCAATGACCCAGAAGTCTGAAACTCTGTCCCTTGCACCAATTCTTCAGCCACACATTCATCTGCCAAATTGTCCTATTCTCTCCCTCACTGGTGCCTGGCACAGACAGCAATCCAGAGATTACTACCCTGGAGGTTCAGTTTTTCAGCTTTCTATCGAGCTCCCTGTATTGTCCCTTCAGGACCCCCTCCCTTTTCCTATCATTGGTACCAATATGTACCACCATATCTGGCTGTTCATCCTCTACCTTTAGAATGCTGTGCACCCAGTCCAAGACAACCCTGTCTCTGGCACCTGGGAGACAACATACCATCCAGGTGTATATTTCACATCTGCAGAATCTGCTTTCTGCTCCTCGAATTATGGGATTGCCTCTCACTTCTGCCCTCCTCTGCTCCCTCCTTCTCTTCTGAGTCACAGAGACAGACTCAGTGCTAGAGACACGGTCACTGCAGCTTCCCCTGGTAGGTATTACCCTGCACAAGTATCCAAAGTGGTATATTGAGGGGAATGGCCACAGGGGTACACTACTCTGGCTGCCATTTCCTTCCCCTCTCCCGACAGTCACCCAGGTACATGCCTCCTGCAATTTAGGGATGACTACCTTCCTGTAGCTTCTATCTGCACCTCCTCATTTATATGAGTTGAAGGTTATCAAGCTGCAGCTCCAGTTCCTTAACACAATCTAAGGAGCTGCAGCTCAATGCACTTTGTGCAGAAATAGTCATCACGGAGACTGGAGATCTCCGAGGGTTCCCATATCCTCCACAAAGAACATACTACTACCTCAGGACCCATTTTCAGGGCACTGGTTATGTGCTAACAGAATTTTTTTTTACTAGAAACTTACTGAGTTAGTCCACCTGTGCTTGCCCAAGCCTGTTGAGCCAAACTGGACCACTTTAACGCTGCCCCACTCCAATTAGTGGCAGTTCCACTAACACCTCCTTTCACTAACACTGCCATTTGGTTAGAACTTAAAATAAGAAGGGGATAGTCACTTTGGTAGAGCTATATTACAGACCCTCCAAAAGTCAGCAGATGCCAGAGGAGCAGATGTGCTGAGAAATTTCATGAGAATAGTAGGATAGTGCTGGTGGGAGATTTCAATTTCCCAGTATTGACTGGGCCACCTGAATTGCGAAGGCATGGATGGGGTGGAATTTGTGTGGTGCATCCAAGACAGTTTTCTAATGCAATATACAGAGGCAACCACCCATTCAGGAGCAATACTGGACCTTCTCTTCGGGAACGAGCCAGGCCAAGTGAAGTGAAGTAGTAGTTGGGGAGCACTTTGGGTCCAGTGACCACATTACAACCAGTTATTTAAAACTGTTTTGGAAAAAAAAGATACAACAGATCCACAAGTTAAACTTCTGAACTGGAGCAGGGCCCATTAGGCAGGATTTAGCTAGACTTGACTGGGTGACTCCACTTAAAGCCAAAGAAACAGTTGACAAATGGGAGGTTTTTAGAAAGATCGTATCAAGAGCCCAGGGGCAGCATGTTCCTGTTATGGTGAATGATAGATAAACATACCAATTTCAGGGAACCCTGCCTGATGAGAGACATTCATGCTCTGGTAAGGAACAAGAAGGAAGTGTATCTCGTATTTAGGCAGCTGGGTACAACTGAATCCTTTGATGAGTATAAAGCATTTAATATAGACTTAAGAGGGAAATCAGGAGGACATAAAGAGGGTACTACATAAATTTAGTAGACAGGGTTAAAGATAATTTCAAGGGGCTGTTCAGTTACACTAACAATAATAGGTGATTAAGGAGAGACAAGGACTTCTTAAAGATCCCCAGAGCCACAAGAGATGGCTGAAAATTTTAATGTCTATTTCTCTTCAGTGTGTACAAAGAAAAATATCTTGAATGCCAAAGAAATATAGGCATTAAGTAGTGAAGTCTTGGTTTATGTGCATATTCCGAGGAAGGAGGCAATAGCAGCCTTGCAGCACATTAAGATGGGAAAATCTCTAGGACTTGACCAAGTGTATTCCTATGCTTTATTGTAGGTCAAGGAAGAAATTCCAAAGGATCTTATACAGATATTTGCCTTGTCGTTAGCCACTGATGAAGTTCTAGAAGACTAGAAGGTGATTAATGTTCCATTGTTCAAAGAGGGTAGCAAGGATAGGCCAGGAAACTACAAGCCAGTGAGCCTGACTTCTGTTGTAGGGAAATTACTGGAGGGAATTTTGAGAGACAGGATCTACCATCACTTGGATAGTCAATGCCTGATCAGGAATAGTCAGCATGGATTTGCATATTGGAATTTATATCTAACAAAGCCTTTTGAGTTTTTTAGGAGAGGTGACTAAGGACATAGAAGCAGGTAGGGCAGTGGATGCTGTCTACATGGAATTTCACAAGGTTCCACAGTACAGGCGACTCTTGAAGGTCCGGTTGCATGGGATTCATGGGGAGCCAGCAAGATGGATTCAGAATTGGTTCAATGATAGGAATCAAAGGATAATGGTAACACGTATAACAAGCTGGAGGAACTCAGCAGGTCGGGCAGCATCCGTGGAAACAAGCAGTCAACGTTTTGGGTCGAGATCCTCCGTCAGGACTGAAGGGGGGGGGCAGGGGCCCTATAAAGAAGGTGGGGGGAGGGTGGGAAGGAGAAGGCTGGTAGGTGCCAGGTGAAAAACCAGTAAGAGGAAAGATCAAGGGGTGGGGGAGGGGAAGCAGGGAGGGGATAGGCAGGAAAGGTGAAGAAGGAATGTAATGGGTAGTAGAACAAGGCAGAATCATGAGAGAGGTGATAGGCAGCTGGGGGAGGAGGCAGAGTGAAACTGGGATGGGTGAAGAGAAACTGGGAGGGAGAGAATTACCAGAAGTTGGAGAATTCAATGTTCATGCCAAGGGGCTGGAGACTACCCAGACAGTATATGTGGATAATGGTTGAAGGTCAATCGTCACCTGGAGTTCTGTGACTAGTGGGGTGCCCCAGGGTCAATGTTGGGTTCTCTGTTACTCATCAGTTATGCAAGTACTTTGGATATGAATACACATGGGACAATTAGCAGGTTTGCTGATGATACTAAATGAGGGGTTCTTGGTAATAGCAAAGCCAGTTACAATGAATTACAAAGATATCTTGATAAGTTAGGGAGACGGGCTGAGGAATACCAAATGGATTACAACTTAGATAAGTGTGAGCTGATGTATTTTGGAGAATCAACTCAAGGTGGGACTTATGCAGTGAATGACAGGGCACTGATGAGTGTCGTGGACAGAGGGATCTGGGAGGACAAGTGCACAGTTTGCTGAAAGTGGCTGTACAGGGTGGTGGAGGAGGTATTTAGCATGCTAGTCTTCATTAGTCAAAGTCAGTTCAGGAGAAGGGGCATCGTGTTACAGTTGGTGATGACACATAGGGATAATTGTGTACAGTTTGGGTCACCCTGACACAGGAAAGACATTGTCCAGCTGGAGTGGGAGCAGATGAGACTTATGAGGATGCTGCCTGGACTAGAGAGCCTAGGTTATAGTGAGAGGTTGGCCAGTTTGGATCTTTATTTCCTGGATTGCAGGAGAATGAGGGGTGACCTCACAAAATTTATGAAATCATGATGGTGTGGATAAGGTCATTAGGATATGGATGGGATGTTACCTAGAGCCTGAGAAAGGCCCCAAAGGATCTATGTTTGATTCTCACCTATCCTTCTACTTTCAGTACGTTGACAAAGTCATCCACAGATGTGAAGGGAGTTTCACATGCATGTCGACAACAAATGGAACCAACAAGACTCATCCTCTATTTTACAGTGCCATCATCATTTGTGTTGGCACACGGTCAAGTGGTTAAGTCATTGGTCTAGTGATCTGAAGGTCACTAGTTCGAGCCTCAGCTAAGGCAGTGTGTTGTGTCATTGGGCAAGGCACTTAACCACACATTGCTCTGCAATGACACTGGTGCCAAGCTGTATCAGCCCTTCCCCTTCCCTTGGACAACATCGGTGGCATGGAGAGGGGAGACTTGCAGCTTGGGAAACTGCTGGTCTCCCATACAACCCTGCCCAGGTCTGCGCCCTGGAAACTTTCCAAGGCGTAAATCCATGGTCTCTCAAGACTAACGGTGCCTACCATCAACTCTGTACAGTCAGATTCCTTGTCCAGTCATGTCCGAGCATTTAATGTTACTTTTGTTAAACACTAAGAAGAATAAAACTAATGCATTTGCCACTCATTACACTTTTTCACATCCGCTACTGACTACATTTCCCTCCCTGGTCTGTCATTGGTTGAATCAGACTGTTCATAATTCAGTACCCAAACCAACATGGAATTAAATCTCATGAAATCTCCATCACTATGATATCCTACTTCCAACCCTCCTTGGTCACTTTCCCAATGCCATTCCTCACAGGTGTAAAACTGAGGCAGATGTGGTGTATTGATAGTCACAGCTCTACTGCTGTACCTATAGGTAAATTCAATGGCAGAGCAGGCGGTGGGATAAACCAGCATATGACTGTCAATACAACAAAGCCTAGATCCATATTACCAGATTTTCTGAAGCGTGAATGCCTGATAACTAGTTGTTTCCCTTTCTCCTATTCTACTATTGTTCACTATGATTCAGCTGCGACTCTCAACAACTTCCTGACTGACAGATAGCAGTCAGTAAGGATAGGCAGCTATGTCAGTAAGACATAGTCATTCTCAACACTGGTGCCCCATAAGGCTGTAACCTCAGCCCCTGCTCTACTCCCTCCACACTCATGATTGCGTTGTCAGATTCTGCCCGAACTCCATCTCCCAGTTCACTGATGCTACCACTGCACTCTCTCTGCAACACTCTATTCTGCATTCCGTTTCACTTTAGCTTGCACTACCTCAATGCACTGTTGTAATGAATTGATATGCATCAATTTTGTCAATGTATCTTGGTGCATGTGCCAATAGTAAACCAATTTACCAGCTTCCATAGAACAGCACTGGACAGGTTATCTGGCCAACAATATTGTGATGACCTTTATGCTAGTCTACAGTAAATTGTTTCCCTTCCTGTGCATATTCCTCCATTCACTTCATATTTACGTGTCCATCTAAAGATGTCATAAGCTCCACCAGACTGCTTAACATCACTCCTACCCCTGGTAACCAATTCCAGGCAGCTACCACTCTCTGTGCAAAAAATTTGCCCCTTGTTTCACCTTTAAACTTCCCCCTCTATCCTTAAATGCATGATCTCTGATGTTTGACATTTCTACCCCAAGGAAAATATTCTGACTTCCACCCTGTCGTAATTTTAAAATCCTCTAGTTAGTCTCCCCTCAGCCTCTGAGGCTCTATAAAGAAAGCACAAAGGTTTTCCAATCTTTTCTAAGACTCTACACCCTCTAATCTAGTCAACATCCTGATAACCTCTTCTGTACCCTTTCTACAGTCTCTACATCCATCCTATAATGGGCTGATCAGAACAACGCACAGTATTCCAAGTGCAGTCTGATGTTGGTAAATTGGGCAGGGAAATGGTCAATAGAATTTAACCCTGCTAAGTGTGAAGTGATTAACTTTGGGGATATCTATAAAAGGAAAACATACATAATAAATGTTAGATCCCAAGGGATACTGAGCCACAATGGACCTCATGCCCAAAGATCTCTGAAGATGACACTACAGGTAGATAGGGTAGTGAAGATGGTAACTGCATACTTACCTTCAGTAGTCAGGGCAAAGAGTAAAAGAACTCACAGACTTTCACCAGGTTAAACAGAGCAGAGTTTATTCCCTGTTACAAATTCCTATTCTGGTTGTCTATCTCAAATTTTAGGTTTGGTAATTCCTTTTCAAAAGGTTTAGTGTGATGTTTCATTGAATGAATCCAGTGGTCGGAGGCTTATAATTGGTGAGTCTTGATGAAACTGGAGATAGTTGTTATATCTAATTCCAGCAAAAGAAATACCATCCTGATAGTAATTATCTGATTGTAAGTGCAGTCAATGAAATGAAGGAGGAGACGAAGAGAATTTGCAATACAGTTCAAAAAACAATCAGAAGTATCCAACTTTTAGTGGAACTCTATGAAAGAGTCTGAGAAATTCTAGAGTGATAACAAATGAAAAATATTTTAAATTAGAAATGGTGAAGAGGGTAGAATACTTTATTAGTATATTCGTCCTTCATAACTGTGACCTGTGCTCAAAACAGCTGAGAATGATAGAAACTCTTGCTACACTTGGTTCTGAAGGGTTCAACTGATATCAGGTTTGGACAGTTTACAATTGATTTCAGTAGCCCAGTGGCTAGGTCAAAGGGCAAGCCATCAGAACTTCCTCTTCTGATTAATAACTAGTGATCTCTGATGAAAGTACATTTGTGGATGTCAGCTGAGGACAGGATTAAGCTTGCATGCATTGCAATCCAATGTCATTGAGTTTGGACAACATTCAGACGTGGGCTGATACATAGCAAATAACAATCAATGCATGCAAATGCCACTCAATAAAAATCTGCAAGAGATTCCTACAACCTCTCATTGGTATTCATAATACTATTGAATCACTCATGATCAATCATCAGCATTAGTGAGGTCACTGGTGATCAGAAAATTTCTATAGAATAATGTGGCTGAATGTGCAGGCCTGAGGCTGGATATTCAGTAGTGAATGACACCATTAACCCCTTACCGTCTTTCCATCATCTCCTTCGCAAGGCAGTGGCTAAGTTGTTAGAATTTTCTCCACCTGGCAGCATGAACACAGTTCCAATAACATTCTAGGAACTCAGCACTATCCAAGACAAGACTTGACTGGTGCCCAAGTTAATTGTGCATCCTTATAACCCTCCTTCTATAACATGCTTTATGAGAAATCTCAGTTGGATCCACTGCAGCACTAAGTGAACACTTCCATCCTTAAACTACACCCTGGCTGTAAGCTACTCTCGCCCAATGGCTCAATACTTGCCTCATCCGTAAATTCTGCACTGGTTACGATGGCTGTGGATGTGAAAGTAAGTGACGGCATGTTTTCATTATTATTGTCCTCTTGGCTGAACAAGTTATGGATCTGAATGAGGATAGAAACAATAGTATGATTGAAGAGAATGTGATTATTAAGACTGGCATGGGGATACAAGCATGTTCAGGTTTCAGATTTATTTATCACATGTACTTTGAAATTCGTTGCTTGTGTTAACAACCAGCACACCAAGGTTGTACTGAGGGCAGCCCACAAATTGTAGTAAATATGAGGTTCATGCTGATAGCATCATCAGCTGTTAATTTCAAATAAGGTATGGGGCAAAATGAGAAAAGAAAGATAAAGTATGATAGTATCACCAGCATCAGTGGTTCCAGCCTCATTGCTTGTTAGGGCTGCAAAATAGCCACTCCAAGGACTATTGGGCTAGAAAATGCTGACATTCTCCACAACATCTTTCCTCCAGCTGATGTATCCTCTTGTGAGAGAGGCTTTCCCTTATGAGAGAGAGGAATTCAGCATCATTTAGTTTGATAAGGTGAAAAAGTTGTCATGGGTTGGAACTAGCAGTGGGTGTTTAAACTGTGAGATGGGGGTATAAGGTTTGGAAAAAGAATGATGATGGGTTGGAGTGTGTTGATGTTAAATATGACCCTTTTTAAAAATAGAAATCATTGGTAGTTAAGTGATAGGAGAATGTCTGCCTACAGTAGTTCATTGGATAACATTTGGTAATATCTTAACAAATAGTGATTTGTTGATTTTCACCGGGGTACTTGGGGCATGATTCCTGGCATTGACCTCAGAAACATTAACTCTCTTTTGGATATGTGTCCACATGATGTCCTGGTGTTTACAGGGCATCCTCTTCCTTTGTTCTATTTTAACCGTGCCCTCTAGAGCAGAATTCGTAGGTCTAGAAATCTACTGTCTGCTGTGTTCTGAGGTTCTTTGTTTCCCAAGTACACTACTGGCAGCACTTGCCCCAGTCACAATGACTTCTCCTTAAAGATGTACAGGGTAGCTTTAAATAATGCTAGTTAGCCTTAACTGTTACAGGCCATTCATGATTCTGACTCCCTGCTGATTTATTCAATCAATAGCTCTGTTAGCACTGGCTAGCTGCTGAAGTCATTAAAAAGGACAGACAGCATGAAGTTGGTGTACTATCCACAATGCCATCAATGGTCAGAACAACATTCTTGTGCTTGTTTTTGGAGTGATCAGATTAAGGTTTATAGCATTTTACTATTCCTCTCAGAATGCCCAAAGTCTACCTCATTCAATATAAGGAGCAAAGGTTAGGGGTATGTGAAATAATAAAACATTGGTATTTTACTCACTGGGAAAGAATTTTCAATTACCAACTGGTTAAAAAGATTCATGCAAATATATTGTTATATTAAAAATTCAAATATTTCATATTAAAATCAGTAAAAGGTGCAGGAAAGTTCAACAAGTACCGAAGAGTCAAAGGGGAAGAGAGGTGAATAAATCCTAAAGACAAACCAGGAGCTGAGCAAATTAAGTCTCACTGTATGTGAGGACTGTGAAAATGTAAAAGGATTAACATATGTGGTAATGAGGTAATTAAATCCTGAGTTCTTTCATTGTAATGATTTTACAACACATCTTTAGTGTTACTGCTTCTAGATTCTTCCTGCAAATATTTTCTTAATTGCTAAAGAGACAATATGTGCCCTACTGTTCCTTTCATAACATTAGATTAAAACGAAGACTGGTGTAAGGCTCCTAGAGACTACCAAGAATTTGAAATAAAACAGACATACCATTAGGAGAAACAAAAGGATGGTCTGCCAGATAAATTATTAACTACCCACTGGACAGGGACAACAGTTCAGTGTCTGGTTTGATGGACTGAGGCAATACTGTCACAAAACCTACCCAAAGTCAACATATCATAAAGTTCTTTGTTCTTGTAAAATGGTCTTTAATTTTTAACATAAACTTTCTATTTGGTATGCATAGGCTCAGGTAAGATTAAGGGACATGTATATAGTAGGGTTTAATAGATTATCAGCTGGGTTTTGGAAAAAATTGTCAAGATTTGTATCTGTGATGGAGTAGTGTTTGATGTAAATTTAATTTGAAGTGATGTATGAAATGGCTTCGGGTGGTAGTATGTGCTCCCTTCTGCTCACAGGAGAACTAAGGGGTAGCAGCTGGACTGGGTCCTTCTCTCTGTACCCAACAGCAGATCCTAAGCAGGATTAATGAGGCGATCTGTTCACCAGTGATCACAAGGTGGTACGGTGTGTTTACTAGCAACAATGAGAGATAGAGGTACTGGTTTGCTTTTGGGTGCCAATTGTCAGATACAACTCACAGACTGGAAGAGGTCAGCAGTCTGCTTTTCAGCAGCAACAAATTTTTTTTACCTTCTATTAGCCTTTGTGTTTAACTGAGCATTGAATGAATGCAAGGCTAATTCAGAATTCCCCCGTCATCATCATGATTTCCACTAAATGTGTATAATAAATGACATGAAGATGAGCTGAGCCTGAATGAATAGTGAATGGCATTCATCAGCTGAACGGATAGTCCAGATCCAATTATATGTATTCATTAAGTGATAATGATATCACGGTCTTTAACAAGAAGGAAAGATCGTAATTGAATAATAACAGTTGTACAATCCCAACGGAACTCGCTCTTCATCCCAGCACAGTGACCCTGGGGGACGGTGCTGGATTGATGGAATTCTATTTCCTTTTGATAGATTTATTATGAAGGCTGAGTGGACTCACTGCTCCAGTTTGTCACTCACAGTAATCAGCCTCACAAGGCCCAGAGCATTGGAGTCTTTTGTACCCAGTTGACACCGACAAGGTTAGGAGGGAGGATGACAGAACACCCAAAGCCCCATGGAACACAAATAGAAGACATATATTATGCACAAAACACTGAATGGGGGAAAAATAAGAAAGGGCCAGCTGAGCTCTATACTGGGACTGAATTTTAATCTATTAGAAAACCACATTTCAGATGTGTATTTATCAACTTGCAAACGTAAAGCTAAATTTTTGCTTTGGTGCCAAGGCATAGAAAAATATTATTTTAAACCATAAAATAGTAATATCAATTTAGACATTAATAACTAGGGCCCTCCAAACAACAATAATCTTATTCAGCATGTTGGAATGAAACAACCATTTATTAATTTATTTTCTAATTTTTTTCCCTTTTCTGTCTTTATTCTTAGGAGATACATGTCATTTTGTTAAGATCCCAGATCCCACAGATGCTGCCTGTCCTCTGGATGCTTTGGTTGAGCAGGCTCTATTTACTTGTAAAACATAATAATCCAGTTCTGTGAAGGACTGGCTGGCATGAGAACACAGAGAATATTTGGGATTACAGTGAAGCATGATATTCATGAGTTATTCCTGGCAGATAAGGTAAAGGAGATTTCTGGAAGATTCTATATTAAGACTAAAAGGTAGCGAGGGAGAGAGTAGGTCCCCTTAAGGATCAAAGTGGGAATGGTAATGTGAATATTTCTCATCTGTCTGTGCTATAAGGAGAGGCTGGATAAACTTTGGGTTGTTTTCTCTGGAGCAGTGGGATCTGAGGGAGACCTGGTTGAGGTTTATAAAATCAGGAAAGACATAGACAGAGTGGACAACTGGTATCCTTTTTATCCCCAGGTTGAAATGTCTAATACTAGAGAGCGTGCTTTTAAAGAGAGAAGGGGGAAGTTTTTTTTGTCAGCGGTGATGGTGTTGGCAGATATGATAGAGGGACTTAAGAAGTACTTAGACAGGAACATGAAGGGATGTGAAGGCTCTGCAGGAAGAAGGCAAAGGAATTAGGTTTCATCAGTTAAATTAGTTTGGCACAACATTGTGGGCTGAAGTGCCTTTTCCTGTGTTGTACTACTCTGTATTACCTGCATTTACCATAGAGAAGGACATGGAATGTAGTGAGCTCGGTGGGGGAGGGGGGAGTAGTGTGGAGGGAACAGCAATAGTCTGGAACATATCAACATTACAAAGGGAGAGGTGTTGGAGGTTTTAAAATGCATAAAGGTTGACACATCTTTGGGGCGTGACCAGGTGTATTCCAGAATGTTATCAGAAGCAAGAGAGGAGTTGCTGAGACACCGGCAGAAAGTTTTGTATCTTCATTAGCTACTGTTGTTATGTCAGAAGAGTGGAGGCGGGGTGACGTTGTGTCTTTATTTAAGAAGGGCAGCATGGATAAACCAGTGGAATGCAGGTTGCTGAGTTTTCCATCGGTAGTGAGAAAGTTATCTCAGAAAGGATTCTGAGGGACAGAATTTGCTTGCATTTGGAAAGTCAAGGGTTGATTAGGGAATAGCCAGCATGGTTTTATGTGTGGGAAATCATGTCTCACAAATTTGACTGAGTTTCTTAAAGAGGTGAGCAAGAGGATTGACAAATAAGGACAGTAGTCGCTGTCTAAACAGACTTCAGTGGACCATTGCTTTTTAGATGAGAAACTTGTGACCAACATTGTGCTGCAGAGATTGGTGCTGGGTCCTCTGCTCTTGGTCATATTTACTCATGATTTGGATGAGAATATAGATAGCATGATTAGTGGGTTCGCAGATAACACTGCGAAGTTACGGGTATCGTGGACAGTGGAGAAGATTTTTGAAGGTTGTAACAGTATAATACAGTCAGAATCAGAATCAGGTTTATTATCACCAGCATGTGTTGTGGAATTTGTTAATTTAGCAGCAGCAGTTCAATGCAGTACATAATAATACAGAAATAAGAAAAATCAATCAATTACAGTAAGTAATATGCGTACTGAATAGATTAAAAATAGTGCAAAAACAGAAATAATACATATTAAAAAAAGTGAGGTAGTGTTCATGGGTTCAATGTCCATTTAGGAATTACATGGCAGAGGGGAAGAAGCTGTTCCTGAATCACTGAGTGTGTGCCTTCAGGCTTCTGTACCTCCTACCTGACAGTAACAGTGAGAAGAGGAGATGCCCTGGGTGATGGGGGTATGGACATCACCTTTTTGAGGCACCGTTCTTTGAAGGTGTCTTGGGTACTGTGGAGGCAAGTACCCAAGATGAAGCTGCACACAGGCAGCATCTATAGGAAGAAGTACAGTCGATGTTTCGGGCCGAGACCCTTTGTCAGCATGCAAGTCCTGACGAAGGGTCTCGGCCTGAAACATCGATTGTACTTCTTCCTATAGATGCTGCCTGGCCTGCTGCGTTCCACCAGCATTTTGTGCTTGTTGCTTGAATTTCCAGCATCTGCAGATTTCCTCGTGTTTGCAAGTGAAGCTGACTAATTTTACAACTTCCTGTAGCTTCTTCTGGTCCTGTGAAGTAGCCTCCCCATACCAGAAAGTAATGTAGCCTTCCAGAATGTTCTCCACGGTACATCTATGGAGGTTTTTGAGAGTTTCAGTTGATAAACTTCAACCTCTCAATGAAATATAGCCATTGTCTTGTCTTCTTTATAGCAGCGTTGATGTGTTGGGACCAGGTCAGATCCTCGGAGATCTTGACACCCAGGAACTTGAAATTGCTCACTCTCTCCACTTCCCTTGTCTTATCCTTCCTGAAGTCCACAATCAGCTCTTTCATCTTGCTGATATTGAGTGCAAGGTTGTTGTCGCAACATCACTCAATTAGCTGGTATATCTCGCATCTGTATGGCCTCTCATCTCCATCTAAGATTCTACCGACAGTAGAATTAACATAGGCAAATTTATAGATGGCATTTGAGCTATACTTAGCCACACAGTCATGCGTATATAGAGAGTAGAGCAGTGGGCCAAGCACACCCAGAGATGTGCCAGTGTTGATTGTCGCGAAGAGGAGATGTCATCAATCCCACAGATTGTGGTCTTTCAGTTGGAAAGTCGAGGATCCAATTGCAGTTGGAGGTACAGAGGGCCAGATTCTGTAATTTATCGATCAGGATTGTGGGAATGAAGGTGTTAAATGCTGAGCTATAGTCAACAAATAGCATCCTGACATAGGTGTTTGTATTGTCCAGGTGATCTAACACTGCATGAAGAGCCATTGAGATTGCATCTGCCGAAACCTATTGTGGCGATAGGCAAATTGCAGTGGGTCCAGCTCCTTGCTGAGGCAGGAGTTTATTCTAGCCATAACAAACCTCTCAAAGCATGTCATCACTGTAGATGTGAGTGCTACTGGATGATAGCCATTAAGGCAGCTCACACTATTCCTCTTCTATCCACAGGGAAAGAGAGCAAGGGAATGGCAGATGGAACGGGCATCAAGTGATGTATTTTGGGAAGTTAAACTAGAGAAAGACATACATAGAACGACAGGGACTTGGTTTCTTGGGGTATGGGTGCAGAGTTTCCTGAAAGTTGCAACAAAGGCAGACTGGGTGGTGAGAAGGCATATGGCACACTAGACTTCATCAGCTGTGGCACTAAGTACATGAATTTAGAATTGGCTTGCCCACAGTAGGCAGTGGGTGATAGTAGATGGAGCATATTCTGCCTGGAGGTCAGTAACCAGTAGTGTTCCACAGGGATCTGTTCTGGGACACCTGTTCTGAGATTTTTTAAATAAGTAACTTAGACGAGGAAGGGAGTGAGTTAGTAAGTTTGCAGGTGAGGGTTGTTGATATTGTGGATAGTGTAGAAGTTTGTTGCACTTTACAATGAGACATTGACAAGGATGCAGAGCTGTGCTGAGAAGTAGCAAATGCAGTTTAATCCAGAACAATGTGAAGTAATGCAGTTTGGAAGGTTGAATGTGAAGGCAGGGTACAAGGTGAATGGCAGCTTTCTTAGCAGTGTGGAAGGACCTTGAGGTCCAAGTCTGTAGATCCATCAAAGTTGCGATGCAAGTTGATAGGGTGGTTGCCGGTGTTTTGGGTGTTGACCTTCATTAGTCAGGGGATTGAGGTCAAGAACCACAAGATATTGCTGAACTCTATAAAATTCTGCTTAGACCACACTCAGAACATTGTGTTCAGTTTTGATCACCTCATTATAGGCAGGATATGGAAGCTTTAGAGGCAGTGCAGAGGAGATTTACCATGATGCTGCCTGGATTAGAGAGCATCGCTTAGGAGAATACATTGAGCAAACTAGTCTTTTCTCTTTTTGTGGGAAGGAGGATGAGAGGTGACATCATAGAGGTGTATAAGACGATAAGAACCATGGACAGAATGAACAGCTAGTGCCTTTTTTTCGGGGCAGCAAGGGCTAATATGAGAGGACAGACAATTTAAGGTGATTGGATGAAAGTCAGAGATAGGTTTTATTTTACACAGAGAGTGGTAAGTGCATGGAAAGCACTGTGGGGGTGGTGGTAGAAGCAGATACATTAGGAACATTTAGGAAACTCTTAGACAGGGGCATGGAGGGATACGTAGGAAGAAAGGTTTAGATTAGGGGTCCACAACCTAATGATGGTATACTTGATGGTATTGGTCCATGGCATAAAAAAGTTTGGGGCCCTTGGTTTTGATTGATCTTGGAGGTTAAAATGTCTGCACAACATCATGGGCCAAAGAGTCTGCACTGTGTTGTACGGTTTATATTCCATTAACTCAGTTAAGAAACTTTCTGGCATAAAACTACTGAAGAAGGCAAGTGTATGGAGGAGATTGTCTGAAAGCCTGAGTTTAGTGCAAAAGAATGCTAAGCAAAATGGAGGAAGTAGTATCACCTTGGCAACGCAGCCTCATGCAGAACCTGAGCTCTGCTTTTTCATAGAAGTGGTGACCAACTCTGTTTGCACATTTTTGGATCCTACCATAATGCGATCACTGGTGATTGATAGCATAGCTTCCATGATCTGATTTGTGTAGCAGACGCTCAGACTGCTGTTAGGAGAAGCTACGTTACTGCCATGTAACTTCATAAGTCTGCTATCAAAACTGTGGATTACAGTTTGCGAAGGGAATTTCCAAATGTGATGGATAACCAAAAAACTGAGCGCTAAAGGTGCCCCTCAAAAACCGTCCATAGGAATGAAAATGCTTTATGGAAGGGAAACCTATTGTCCTTCTTCAGAATGGTAGCTGTCAGCCTCCCAATTTTGCTGCTCTTTTTGTTGCCTGCCAGCCAGTCTCAGATGGTATGATCCACAGACTGGCCTCTGAGAGCCACAGCTGTGTAAACTTATTTTCATCTCCTCCAGTAGCTTTCCACAGTCATTGGAGAAGTTTCGTCCAGAAGAGTTGGGCAGGCTCAAGGGAAACAAGCTATAAGGGACCACACAAAAACAGGGGCTGCAGATCCTGCAATCTTGGCAGAAAGAAACTGTGATGAGAGGCCAAGGCGAGGATGGTTGGACTCAAGTGCTGGAGTATCTGAGGCTGGAATCGAGACACCATGTGAGACTGAAACGAGAAAAGAATACTAAACTAGATGCTAGACAATAGTGCAAGTAGAGCTGACGATTGAACACTGACCCTCCATTCAGATGCTCCATAAATATTGAACTGCTGACACCAAAACCTGGCTGCCAATTAGCAGAAAGGTCCTGAATCCTTAAAGAGGCTGTGCCAGCTCGCCACATTCCGGAAAGTTAGGGTGTCTAAACCCTGGATGTCGGCGCGGTTGGGTGTATATCGTAACAGAAACAAACTGCTGGAGGAGCTCAGTGAGTCAAGTAACATCTATGAAGGCAAAAGGGTGGTCAGCATTTTGGGTCTGGGCCCTGGATCAAGAACCTTTAGTTTGTTCTAATGCATTAAAAGTATAAGTGGACTTCTGTGTGCAATATTAAATGACTTAATATATAATGTAATATAGTGGTTTGCTCTTTTTACTCTACGTAGTATAATTTTTCATTGTGGCCAAATGGACGCCATGCTGCCCACAGACAATTCAAAGGCCTGCTACTCTTCATCTTAAAAAGGTGTGCAGCAAGTGGCAACAATGATGAATTCTGATGCACACCATCAGATATTGCAGGCTCTTGCAGACAACTTTTTCAGCTGACCTTCTGCTCTGTCGCATTGTAGATGACAGCATGGCAATCATTGTAAGCATTGTCGGTTTATGTTTAGGCTTTATATACCCATTATTGCTCAGTGCCTAGACTTGTTGGTCAGTAGCTGTTCGGACATGGTGGATCAAATGGAGGTGGTACTAAAGACTATTGCAGGATGAAGGACTCATGACTGCCACTGGGAAATTCATTTGGCCTACATTAATAATCTGTTTATTATTGTCACATACACTGAGATGCAGTGAAAAACTTGGTTTTGCATGGAATTCAAACAGATAATTTCAAACACATTTCAAAAATATTGAAGCAGTATAAGGGAAAAACAATAACTGAATGCAGCATATACAGTTACATTAACAGAGGAAGTGCAGTGCAGATAGACAACACGGTGCAAGGGCAATGATGAGGTGGATTCTGAGGTCAAGAGTTCATCCTCAACATACAGACGTGCTTTATATGAGCTGTGACCTGTGGTCACACACATACATTACGTTAAAGTGGTGGAATTCCTTTCAATTCACATGGAGAGCATAGTCAAAATATGACTGCCACAAAGCCATACACATGCCATCAATGATACTTGGCACAGTGGGAAAGCTTGTAATACTAGAAAACCATATGTTCTCATTGCCTGCTGGTCTCTGTTAAAGGAGAATGAAATGTAGTTAACTCTCTTTGAATAGGGAGCTTCAGTGACCTCCCTTACAAAAGACTGGATTGTCAATTGCAAGATGGTGGAAATATCTCCAGCTTCAACACAGAAGAGGCTATTTACTTTATCTATGTTCAGTGAAAACATACCATACCTTTTCCCATGATCTCGATTCCAAGGACAAGAATGATCTAGTCTTATACATCTCTCAGAGCCATGCCTCACATAAATATTTTTTTAAAACACCCAAAAGATTAACCAAGGTCAGTGCCTAAAATGTTCTTCTTCATGGTGCCTGAACCCCTTACCCACTCCACCTGTCTAAAATTCTCTCCTAGTTTAAAACAAACACAATGGTTTGAGAATAATGAGGAGAAGCTTTATTTTACACCTGTGATGAACACAAAAATAAAAGATGAATAAATCATATTTTTCACCACCTGTGATAAAACTGCATAAATTGTATTATAACTTGTATCCCCAGGTTATAAAATGTGCCTGAAGGTTTTATGACAAATTATTGGAGTGATGCAAGTACCTTTAGTCTCTGATGCTGGCCATTTCGGGCTTACAGTTCTGTTAGGCAAAATACACAAAGCACAGGACTAATACATTCAACAATGGGTTACTAATAGAACTAAAAATGAAAATCTATAATGAAGGTGTGTCGTTTTGGGAATGAAATGGGGATCAGAAAAACAATCAGGAGAACAGAGGTGATTTGTTAAATATTTTACAAGGACATTACTAACACCACACTTCTTCCACTTGATGGTATAAATCCTATTAATGTGATTTATGTCTGAATCAGCATTATTCTTTTATTTACTGTGATCTAGCTTTTAGCAATACAGGATTGTTATTAACAGTACTTCAGCAAAAATCAAGCCTCTGACAGCATTTTGATATTTGAAAGTACTTCATGCAATATCCACACCTGGTATAATTACTGTAACTGGCTTGGAGGACAAGTTACTAATATTGTTTTAATTATTAAGGAGGGCTGTTATGACTTCTTATGAAGTATACTTATAAGGATGAATGCAATAAAAGAAAAGGTGAATTGAATGAAGCAGAACTGGTTAAGTGATGCCAAGTTTCCGATTTCAAAGCATGGAAATTGTGGAAAGAACAGACGAAAAGGAATAGGCATTTTCATTATTTTGAGATCACTGAGATCAAGAAGCTGCAAAAATGGTACAACATTCAACATTTAGAGAGCTGAAATGGGACAGCGATTGCTTGTGAGGTGTACGAGGCATGCTGGAAGGGTATCCTCAAATGTGAGACTAAAGTACTATCTTAAATAACTTATTTCTAAGCTTTTGATCGCACTGCACCAAAGGTTGTCATGGGGAGAAAGCTTGTGGAACTTCAAGCTGCTGGGACGCAAGTCTTCTCAACGTGGCAGCTACATGGATTCCAATGCAAAATGAGTTTCGATGCCAAACACAGTACTAAGTGCACTGAAGTTACAAAAGAACACCAATCTCACTTGGAGAGACCATAAGAATATTTATTAAGGACGCTGCACCACACAGTCTGTTTCTAACACATGTTCAAGACCCACAAGGAGGACTCACCAGGCAGAGCTTTGTCCAGTAATTGCCCCACTGAACTAATATCTCCTGACTTTGGTTTCATTCTTTCTCTCTGGTTCTGTCCCTTCCCACTCATACTTCAGACATCCTCCACCACTAATAGTTTATAATTTTCTGACCCTAACTAGTTCATATTCACCATGGACATACATTCCTTCTGCACTTCCACCCATATCTGAACAATCTTTGCTTCAATCCTGCTCAGGGTGCCCTCCCCAACTCTTTCTCTGGTACATAATGACTACATTTGTGCTGCTTTCTACATTCATGCAGAAAAGAAAAATCACCTTTGAGCAAACTTGCAACCTTCTCTCACTTTAATTTGGACCATCAGTGACTTTTTCCTTTATGGATCTCTCCATCTCTATTAAGAGAGGGAAAAACAACATCCTACAAGTCCACAGAATTCATGGTTCCCTTGAAAATGCTTCCTCCAACCCTTCCATTATCTTAATTCCTCTGTTTCATTTTATATTTGTTCTAATGTTGAGACAAGTGCTACTGAACCTTTTCTTTCTTTCTTTTTTAACCATGGCTTCCCTTATACCATAGGGAACAGAGTCCTTAATTGCATTTCATTTATTTCCTGTTCCTCAGCCCTTAGTCCTGCCCTCCTGAACAGTACAAGAAGAGACTGGTTAGAAATAGCATGTTGTGCGTGGGAGGCCATGTCTGATAAATCCATTGGAGGTTTTCGAAGAGATACTAAGGGGATAGGTGAAAGATAAGGCAATGGATGTTATCTACA
This sequence comes from Hemitrygon akajei, assembly GCF_048418815.1. Classification (NCBI taxonomy): domain Eukaryota; kingdom Metazoa; phylum Chordata; class Chondrichthyes; order Myliobatiformes; family Dasyatidae; genus Hemitrygon; species Hemitrygon akajei. Next base: position 59,892,064 of record NC_133135.1, read on the forward strand.
TTGATTTTAGTAAGTCCTTTGACAAGGTACTGGATGGCAAGCTGATCAGGATGAATAGGTCACATGGGATTCCTGGGAGCTAGTGAGGTGGATTCAGAATTGGCTCAACGATAGGAAACAGGGTTGGTGGTTCAAAGCTGATTCTCTGGAGGCCTGTGACTAGTAAGCTGCCGCAGGGGTCTGTGTTGAGGACTTTGTTTTATTTACATAAGTAATGAAAAACAGAGGTTTTGCATATGAATGTACATGGCACTATAGCAAGTTTGCTGATGTTACTAAATTAGAGGGTCTTGTTGATGGAGAAGCAGGTTGCAATAAATTGCAAAGAGGTGTTGATTAGTTAGGGAGGTGGGCTGAAGAATGGCAAATGGCTTTCAATGAGGTGTTGCATTTTGGATAGTCAAACCAGGGTAGAACTCATAAAGTGAATGGCAAGGCACTGACAGGTGTTGTGGGACAGAGTGACCTGGGAGCAAGAGAGAACAGTTGGCTGTGCAAGCAGATAGGATGGTGAAGAATGGTCAAGGCATCAAGGCATTATTTGGAGGCCATTACGTTGCAATTATTGATGAGGCCTCACTTGGAGTATTGTGTATAGTATCATTCATCCTGTTATGGGAAAGACATTGTCAATCTGGAGAGAGTGCAGAAGGGATTTATGAGAGTGTGGCTAGACTTGAAGACCTGAGTTGTAAGGAGAGTTTGGCAACAATGGGTCTTTATTCCTGGAGTGCAAAAGGATGAGGAGTAACCTCGCAGAAGTTTATAAAATCAAAAGGCGCACATATAAGGTAGTATATGGTCGTAGTCTTTTCCCCATGGCTGTGGAGTTGAAAACCAGAGGGCACAGACACAAGACAAGAGGGGAGAGATTTAAAAGAGACCTGAGACACAACTTATTTACACAGGGCAGAGTGAGTATCTGAAATGCGGAAGTGACTGGTGTGGGTACAATTGCAACATCTAAGAGGTGTTTGGATAGGTATATGGAAGGGAAGAGGCTTGGGGGGGGGGGGTTACGGGCCAAATGCAGGCCACTGGGACTAGCAGGGAGGATGCTGTGGAGGGCTTCGAGCAGTTGGTCAGAAGGGCCTGTTTCTATGACTCTGACTTCACATGGACCTTACCTTCCATCCAACCAGCCTCCACAATCATTCTTTGCTATTTCTGTCAGGTCCAGCAAAATTCAACCACCAGACACATAGTCCCCTCCCCTTCACTTCCAGCATTTCAAAGGAATCGACCCTTTCATGTCTCCTTGGTTTGCTTCCCATCGCCGTCTACTATTTCCTTATCCTCTGGTACTGATACAAACAAACCGCAGATATTTCAGTACTTGCCCTTTCATCTCTTCATTTTCCAACATTTAGGCACCCAAACAGTCTCTCCAGGCAATGAGAAACTTGCACTTATTCTAATCCAGTGTACTACATTTGGTATTCACACTGGGGCTTCCTCAACAAATGAGAAACCAAACAAGAATTGGGCGATAGTGTACAATCTGCAGGAGTAACAGTAAGCTTCCAGTTGCCTACTACTTAAATTCACCATCCCTGTCCCACATCGGCCACTCCATCTGTGCCTCTCTTCACTGTTACAATGAGGCCCACAACAAATTCAAGGAACATCTCACCTTCTGCTTAACATGTTACAGCCTACAGGACTAAATACTAAATTCTGCACCTTTAGATAACTTGCTCTTTCTTACTACTTGTATTAGGATAGGCCATATTTACTTTCTTTTTACCTTATTCTTTCATTTGTATAGTCCTGCTGACAAAGCAGTTTAACAGACCTGAATAACTACACTATTTCATCCTATCATGAATTTCCCTTTGTTCTCCATTGCCCTCCTCCAACTCCTCTGCTACTCAGACTAACTTCATTCTTGCTTTTTTCACTTTTCAGGAAGGATCCCAGACCTGAAACGTTTCTTCTTCCACAGACGCTGCCTGAACTTTCTAGCATTTTCTGTTTTTGTTCTGTAACAAGAGTGGATTGAACACACTAACCAAAATGATTCAAATCAATTCTCCCTGTGAGCATGGCACCGTAGCACCTTGCAACATTTATTCAAAAGTTGCAGATTAGGTAGAGATTAATTACACAGATGACCTGAGAATATACGATGGCTGACCTGTCACTGACCAATTACAATCCATATACTTCAACTTTTTTTTTGCAATTTCCCTCAACAGCAGTATTTAAGGATTCAGAATAAAATAAACATATCATGGGAGTTATTATTCACATTAGTACAGTGTTTCATTCCGCTGGGAGATCACAACCGAGGGTGCAATGGCAGCATGAAGAGAGGAAGAACAGAGGAAGGAGTGATCGTTTTAATGGCGGGGGAGAAAAGTCTTGGCCTGAACAAATGGAGAAGAGGAACAATGTACTAATCCAAATCTTTGATGTATCGAAAATTTCAAAATTAAGTAGAAGTAATGGTCCATAAGGAACTGCCAAATTGCATCTTACTTGAACTTAAACTAAAGAGATGTATAAAATGTTTATTGGTGTGGGCCCAAGCATTGCAATAGCAGAGTGATCAAACACATCTTGACAAGAATACAACTGAGTACAAAAACACATTCACCTGCTTTCAAGAGATATCTTATTGCGAGTACAGGAAGGATCAATGGAATAATTATATTTTACAGCCATTGCTGAGTCCCAGAGCCTGAGATTACCTGAATACTCCAGTCACTACACTGCAGGGCGACTGTGCTCACGCTGAACCATTAATCTGTTTCAAAATGCCATAACATTTTCAAAAAAAAAGACGTCCGTGCTTTTTCAGTAATTAAAATGTCTATTTAAAGTTCATTATTTCCCACCGTTCTCAACCAAGAAAGGATTATTTAAAATGTATTCAAACTGATCTTTTTGAATAATTACTTTTTAGTCTCCATTTTTAGTACATAATGAAATAATAATCCATTAATTGACTACTTTCAGAACTAATTTATGAGCTTGTAAGGACCAAAAGAAAATGATAATTTCATCAAAATTTTGCCACATGGAGCATTTGAGCAGACACAGAAAGAATAATCCTAATTAATATAGATGCTGTTCCCATTAGGTATTATCATCATCTATCTTGCATGAGGTGAGAAAAAACTACTTAAGTGAGTTAAATTTTAAAATCCCTGAATCTTTTTGTGTGTCTGCTAATAATCGATATCCATCTGCTGCCCCAAAAGTTTTCCCTGAGGGGTAAAGACACCATTTGTATTGATAAGAAGGGAGTACTTAACTGGGCTATTTCAGGCACTGATAGCACCTCAAAACTGATTTGAGAGCCTGTAGTCTAGGAAGAAGCAAAGGTAATCTGCATTGATTCTTTTTGCCCTTCCACGAATATCTGTTGGAATGTCAGTGTCAAGTCTGTGAGGTAAGCAAGAATAGATTCAAGTTTGCCTGTGATGCCCTATAAGGTTGAACTGTTTGTTTCTATTTGGTGTTTAAGCTCCCAAATAAAGAAAGCAATTGGGGTGTTGCAGCCTAAAGGGTGTTTAAAAAATGTCACAATGATTGTGGAAACTATACTTCCAAGAAAAATGGCTTCATTTTCAAGAGATGATGTAAGAAATTACAAACAAAACACTTCTTTCTCCATTTTTATAAAACAAACCAACTTCAGTTGTTATAAATCAGATGCAATAAAAATGTTAGCAATACAAAGCAGACTAATTAGCAGCAACACTTTTTTTGTGTATGTTGCTTTGGATTTCCAGCATCTGCACATTTTCTCGTGTTAGTGAGACTAGAAGATTTAGATTAAGAATAACTTTATTAAACTTACATTGATCCTTCCTGTACAAGTTATAACAAGATATCATTTTCTTCTATCTCATCAACAAGATAATAATTTTTGTTTTGTCAGTCATTTGCTTCTGCTAAAGAGTTCACCCAAAGTATTAAAATGGCAACAATACTGTATTACTTAAATATTTATCAACACAAGATATTATATACTTTGCAATGTACAATTCTGTGGTCAATGTGATTTGTACATCTTCCTATTTCATTTCTGGATCAGTGAGCTGGTGCTATTAAATAGTCAATTGTTTTATTTTTGCCCCTCTTCCCTGAAATCTCTCTTGTTACATCTATTGTTTCAACTTCCCATTTCTATGCTGAGTGATCTAATCTCAGAGCATCAGTTGCTCATGCAGTTCTCTCACTTCCAATCTATATTTGCTATTCCTCAAAATCAGGAAGTAAAAGGAGCATGCTGTGAAAATTGATCTCCTATCAAAACCTGACATGAAATATAGAGGAGGCTTGACCCAAAATCAGAGCAGTGAGACGATTTAGAAGTAAATGGTATTTTACTAATAAACTGCAAAATAACAAGCCATGAGGAGCCACAAAACAAGAGAGAACAGATACTTAATATGCCAAGGCAACAAGGTAACTGAAGGCTAGGAGCAACTGGTTGTGGCTGGCTTGTTTGATGGGTGAACAAATGACTGCGGATGAGAGCTGGGTTTAAATAGGCTGCAGGAGATGAGTTGGAAACGAGTGGCACTTGACTCCTGTTAGCTGGGTGGAGACTGGGAGGTGCCTGCCTGTGTAGGCCTGACAGGACTCTGCCCTCCCACAACTGGCATCTTATGGTCCAGGATGATCCAGATAGGTCCGGTGGAACTCCTCAATGAGTGATGGATCCAGGATGATACTGGACAGCATCCAAGACCTCTCCTTCATACCCTTCCCAGATGGTCAGTTACTACACACCCCATCCATGTTGACATGAATCTATTCACCAGCACATAGTGTACAGTGACCAACCTTCCACCATCCTTGGTTCCAGAGGTGCAGGCTCAGTTGGGTTGAGTGGTCCATGGACAATGGGCTTCAGGCAGGACACATGGAAGGTAGGTGTGATCCTGAGAGATGGTGGCGGCTGGAGACTGTAAGTGACTGAATTGACCCAACGGGTTATCTTGAAGGGACCAATGAATGAGAATGAGAGCTTTCAGGAGTTGATGTGCAGGGGCATGTCTTGGGTTGGACAGCCAGACACGGTCCCCAGGCCAGAGTAGTCTGGTTGGGCATTGACAGCAGTTGGCCTGACGACTGTAAGTGCAGTTGGCAGCTAGGATGGCTCTCTGTGCTCTCTTCCAATCATTCCAGCAATGGGCAAACTGGGTCCTAGTGGATAGGACCTCCACTATTGGCTCCTCCATAGCAAACAATAGGGGTAGGTAGCCATGAAGCACATCACAGGGTGACGTATATGTGACAGAGGAGATGTGTAAATTGTGGGACAGTTCGGCCCAGAGTGGATACTTCTTCCATGTAGAAGTGGTGAGGCATCGCAGAAACTTCTCCACTTGCTGGTTGGCTCTTTCTGACCGACCGTTGGATCTGCAGATGATAGCCAGAGGACAAACACACTAGGGTGCAGAGGAGAGAGCAGAAGGCTTGCCAGAAGCAAGAAACAAATTGTGGGCCCCAGCCAATACAATGTCCTGGGGGAAGCTGTGGAGGATAACTACGTGTTGGAGAACCAAATCTGCCATCTCAGCAGCTCATGGAAGCTTAGGGACAGCGATGAAGTGGTGGCCTTGAAGAACTGGTCTGTCGCTGTGGCCCCATCGGAAGGTGGCAAACCCATGTTGAAATTCAGGGCAGCATGAGACCATCAGTGATGGAGGACTGGTTGAGATCACAGGAGCCCACAGGGCCACTGTTGGAGAAATTTGGGCTGGGCACATTGAGAGCAGGCAGCGACGTACCCCTGTAGTCACGGTAGGCCACCAGAACTGGCTTCGCAGAAAATCCAGAGCCCATCGTGCATCTGGATAGCTGTAGAGGGGTGAAGAGTGGGCCCACTGGAGTGCCTCAGAGCACACAGCCGCCAGTTGTGCGGTTGTCAGCTGTGTTTGCCAGAGCAGGCTTGTGCAGTATGTTTCTCAAGATCCCAGAAGATAGGGCTGAGGATCTGGGATTTTAGAATGACAGGCTGAGGATCAATCTCTTTCTTAAGCTGGGTCGACCTGTCATGACAGGGCTTCCACCTTAGTGTTCGTGGAGTCAGGTTGGAAGGAGACAGTGAAGTTGAATTGCTTGAAGATGAGGGCCCAGCGAGCCTGCTGTGGGTTTAGTTGGTGGATTTCTGTCTCCACAATGGCACTGCGTGAAGTTGAATTTGCATGAGAAGAAGGCACAAGGATGTGTCTTCCTGTCCAGTCCTCAGTGGGAGAAGATGGCCCTGGCACATACATCAGATGCGTCCACCTCTACCCCAAAAGGTCCAGAGGCGTTTGGATGAGTTCCTCTAAAGTGTGGTCCATGGTAGCAGACCAGGTTATCTGTGAGGTAGGTGATAGGATCAGCGATTTAGCTGTAGTTCTCGATGAACCAATGGTAGAAGTAGGAGAAGCCTGAGAAGCTCTGTAGCTGTTTGAGGTAGTGTGGTCTATTAAACGATGGCACGTAATTTCTCTGGGTCCATGGTTATGACTTGGGTTGAAAAAACGTAACTCATAAAGGAAATGAATGGGGTGTGGAACTGGCATTTCTCTAACTTGTAGTAGGGTTGGGGTTTGAGAAGACGCTGAAGGAATAAACGGACATGGCAGACATGGTCTTGGGGTCCTTGGAGAAAATGAGGATATTGTCGAGGTAGATGAACACATACCTGTAGAGCATGACTTGAAGGCTCTTGTTGATGAAGGTTTGGAAAACGGCTGGACTATTGCAAACTCTGAAAGGCATCTGCAAGTACTCGTAGTTTGCATGTGGGTGTTGTGCATGTTGTCTTCCACTCATCCCTCTGACAGATGCAGATTAGGTTGATGCACTCTGTAGGTCCAATCTGGTGAAGATCTGGGCCCCATGAGGTGTTTTGAACATGCTATCTATCAAGGGGAGAAGGTAGCAGTTTTTAATGGTGATTTTTTTTTTAGTCTACGGCAGTCAATGCAGAGATGAAGAACCCCATCTTTCTTTTTGACAAAGAAGAATCCTGCCCCAGCTGTGGACTGGGATGGGCGAATGGGTTGTGCTCTAGCACTTCAGCAACGTAGTCATTCATTGGATCTCCCTCGGGAGAGGGAGACCAGATGACCTCAGGGAAGGGTATTGCTTGGGAGGAGGTTGATTGTACAGTTGTGTGGTCTGATAGGATGCTGGTCTCCCTTTTACTGAAGGCAACGACTTAGTTGTGGTATTCCTGTGGGAGTTTGGTGAGGACAAGAGATTCCTCCATCTCCACGGATGTACGGGGTTAAGTCAGCTGAGGTAGCAAGCAGGCGGTCCAGCAGGTGGATGACCAGGCAAAGAGATGGTTGTTAATGGAGAGCCATGGGTAACCCAAGATGGGAGGAGTGTGGGGTGAGTCGATAAGGAGGACTTGGATCGACTCGTGGTTCTCACGTGCATAGACTGTGTGTGCCCTCTGACCATCCCAGACCCCAGGGAACGTCCGTCATTGGCCGTGATGCAGAAGGGGTGAGAAATAGGCTTGGTGGGGAGTCCAAGCTGCACACATCTCTCTCCCAGGCAGACAGGTCATCTTTCAAGTATTCCGAGAGACTATGATGGTAACGGGCCAGCAGCGCATCCACACTTGCCAGGAGGGTTTGGAAATGCTACAGTGTAATCCAGCACCAAGTAAGATGCAGGTGACCTTCCACTTCCTGGATGGTTGAAAACCCAGTGCATCTCAGCAGTGACTTTCTCATATTTATTGCAAATGATAATTTTGTTGTCCCAGTTAGCGACAGCCCAGGTCAGAGTTCACCCAGTCAGAAGAGAGATGACAAAGGTAATCTTGGCTGGTCCGTAGAATACAGAAATTGCTGGAACTCATTATGGAATTTAAGTGTAAGATGTACAGGGACAGGAAGTTGCAGATCCATTGAAGTGTTCAGGGACCGGAATCTGGGGCTCCAAGGGTGGAGATTGACTGGCGAGGGTTGCTGTATCGAGATTGAGAGTTGGCTGAGAGTGGTGAGCTGGTGGCCAATGGTTTCCTGCTGTTTTTGGGATCATGTGCTCTTGTTGGCAGATGACTTCCTAAAGGCAAGCATAGTTTGCTAGAAGGATCACCCGTCCTGTCAGGGAATATAGTGGAGGCTTGACCCAAAGGCAAAGCAGCAGAAATTTTACAAATGTTTACAAATTTGACAAATTTTTAATTTTACAAATAAGCTGGAAAATAACAAGCCAGGAGGGGCCACAAAACAAGAAAAAATGGATACTTAATACAACATGGTAACTGAAGGCTAGTTGCAAATGGTGAGGATGGCTAATTCATTGGGTGAACAAAGGACTGTGGATGAGAGATGGGTTTAAATAGGCTGCAGGTGATTCATTGGAAACTAGTGGCAGATGATTTGTCAGCTGAGTGGAGACTGGGAAGTGCCTGCCTGACAAAAAAAAACATCCAAAGAATAACTATGCAGAGGAATAAGATTTGGACACAGTCTGCCTAAAACATCTTGTCTAACTATGAGTGTTCTCTGGAAAATAACTGATCAGCCCCTTGGACATTCCCTGCAATATATAAATTTTACATGTGTTCAATCCTGGAACTTGGTTGGTTATTCAAGCCGACAATGCTGAGTCAACAATGATTAGCAGGCTACAAACAATCCAGAACTAAGCAGTAAAGACAGCATATCATTTCCTGTGCTTTATTTGCCTAATCTAGCTTCACAAAATCTGTAGACTCAAAACAATGCAAGAATGGCTCATGAGACTCTAATAGAAGTACAGGTACATTCACAAAATAAGGACCAATCCATCATTGTCATTGCTGATTAAATATCCGTCTTTCTTTGAGGGATAGAGCCCATCCCAAGTGCATTTGAAACACTTTGGTGTCTATGGACTGCAGTGTCAAACTTTTGCAACATTCAGTCACAGGGCCAGCTGAATGATACACACTGGTCAGTATTGACTGTTATAAATTCAACACAGCAGAAACCAAGTAAGCCAAAAAAAAAATTAGATCGAAATTTTTGTGGTGTATTTTCTAAATGATAAATGGGAAAGGGATTTATGTTTAAAGAGAACAGATTTGGCTAATTTGCACTGTTTTGCTCTATCAGTTTAGCACCCCAGGAAAAGGAAGGGAAAGAATCAAGAGGGGTTCCTATTTCGCAATGTCATTTAGATTCCTGCTTTTTGGAAAAATCCGAAATGCTCATCTTTTGATCTCCAAAGAGCTTCCTTCAAAACTGGTAAATCAAAACGGTTTCACAGCTTCATCATGGTCAATTAGAAATAAACTCTATAAACGTAATTTCTTAATGATGTCTTTGATGAAGTAAGTTCCAATTCAGTTGACTGATTAATTACTTTTGCTCCTCACTTTTTTAGAAGGACTTTAGGAAGTCCAAGGGAATCTATGTGTCACTGCTGACAGGCTCACAACATTTGTTCAATAGAACAATACACCTACTGTTAGCAGGCAGGATAATTTTTAAGGTATGCCATAACACAGCGCTTTGTTCTCAGTACAGGGAGGTTTTAAAAAAATGCATTAATCAACAGTGCCAACAAGAAAATTTGAGTGTTTAGAACCTAAGTGACTTACTGCATTCACATGAAACAATGGCCAACAAAACATGAAAAATGGCCAAAGAAAGGTCTGTTGAATGTGGATGTAGGGTCTAAAGAATGGTCATTTATTGGAAACACTACTTCAGTGTTTCTCTCCACAGTGCTGCCTGACCCTCTGAGTATTTCCAGAAGTTCTGCTTTTATGAAAAACAGCTAATTGGTTCAGATGATAAGCTGCCAGTTTATAAGTAACCATAGACCTTATGCTGAAAATGGAAAATTGGGGAAAACAGTTGTAGTGTTCCTGTTTCAGGCAAAGTCCCTGTAATCTTTGCCTTTACCTTAGATATAAATCACATAATCGTAAATTATAAATATATCATTTTGAAATATATTTTGCAAAGATATTAAGTATCCTGAGGGTGATGAACCATTCTGGGCAGAATTGGCTGAAATGCTCAATGTGAACACTACCAATGAAATTCTGATTCAATGGGGAGAAAAGCAAGCTCAAAGGAACTGGAAAGATGAATATTGCTCTTCATCAAAGGTGTGTTTTCCAACACCTTTTAAAGATAGCTTTACCACAATTATTCTCAACATTTCTCTTCCTTCCATTGTATCCTTCCAGATTCAACTGAAACATCATACCGCCACATATTTCCTTTCCATTCCAGAGATAATCACCTCTTTCTTTGCCCTCTTCATTGCAAATACAACAACATACCTTGTGGACTTGCAGCACTTGCATAGCCACCAACTCCTTCCAGTACATCTTCACATTTCAAACATGCAGTTTCACTTCTTCATCCTTATTCCATGATGCACAATCTGTAACAGTTAGATGAGAAATGAATACATGCCAATTAGTCCACTTGACTTTTAATGGGTTTCACATTAAATTAATGCACTGGGCTTTAAATACTTGCCAGAAAAGCAATTGAAACGGATTCTCAGAGACAGGATTCATACAAATTTGAAAAAGACATGGCTCTCTTCAGGGCAAGTCATGCTCTGTATGATTGGGATTTTTTCAGGAAGTGATGAAGATGATTGATGACTTTGGGACAGAGGATATTCTCTGCATGAATTTTAGTAAGCCATTTGACAAGGTCCCTCTTGGTTGGTTAATCCAGAAGGATAACATGGGATCCACAGTGACTTTCTAGTTTGGATTCACAATTGGTTTGCCCATAGAAACAGAGAGTAGAGCTGGAAGGATATCACACTCGCCGGAGGTCAGTGACCAGGGATCTGTGTTGGAGCTTTGGTTGTCTGTGATATATATACTGTAAATAACCTAGATGAAAGTGTGGATGGGTGAATTTGTAAAACTGCAGATGAGACTGAGATTGGTGGAGGGCTATCAAAGCATAGAGCAGAATATAGATCAGTTACAGATCTGCGCTGAGAAATGGTGAATAGAGTTAAATCTAATCAAGTGTGTTATATTAACTCTGGGACGTCAAATGTAAGGAGAAAGTATGCAGTTAATTTCAGGTCTCTTAATGGTGCTGATGTGCAGAAGGATCTTAGGGTCAAAATCCGTAGCTCACTGAAAGTGGCCGCACAACTAGGATGCTAAAAAAGGTTTTGACATGCTTCCCTTCATTTGTTGTGGTACTCAGTACAAGAGCCAGAAAAACCTGTCACAGCTAGATAAAGGTTTGGTTCGGCCACACTTGGAGCAATTCTGGTCACCTGATTACAGGAAGGATGTGCAAGCGGGTGCAGAAGAAGTTTATCATGGTGCTTCCTTCATTGGAAGCACGTGCTATGAGTGATGGCTGGACATGCTTGAGTTGTTTTTTCTGACAGCAGGGGGAGACCAGATAGAAATTAATAAGATTATGAAATTTATAGATAGGGCAGAGTTAGAATATTTATCCAAGGGTAAAAATGTCAACTACTTGAGAACATGCATTTAAGGTGACAGAGGAAAGTTTAAACGAGATGAAGAGTGCAATTTTGTTTGACCACGCAGAGAATGGAAGGTGTCTGGAACTGGCAGATGGGTGGAGTAGTACATGCAGATACTACAAAGACTTTTAAGGGGTAGGTGGATAGACATCCGTATATGTGGGGAATGGAGAGATATGGATCAGTACAGGGAGAAGAAAATTAGTTTAATTTGTATATGCACACACCCTATGGGCAAAAGGACCTGTTCCTGTGTTGTGTTGTGTTGTGTTGTGTTGTGTTGTGTTGTGTTGTGTTGTGTTGTGTTATACTGTTCTGTGTTCAAAAATACATCGCTTGAACTATTTATGACACTTTGGTTTGAATTCTGGTTTATTAGCATATTCTAGATCAACACTGTCATAATATCATTAATAAAGAAGTTGGCTGAATAGTTGTAATGGTCGTTAGTCCAGGATTAAGGAAGTAGTGAAGGATGTAACAAGAACTGTCAATGCTGATGGAAGTTCTGTATCGTTTCAGAGCAGTTCACTCAAACTATTGTGTAATAACCTATCTTTGTATATCTTACTTCTCCCAATACTCTTGTATAGGCAATATAGAGCAGAGTGCATTACCCACTGTGATGCTGGACACAAGGGACTTTGAGAATGCTGGAAATCTTGATCAGCACACATAAAATGCTGGAGGAAGTCAGCAAGTAGAGGACGGGGAGAAATTACAGGTTAGATATTCTGTTTCTCCATTCCATCATTTTCTCTAGCCTGGTAATTTCTCTCCCCTCCCCTATCTCTCTTTTTCCATTCCCCATTCTAGTTACCCTCTCACCATTTCTCTTCTCATCTGACCATCACCTCAAACTACAGAGTTCAAAGTAAATTTATCATCAAAGTACATATATATCACTATATATAACTCTGAGATTCATTTTCCTGAGGACATACTCAGAAAATCCAATAACCATAATAGAATCAATGAAAGACCCCCCCCATTTCTCTCCTTCTTTCCTCTCCTATTCAATTCTTTCATTTTCAGCCCCTTAACTCTTACAGCTATCTCAACTATCCCCTCCCCACCTATCTCCCTTCCCCACTTTCTTATACTGGCTTCTGCCCCCTTCCTATTCAGTCCTGATGATGGGTCTCAGCCTGAAATGTCAACTGCTCCCCTCCATAGATGCTGCCTGACTTGCTGAGTCCCTTAAGCATTGTGCGTGTGTTGTTATGAAGTTGGAGATTTATTGTAGGGAGTCCCTAAAGCAAACCAGATCTAAACATCTGTTTTATCCCTACAATGTGTACTCCTGTAGTGTTAATGGTTCAATTTCACTGACTTCATCTGTGTTACTGAGTTTTAAGGAGAGTTGTCCTTATCTAAGTATATAGAGGATTGTCCATATTCACCTGTCATTGTATGTGGAAGCGTCTTATACAGTGGAACGGCCGAGTATCAACCACACATGAAACTGCTTAATAAGCTACAAGCCCATGGAATTACAGGAAAGATTATAGCATGGATAAAACAGTGGCTGATTAGCAAGAGGCAAGGAGTGAGAATAAAGGGAGCCTTTTCTGGTTGGCTGTTGGTGACAGGTGGTGTTCCACAAGAGTCTGTGTTAGGATCAATTCTTTTTATGTTGTATGTCAATGATTTAGATGATGGAATTGATGGCTTTGTTACAAATTTTCAGATGATATGAGAGAGTGGAGGGGCAGGTGGTTTTGAGGAAGTAGAGAGGCTACAGAAGGACTCAGACAGATTAGGAGAATGGGCAAAGAAATGCAGATGGAATACAGTGTCAGGAAGTGTATGGTTATGCACTTTGGTAGAAGAAATGAAGGGTTGACTATTTTCCAAATGGAGAAAAATACAACAAAATTGAGGCGCAAAGGGATTCAGGAGTCCTTTTAAAGGTTATTTTGCAGGATGAGTCTGTGGTGAGGAAGGCAAATGTAATGTAAATGTAATGTTAGCATTTATTTCAAGAGGACTAGAATATAAAAGCAAGGATGTAATGTTGAGGCTTTATAAAAAACTGGTGAGGCCACACTTGGAGTGTTGTGAGCAGTTTTGGGCTCCTTATCTTAGAAAGGGTGTACTGAAACTGGAGAGGCTTCAAAGGAAGTTCACGAAAATGATTCCAGGATTGAATAGCTCGTCATATGAAAATCATTTGATGGCTTTGGCCTGTATTCACTAGAATTCAGAAGAATGAGGGATGACCTCATTGAACCCAATCGAATGGTGAAAGGCCTTGATAGAGTGGATGTGGAGAGGATATTTCCTGTGGTGGGAGAGTCTAAGACCAGAGGACAGAGCCTCAGAATGGAGGGGTGTCCTTTCAGAATGGAGATGAGTCAGAATTTCTGGTGAATTTGTGGAATTCTTTGGCACAGGTGGCTGTGGAGGCTTAGTCTTTATTCATATTTAAGGCAGAGGTTGATAGATTCTTGATTGGTCAGGGTGTGAAGAGAAATTGTGAGAAGGCATGAGAGGGAAAATGGATCAGCCATGACGGAATAGTGGAGCAGACTTGATAGTCCAAATGGCCTAACCTTGCTCCTATATCTTATGGTCTTACGGCTTCTAATCCAGGCAGTGTCCTGGTAAACCTCTGATGAACCATCTCCAAATCCTCCACATCCTTTTTATAATGAATGCAATATTCCAGATGTGATGAGCTGGAGTTTTATAAAGCTGCAGCATAACTTCCCAGCTCTTGAACTCAATGCCTCAACTAATAAAGGCAAGCATGGCATATGCCTTATCAACCTGTACAGTCATTTACTTCCCTTAGGATACAATATCAAATTCAACAATTTAAGTTTATATCAGAATTGCACAGTTCTGATAAAAAGTAATAAATCTGTAACATTAACTCAGTTTTTTTCTTTTCAGAGGAGCTCTCTGACCAGTATTTTCTCTTATTTAAGATTTCCAGCAACAACAGTGAATTGTTTTTCATTGTTTCCTCTCTCCGATATTCCCATTCTTCTCTTTCCATTTCCATCTTCTCTTGACAGACCAGTTGCGATTAGCAAATCTTCAATACCTTTTCTCTATGGGCAGAACCACCATTTGTCTCATTCAATCTCTCTTCAGCTCCACCTTGTCACAAGCATTCCTTTTGTTTCTCTCCACCTCTTCCCCTTCTCTGCTACTTAAAGTACATTTGATTTCTACCTGCTTCTAATCCTGATCAAGGTTATTGATCTGAAATGATAACTACATTACTTTCATAGATAATACCTGATCTGCTGAGCACCTCCATCATTTTATATTTTATGGCAAAGTCAAAACCTCCTTTGGTACTGGTAAGCTATAGAAATATCAGCTGATGACTTAGTGGAGAAAGGACTGCTTGGTATTGTGCTGAGCCATGTGGACAATTTTTAGTTATTAATGTGGTTGATCTTGGACCTGGACAAGGAAGTGCTACAGTTGGAGTCAGTGTCTTAAACATATCCAGCGGACCCTTGCCGTTTTCAATTGTTATTTGGTCATTTCTACTGTGTATCATCATGCACGGACAGGTAGAGAGTGCTGCGTGTACTCTTTCCACTCACCATTTAAATTCCCTGGTAAAGAATAGCTGTTTGGGCAAGGCACAGAAATATACAATTTACGCCCATTGAACCAGATGCAAACAGCAAGTGAGTGACTTCAGGAATAAAAGGAAATTTTGGATGGCTAATTAGAAGCTAAAACCAAATAGTGTAAGTGAAAAGCATTCTGTTGACTTCGTCGTATTGTGTGTTCCTTACAAGCATCTAGTTGGTACAGCACTTGAGAAGAGTCAGACTGCTGACTTTTTACTCCCTAAAGAGTTCCGCTGAATTAAACATTTATCCTCCATCTGGAAAACCATGTCCTGCACTGGCGACAAGCGCAAACTGACAAGAAGGGGGCTTTTGATGTGCATGATAAGAGGTTGTCTGCTAGTCCATTGTGATACTGTCATTTACTGTACTCCTTTCCCCTGCATGGGGTAGTGTCCAGAGGACTCAGAGGGTCCACTCAGAGCTACTCGCTGTGGCACCAGCCACTTCAAACAGTATCTCATGAATAGGAACCATTTGACCTTTGACCACAACCAGCAGCTAAATTGGCATACAAAGAATTGCAGTAATTTGTATCGTTTCAATTAGTTGCTATGTGGCAAAATGGGGGAGGTCGTGACTTTTCAGGCTGATCACTGCCTTTGGCAAGTCGAACATCAATGTCCTATCAGTCTCAAAAAAATACTTTCACTTCATAAATGCAACTTCATAAACAAGGCCTTGATTGTGGAGGCACAACAGAGAGAATTATCTCCGCCAGATTTTACTGAACGGAAGATGACATAACTTTTGTCAGCAATGAGCATTCTATAAAGTAGTAGTTGATGGATTGCATTTAATAACGTTGTTTGAATGAGTCAAGTCACTCTGTCACTCTGCAAAAAGTGGTGAGAAAAGAGAAGTTTGTGTAAGCACACTGTTGTCCCTGTAGCACAGACAATTTTCCTTGTTCTCCCATCAACCCCCCCCCAGTTTGTTCAACGCACCAAAATTCTTCAATTCTAAAATCAATGTTACCATTGTTGGATACCCAGCACAAAAGAATCTCCCAGTCATAAATAGACTGGGCAAAATGTATAGATTTGATTATGAGAAATGCTTGCTTGTTTATCATCCCGTGAAGAAAGAGTGACTTGTTTCTGTGGCTGGACAATGGGCATGTATAAATGCCTGTGAAACTTAGTGAACTCAAGAGAAATAATTCAGGCCTTCTATTCAAAAAATGTTTTTCATGTCTTCCTCCACATCTGCAAATATCTTCTCTTTCCCTTGATCCCAGCCAAGAACTGGCAAAAGGGAGAGAAGCTTGATGTTTTTCACTTGACTCCACAAAGTTAAGCACGTACTGAAGTTTTGCTATTTAGTTTTTCTTGTTTTTCAAATTAAAACAAAGGTTTCCCTCTTTCTTGTCACAATCTATTAGCAACTGCAAAATTTGGTATCACAGTTCTTTTTCCCTTCACCAGCATGTGGAGTAGACTTGACGGTGTGTGGAAACTAACACAGGCACTGTGCTGTGACCGTGTCACCTACAATCAACCCACACCACTGTGAAAATTAATCATGACAGTAAGCAATATTTTCAACATTATTGGAAGAGAAACCTAATATTTTGAGACATCAGGGATATATGAGCTTGTGTCTATCAAGTGCACGTCTTGTCATTTGCACTGTGCTTGGTCTTTAACCCTTTAATGGAGATTTATTTCTCCAGGTAACACATCACACAATTCTCTACAGCTTCACTGATGTGTAAGAATTGAATGTTCCAACTCGTGTGGTAGTCAAAGAACCTCAGCTACCATAGAAATTAAAAATAAAAGCATTTCCGAGAGGTTGTTGAAAATATGTTGACCTTTTCATATAAACTGTATAGGCTAATTTAATAGGATGCAATATATATATATAAATATATGCAATCAATTTCACTGATTTACACAGAATACATAAATAATCTGCTTGAAGTGCTACTGGTTTAATGGAAAAGAAAAGATTCAACATTTACAAACCATATTGGAAAAGGCTCTGCCAGTTTTTATTTTAACCAGAATAGCAAAACATACAGGCGATGGTAAGATTCAGTGGACACCCCAAGTGCTTTCCCCCACCTGTGCAATGAAATCTCATAATTTTGAACCCATTTGAACTTCCAGCTTGAGAAAATGAGCAATTAAAACTCTTAAATGCTGAATGAAAAGATAACTGCACGATATTAAAAACTACTGTCAGGTACTGTAAAAGCTGAGCTATTTAGTGTGAGACTAATTACAGTTTACATAATCTAATTCTCTTATTACCAGTAACAAACCTGTTTTCTAATCATTCCTTTACACAGCATGCATGGCTCTGGGTACTGCCTATTGCTTGTTCCTGTGGAGAGCACCAAACCCTTAATGACAACAACATTACAGATCATGAAATCTCTTTGAAATGCATCTGAGACTCAGCACAAAAACATCTGCAGCACCGAGATGTAATGTTGCTTACCCATTAACTAATTTGTTTATAGATCTTCAAATACTTACCACATATCAAGATCAACAGCTCCATTAGTCTTGACATATTTAGATGCAGCACGGAGTTGAAGCATTCATTAGTAATCATGGATCATTCGTGCTTGTAAAACTTTATGGTTTACTCGTAGATATAAAATGTCTTTGTTCTGCACTGAAAATTTTGTCAAATGGAATATTTCAGACAACACAAACAATTATAAACATTTATTCATCCCTTTGTAATTTTTCCTTCTGCCCCTTTGATGGCTAAATCCCGTGGGAATGATACTAAATACCCACACCTCCATGACAAGATCATAACTACCCCACTTAATGCCTAATTGCTTTGTCACTTAATCTTCATTCTACTTACCTTTTTTAACCTTTAATAATAGCCTTATTGTAGCAGTGTAGTAGCCAGCACTACTATCGCTAATAGTAGCCCAGGTACAAATATCGGTGATCAATAATCACTGCTAATTTTCTGGGGAAAGTCAACTTCAGTATGGGTTAGTTCCGTTAATGACATAGGTTAAAAACTGCTTTTTATGAGTTCACTGCTGCCTTTGCTGCCCCAAGAATGGATGCCTACACTCTGTTAATGTCCTAGAAAAAATTACACTATACCAAGTTTCCATTGCCAATCGCTGTCTCGTTGTTGAATAGAGTGTGGTTTTTATATGTGTGAGTGTAAGTACATCTACGCACAAATGACAGTATCAGCCTTTGTGTTAATGTCGTACACAGTGAAGCAAGCTGCTAAACTCGCTGTACAAACTCAAATCAGAAAATAATTATTCACACTTGGTTCTGACACCTGGATTCCAATAAATGTGAACACATTTAGAAGTGCAGGAGAAAAATGAGAGACAAAAATTATATGAAGGTGTTAAGGTGCTGACACTTCTCACGACTTCTCATTATACATCCTGTTCACATCAAGGATAAATTCTAAGCAGTTTGAAGTCATCACTTTCTACTCAGTGCAACCCTGGTTAAAAAACCAAAGTAAAGTTACTTAGCCTGATTCGTTAGCAACCGAATACACATGCAATAACATTATTCTATAAATGCTAAAGTGAAACTGTTGGATGCTGTGCCACAGAACTTGGTTCCTGTTTAAAAAATAAGATAAATGAATATACGATTAACTTTGAAAATTCACTTTTTTTTGGATGATGGATTATTTCCTCAGTGGTCCTCTTGAATTTCTGGGATATCATGAGAGTGGGAGTTAATAGAATGTCGAGTATTCCAGAGATGAGGAGTAATAATTGAGAGAATATCAGTTCTCATCCCACTAAAGTCGCCTTGAGGATCTGAACCAGAAAATTCTGGAAAGAAAATCTTGTCTTTCAGGGAACTAAAAGCATTCTTAAATGGCCTTACAAGTCATTCAGAGAAAATAGGGGTGGGGGGGTACCTAATAAATACCACCCCCTGTCTAGATAATCAATTAATGAGTAACCAGGAGGAGATGTAGGGTGATCTTCCCGCTGCTTGCAGTGATCAGCGTTGCCCCGATCTGTTGTCACAGTGTACAAGCATCACAGAGGTCCAACGATTTGACATTTATACCTGCTTCAGACAGGGTACAAGGATTGCTTGTAGAGAATGGAAATGTGACACAAATGCAGCAAGAGCATCCTTCTGAATTCAAACTGAGGACAGCTCGCTTCTTATCAATCATAAATTGAAAACTTGCTATTTCAATTTGTTTGAAATAAATATTTAATTGCACGGAGAGAATTTATTTCAAACAAATTCATATGGTAGTATATAAAGATAAGTACCTAAAATTTTGAATTAAATATCACACCATTGTTGATTGTCCAATATCACTATTCTCAGCCAACTATGTATAATTGTTTATGAACCACCCAACCACTTGATTAGATTACAGTTTGCAATTATTCATCAATATCCAGTTTTGAACATATAATTTCAGTCATAACTTCACCAGTATCCGAGATGTGTATTCTATCTCTATAAACCTAGTGTCATTTTCCTCACTATGGTGTGACATGTAATTGATGCAGTGATAGATTGTAGCATCATGTTTTTAGAACAAGATAAATCTATCAAAGAAAAAGAGGTTTTCCAACAAAAATGAATACAGTTCCCTTTAAACTGAATCAAAACAAAAAAAAAATCGGGAATATATATCCATAAGGAGAAATGAAAGGCTCGTGACACTGTCACCACAGTGATTGACTAAAAGTGAAAGAGTGACAATGAGGAAGGAAGAGAAGCAAGTGAGGCTATCAGAGCAAAACGAAAGAAAACAATAAAGCCAGAAAACAGAAAAAAAGAGCAAGAAAGAAATTTCAGAAACAGTGAAAAGGGGGGAAAAGAATGAATTCATCTTTTAAGAAAACATATTTTGCAACCCCAGGCAATGCAAGAAGCTTTAGAATCCTTTGAACTGATAGTATGCGCACAGTAGACAACTTGAGCATAGCTTGGTCTTGCAAACAGCAAGAAATTGATACCCACATTATTTGCTTTAGGCATTGGCTTGAGAGGGAAGCTTCGGTCAGTGCAAGAGTAGGATCTTTGAATAGGACCATAAAGTAACTAAATGATTTGTATGGTCGATGGTAGCTGTGATGTCTCATGTAGTTAATTAGCTTATCGTTGCACTCCGTTCAGGATGCTTGTGATTTGAGACCTCAGTTGGTGTTCTGTGCAAGAAGTACTCTTCTGGAATGTCAATGCTTTCTTTGTCCTGCGTTAAACAAAGCATTTCATTAAGACTAGAAAAACAGAGAAATTAAAGTTGAATCACTTAATAAATTTATAAATTCAACAATTCTTATTGCATAAAATCTGTTGAAATTATACAATATCAGTTATCATAAAAGTTCCAGTAATTAACCCTCTTAAGTAGAAGAATTTTTATACATCTATAACTGTTTTACTCAACTTTTCCATTTAATTTATGGCAAATCCAACCAGATGCTGGGGAATGATAAAAAGCTGCAATTATCCACGTTAGTGATTTCTGTATGAACCAGATGTATTGAGGTTCCTTTACCTGCCTGTGACGAGTGCCCGCGCAGCTGCAATAGTCGGTATGCCCTGGAACAACGAGGAACAGTTCCGGTGTACAGAGTTCCCTTGGGTACCTTTTCCTATTTATGCTGAGCGATGCCTGTAGAGGCCTCCTTGCACAGCTGCTCAGCTGGCATTGAGAACACTGACAGATCAGTCTTTATGTGCCTTGTACCTCTTCTGACGCACCTTGAAATCACACCAGGTCAAGGCATTTTGCAAACTCCTCCCTATTTGGTGCCCAGTGTGGGGCCCAGGAAAAAAATCAGCACAAAAAAGTTTTGTCCAATACCTCATATTCCGTCTGGGGTAGCCTCCAATCTCATGGCATGAACATCGATTTTTCTAATTCCGGTAAATACTCCTCCTTCTGCCCTTCTCTCATTCTCCATTTTGGTTGTCCACTTATCCCTTCTGTTCTCCTCACCTGCCATCACCTCCTTTTGGTTCCCCTCCTTCCATTTCTTCTATGGTCTACTGTCCTCTCCTATTAGATTGCTTCTTCTTCAGCTCTTTACTTTTTCCACCTATCCCCTCACAGTTTCTTAATTCATTCCCACTCCTCCACTCACCCACCTTCCTGCTCACCTGGTTTCACCTATCAACCACCAGCTTGTACTCCTTACCCTCTGCCCAGCTTCTTATTCTGGCTTCTGCCCCTTCCTTCCCAATCCCAATGAAGGGTGTCGGCCGGAAATGTTGACTGTCAATTCCCCTCCAAAGATGCTGCCTGACTTGTCGAGTTCCTCCAGTATTTAGTGTGTGTTGCCCAGGTCCTTCATGGCCACAGCCCAAGTGACCATTCATCATGAAACAGTTTAAGCAGCAAACATCAGCAAGTCAGATAACTATGTGAGGTATCACAGCACACATGCACACATTCCAGCAAGATCTTATTGAATAATGGCAAAGATAAACCATTCTTTTATTGTAATCAACTGGTTGAGGATCATCTGGAGAGGCAAAGGAATAATAAATGTTTCAGGTTGCAACCTGATAAGGGGGGGAATTGATGGGCAAATTAATGCTTACAATTATATCTGTTTGAAATACAAGGGAATAAGCTAGAAAAATCTATCCCTTAATAATCCATATCATTTTAATTTTAAACCTTGGGATTCAGTTTTTTCTTACATTAATTTGAAATTATGTTTCTGTACCCTAATGGCAAGGAAATGTTTGGAGGTATATGGGCTACAATCAAAAGAATTTCTGCAGATGTTGCAAATCCAAGCAACACACACAAAATGCTGGAGGAACTCAGCAGGCCAGGCAGCATCCATGGAAAAAAGTACAATCGATATTTTGGGCTGAGACCCTTTGGCAGGACTGGCCAATAGGATTATCTTAAATTGGCACCTTCGTTAGCATGGATCAGTAGTGCCGAAGGGCCTGATTGCATGCTGTACAGCTCAGTGAATCACACTGGGCACTTCTGTTTGATTATTGTAAAAGTTATTGTAACTTTGTTTGCTAATTGTTACTCTACAATTTAGTGGGTAACTACAAGGATCTTAGAAGGTTAAAAGGATCTTGAGTTATACCTTCACTTTCCATTGGTTTAGTAGTTATCAGGTGAGACAATGTGAAAGGGCTATTATGATACTTTGTTTTCTTAAGCTAAGGAAAGGCTAGGATAAAAACAGATGCTGGAATATGAAGCAATAAAAACTACTGAAAGAACTCAGTGGGTTTGATGGCATCAGTGAAGACAAAGGGACAGTCAGCATTTCAAGTCAAGACTTTGCGACAGAACTGAGAGTGCAGAAAAGAGACAGCTAATATATCGGTACTTTTGAGGAAGAGGGAGGGGTGAGACTGAAACTGGTAGGTGATAAGTGGAAGCAGATGGTGGGGACAGGTGGCTTTGGTGGGAGGTTGGAGCCATATTGGGGAAGGGAGAGGGAGGGGGAGTGTTGAGATAGAGGTTGTTTGGTAATAGGTGGCAAGCGAGGAAAAGAAGAAAACGATAAGCAGGTGGGACCAGACAAAGGACAGGGGGCTGAAAGAGTAGCGACAAAAACCGGTAGGTGATACATCGAAGAAGATAGGCCCAGAGGAAAGAGGGTTAGGGAAGTTGAACCAAATGAGAAGAAGCCCAGGTAACATACTGTGGGTATGTGGGTGATTGGCAGATACACCCTGGTGGAGGTGGATCAGTTGAGGTAAGATGTTAGGAGTGGACCGAGGGATGTAAAAAGTGGACAAAGGAGAGGTGGGGGTGGTAAGAAGTGGCTTACCTGACATTAGTAAATTCAATATTCATGCAGTTGAAATACAGTCTACCCAAGCAGAAACCTGCTGTTCTTCTTGTTTGCCTTTGGCCTCACCCATGGCTTTGGAGAAGGCAAGGGATAGATAGATCAGTGTGGGAATGGGAAATGGAGTCAAAATTACATGCAAATTGAAGAATGGACCTTCCCTTTCATTCCCTCTCTGCCCTTGGTCTTCTCCACTCTTGGGTAGCCAAGTGGCCAATGATATGAATTTTTCACATTGATGTAACAAAGCTCCCTGAGGTCCCTTTCCATTGTCAGCAGTTCACCTGGTTTCCCTCATCCTTTGTCCAGCTTTTCCATCCCAAGCCACCGCATTATCACCTCCCCTCACCCCCCACTGCCCACAACTTCTTACCTAGACTCATCCAGGTCCACTAGTTTCCAACTGCCCATCACTCACAGACCCATTTGTCTGGGTTTCTTCTCCCATGGCTCACCATTCCTAACCCTCCCCCACGAGTTCATATCTCACCACTATCTGGTTACCAGCCTTGGTAATAAAACTCTCCCTACCACTCTGCCCTCTGCCATGCCCATAAAACAAACAACCATCCTTTGCTTCTGCAGATGCAGCTCATGCTGCTGAGTTCCAGCATCTGCAGTCACGTGTGTCTCAGTTTCTAATTTTAAACATTCCTCATCCTAAGGCAGGGATAATGAACTTATGAAACCCATCATTTTGTTTGCATGCAGCTTGGTGTGCCACCCCTCGATTCTTTAAACCCCATCAATAATAAAAAAATAATGATTTCATTTACTGCCCAATGAAGCAGCAAATTATTTTTTACATCCCATGTGTGGCAAGATGTTTTCACAGGAAATGCGTCACATCAGTTTGACGCCAGGTAAATGGCTGCAAGAACACATGCCGTTGATTGATATATTTTGAACTCTTTGCAGACCTGGTGTACACATCAGCATTTGGATAGTAAACAGTTGGGCCAGTTGACATTGGCTTCACTCTGTTTATATTTTTTTGTCATTTTGTGAGTGAACACTGGATGACAATGGTGAATACTGTATTTCGTTTAACATCTCCATGAATATTTATTTTTCAATTGCCTTTGTGAAGGATTAACATTAACTTTTTGGACAAGTTTTCTAAAATACTTTATTTATTTCAATCTGTCTCTCTTATACCTTTGTTAATTGTACAACAATGAATACGACACAAGTAAGCAATAGAACTCATACTTTTTGCTTAAAAAGAGTCCTTAATTATTGTTACTAATTCATTAATCACTGATAATCGCTGCTCAGAACTACCATGGCATGCAAGAAAATTTTTTTTAGAAGATTACTGCCAATTTGAGCATATGCTCTCAAAATGGTTTGCCACCCCTGACTGAAGAAATTAAATATCATGACAGTACTTTTCCATTGACTCACCTGATGGCAACTCAGCCAATGGAAAGAAGTGATGTAGCTCAAACCATGGAGTAATTACCTACTAAATTTTAGGCACCTAAAAAATAACCTAACAAAAGTGGGCAGTGTCAGTCACAGATTCATAGAGTTATACAACACAGATACAGGGCCTTTAACCCAATTTACCCATCCCAACCCAGGTAAATAATCACAAATAATCATAATAAACCTAAATAATCACATTTCCTTGTGTTTAGCCCACGTCTCTCTGTACTATTACTTGAGGTTAGAATACAGAAATGAAATTTCAGTATAATATAAGAATAATGCTAAATTCCAAGATCTGAGGTTAAGATTATGCGGATAAACTCTTCTCGGGCTTTCATTCCTGTATAGGTATCGATTTTAACTGCCATTTTGATGATTAACACTGCCATCTTCATCAGGGACAAAGCCAGGACATGTCTGGTCCAATGGTATTTATACCCCATCATCCATCTCTCCAGATTGGTTAATCCTCATCCAATCAGGTTTATGCAGTCCCACCTTGTTTACAATTGAATTCCAGTTCTTACTTAGAGCAAGACCTTTGTCTTTGTTAAAATTCTTTTCCCCTAGTTTTATTTCCATGGCTTCCTTCACCAGATGGCCCCAAAAGCCATTGGCATGGCACAGTAGTTTTTGCCATTGAAGTCAATTCACTGGCCATTGCAAATGCAATGTTCTGTTACAGCTATTTCTCCGGGTAACCCAAACGGATGCATCTCCTGTCCTACTTGATGCAGGTTTCCACTGTCTGACATCTTTGAACTGCATAAGCTGTGATTTGAGCATTTGTGGATGGTATTAACCCAGGATTTCTTCAAGATCCTGCCGATCCTTCCAGATACCGAGGAAATACAGGGAAGACTGCCAGTAGCAATGGGTTCCCCCTCGTTGTTAGGTTTTTTCTTCGGCCCTTTTAAGGACCCCATTGATTTCCTTCATCTTGTAGCCATTCTGTAGGAATGTCATGCATAATTGTCTTATTTTCTCATAGAGGTTCTCCAGGTTTGAAATACTGGTAGCTTTTGCACAGTTAATTAATGTAGGAAGAGCCACTCTACATTGGGAGGTGTGATAGTGGCTGTTATTGTTGGAGTACGAGTCCATGTGAGTGGGTTTCCAGTTTCCATCATATTAGAATGTCCAGGAACAGGAGGCAACCATTCTTCTCCATTTCCATGAGTTTGGCATCAAATTCTTGGTTAAAATTGATACCTGTACCCGGCTGAAAGCCAAGAAGAGTTTATTCGTCATGTATGATGGGAAAACACTAGATCCTTTTTTAAGATGGTGCAGATTATAAATGGATGAATGCTCGTTCTTATCCTGGTTCTTTAAGTCTTACACATGTGGCTAAGCACAGCTCAAATGCCAGCTATAGATCCACCAATGAAAGCACTGCTGTGGGTGGCATCTCAGACAGTGACAAGAAGGCAGACAGGAATGTGATGAACTGGTTGGTTGAGTGGTGTCACAACGACAACCTCACACTCAATGTCAGCAAGACCAAGGAATTGATTGTGGACTTCAAGAAGAGGAATATGGTGGAAATCATACTAGGTCTTATAAAGGGGTCAGTGTGGAAAGGGTGCTGAGCAGCTTCAAGATCCTGGGTGTCAACATCTTGGAGGATCTCTTCATTGATGCAATCATGAAGGATGTACGCCAGCAGCTCTACTTCACTGGGATTTTGAGGAGATCTGGTGTGTTACCAGGATCTCTTGCAAATTTCTATAGATCTACCATGGAAAGCATTCTGCCTGATTACATCATAGCCTGATATAGATATTCCAAAGCACAGGATCACAAGAAGTTGCAGAGGGTTGTAGACTCAGCTAATTTCATGACAGGCACAACCCTTCCCATCATCAAGGACGTCTTCATGGTAAGCATCCTCACCACCTGGAATATGCCCTCTTCCTAATCCTACTAGCAGGAAGAAGGTACAGGAGTCTCAAAGCCCATACTCAGCATTTTCTCCTTTGCCATCAGATTTCCAAACAGTCCATAAAATCAGAAACGCTACCTCGTTATTCCTGTTTTTACACTATTATTTATTTTTGTAACTTATAGTAATTTTATATCTATGACATACTGCTGTTGCAAAACAACGAACTGCACATCATACAAATTAGTGATAATGAATCTGATTCTGATATGCTTGTAGGCACCAACCTACAAGAAATATCTTAAGCTTAAACAAACTTTTTTCAGTACAGTTGAAATTCGGATACTCTAACTGTTGCAAATAGGCACTTTGTAGAACATTCTGTAAGAAAAATTCACAAAGCCTGACTTTTTTCACTTGTGCCTACAAAGGATTCAAACTTCTGCAATTCAACCAGCTGTCCCAGAATGGCCAACAGAAGGTTCATTGTCCGATGAATCAACCTTGAGTGGGTGTGAATGACATTAACCCTTTAAACAGATGAGTCCCAAAGCCTTCTTTTTACTTAACACTGAAGACTGTTTGTGGCCTTCTCTGGTTTGTATCTGGCATGTTACAAGGAGAACGCAGGAATAATGGGAATCATTCAGATCCAAATTAGCCACATCCTTGGAATGATGGGATGTAATATAAAAGAGCAAACACACAAAAAATGTTGTTTTTTGTTGCAACAAAGAGCGTTTTCAGAGGGGAAAAATAGGCATTTTTATACTCTGACTCATGTCTTCTACATTCTATCATCTTTTCATTTTGCATATTATTTATTAAGTTCTATCAATTGTATTACCATGGCCTGAAGCAACTGCTCAAATAAGCATTTTCGTAAATCAAATATATTGCATATTTTTTCCAAAGAGACACACATTTGAGTTTGTAATTCCTTTCTCTTGGTCTTGGCTGTTTGTTATTTCCGTTTAAAACTGTTTTTGAATTATGTTCTTTGATGGCTCTAAACAGAGTCATACTAAGTAGGAAGTTCTCATAATCTGATTTTCAGAGTGTGCTAAAAGACTGATCTTAGTTGGGGCATTGTAACTGGCTTCAGTATCACTCAGATAGAAAATAAAATTATGGAAGGAAAATAATCAACTTTATTCCCTCTCTCTTTCGCTGTGCAATGATACCTTGCATGTTCATATATCTAGTGAGAACAGGATTGAGCTCAGTTTAGATCTATTTCCCACCAATACCAGAGTAGTTGTACAATGGCTAGACCAACATGTAAAGTGTGGCACTTGAATGTTTTACCACAAGCTACCAACAGATATTGAATCAGACCCATTGTGCATCTTCAAGTAAAGAATTATGAACATTAAAAATGGGAATAGAGAACTGGGGGAAACTTAAACTTCTAGACTTTTAGTCTAAATGATGATCACTTCAGGGTCAAATATTGCCAGCAGCTGAAGAAGAAAATGTGCTATTACATTCACTGTATCACATAAAGCACTAAAACGCTTAAATATAAACAAGTAGCTTACTCAAGGCAGATAGAGTCTATTTATCAGGATCGTTGATGAATAATAGGTGAAATGGGACTGATTAGGAGAAAATAGTCTCATTTAGTAATTTCAACAATATCCTAAACCATGAGAGGTTTATTGTCAATAAAATTCTAGGGAGAGAATGATTTTGACCGTGACCACTCTACTGTGTATTCTTATAGAAAAGAAATCTACATAGCTGTTTACTTTTATCCATAAGAATAAAATTAGAACTTATTTTTCCATGCCAAAGCAATTTTGGCATAAATTCCTGACAGGGTGGTATGTTGGCTGGTATCAGAAAACAGTTCCTTGAAAGATTACATCTGTGCTGCTATTATTACACATCATTATACTTTAATTTGGCATAGATTACTGATAAATAACACTACCATCAATCATTGCAATACATGTCCTATAATACAGTATATAATTATACTGTTTATACATTGTTACCTAAAGCACATACTCAGTTTAAATAACTGCTTGAAAAGCCCTGAATCAACAACTTGTTACGAGATAGTACCAATGCCCAATATTACTCTTTGTAATATCAGAAGCTTTATATGTTTTTCTTTTTATTTATTAACTTCAAGGTTTTAAAAGAATACTGCCACTTCTGGCAATATTGTGAAAGAGTGGAGCAAATTGCAAGATCACGTTTGTGTAACACATGATTAGATTAGAAGTGAAAGTGGGATTTTACTATGCAAGGTGATGCAAATCAAATCTTCCAGTCTTTCAGCACACAGCGTATGCAACAACATTCATTAGAACTGATGCTGCAGCACACCTTGTTGTTATGGTTACAAATTACTTCCCAATTAAAAAAGAATTAAAGGCAGATCAATTTATTCAGATCTGGAAGGACTGAAACAATCATGGACAAGGTATTCTTTTGTCAGAAACAAGATCTCTCCCATTACAGATAAGAATCAAGATCATTACTGCATCACAACAGGCTGTGTTTAAGAAATCAAAACAGAAAATGCATTGGATACTCAACAGGTCAGGCAGCATGTGTAGAGAGAAGCAGAGACAATATTTCAGGCAGAGTTAGAAAGCTAGTATGCTTTACATTGTAGAAAATGGAAAATAAGTGAAGAAAACAAATGAAACATCAATGTTAGTGATGCAGCCAAGAGAAACTGTGATGTAAGTGGTGGTGTGGCTAGCTGATATAGGGGATTAAAAGGCAACACGAGTGAATCTGCAGATGCTGGAAATAAATAAAAACACAAAATGCTGGGAGAACTCAGCAGGCCAGACAGCATCTATTGGAGGAGGTAGATGAAGGGTTTCAGCCCGGAACATTGTCACTACCTCCTCCCATAGATGCTGTCTAGCTTGCTAAGTTCTGCCAGCATTTTGTGTTTTTATTAGGGGATTAAAAGCTTGTTAACTGCAGATGATCTGACTGGAGAAGGTACAGTATAAACAGATGAACAAACTCTTCAAGTTTTACAATTTTCTTCAATCACAAGAGTTTTCTTTGATGAACTTTGTTTATCAATCTTTGCAGATATGGAGATCTGGTGCAGTCTCACTGTAGCACAAGAACACAAGAGGCTATTAAAGGTCTCTGCTCAGTTTGGTATACAATAGTCAGTATTTGTATTTAATTGGTAACCTAATTTACTGCCTATACCTTAATATCCCTCCTTAAATCAATTAAAAAAATTAACTACAGCCATTGTAGAAGAAGTATTATGCAATAAAACACTTCCAAAAAAAATGTTGCTCCAATATTTTGGAAATGTCCCTTAAAACCAAATGAGAGGAAATAATATAAATCCCCCCCCCCCAAAATCTCAAACCTTAAATCCTTAAATTCCAACAAATTTAATACCTGAATGTTCTCCCTATTCTTTAACCCCAGAGGTCCAGGAAGAGATGGACTCCTTCTAAGGGCATGGTACTTCAGTGGCCCAGCAATGATCTAACTCGGGCTTTGAGTGGTATACCTTAACTTCCATCCCCTTGTTAGACAACCCTCTAAATATAAGGGACACTTTAGGTTATTTTATGTACCTATCTGAATATTTTACTGATCTCTGTGTCTCAATCCCAAAGTCTATTTGACTCTCCATTGTGTTAAGCCTTTCTTCATATAGAGTGCAAACTAATCTTATCTATCTTAGTCCATTGTAGATGATTTCATAGGTATATTGAAATTGATTTGCCATAACCTTGTGTACTCACAATCGATGAAATAACAGGAACAAGGTCATAAGCCCTCAAACTGATCTGAATTTTGTCCTGTTTACCTAAGAACTAAATGCTTCAAAAAGAAGCCTTGATACTACACTTTGGGGATTCAGCAATTTTTCCTGGTACCTACTGGAAAACTTGCTCTGTTCAATAATCCAAATGGGCCTTACATTTGCAATCTGTTTGCAAAGGATTTTTTTTCAATGTGATTACAACTTCAGCTCAGAGTGCAAATCCTGATCATGGTGCATTAAATGTGAACAGAAGGAAGGCAAAAAGGAATATTTAAAATGTAGATTAGATTTTGATAACTTGACTAATGTTCGATCAGTGGCCATAGGAAATTATTCCACAACAGGTTTAGCCTGTGCAGAAAATCACAGAGAAATTATTAAACCCGAATAAAATGAAGATACTACAAAAAAGAATAGCTCTGTAAACAGAATTCCATGGTATCAGCCTTCAGTCTACTTCACAAGGCAGCAAGATACGAATGTGACCATAGATTTTAACAATGTCAAAATGAAGTGAATATTGGTGGTGTTATGACAGTCCCAGTGTCAGTACAATGTATTTCATGCTTTCAGCAGAGAAGCTGCCTGCTCACTATTTCAACTCGCACACTATGAAGGCAGCTTGGGAATAAAGAAAATCCAATCTGTTGTCCTGTAAATGCTCTGACAACATGAGTTCAATGTCTTTTTAGTGCCTTTCTTTAGATCATAAGACCATAAGACATAGGAGCAGAATTAGGCCATTCAGCCTATCAAGTCCACTCTGCCATTTCATCATGGCTGACCCTGGATCCCACTCAACCCCATTCACCTGCCCTCGCACCATATCCCTTAATGCCCCGAACAATCAGGGATCTACTAACTTACACTTTGAATAAATCCATGGACTTGGCCTCCACCACAATCTGTGTCAGATTCACCACTCTTTGGCTAAAAAAACTTCCTCCTTAACTCTGTTCTAAATGGTCAACTCTCAGTTTTGAGGCTGTTGCCCTCTAGTTCTGGATACCCCTAACAGAGGAAACATCCTCTTCACATCCACCTTATATGATCCTTTCAGCATTTGGTAGGTTTCTATGAGATCCTCATGCATTCCTCTAAATTCCAGTGAGTACAGGCCCAAAGCTGCCAAACACTCCTCATATTTTAACCCCTTCATTCCTGGAATCATCCTCGGGAACCTCCTCTGGACTCTTTTCAATGAAAGTACATCCTTTCTGAGATAAGGGGCCCAAAACTGTTTTCAATACTCCAAGTTGAGCCGACTAGTGTCTTATAAAGGCTCGGAATTATCTTGCTTTTGTATACTATTCCCCTTGAAATAAATGCCAATATTGCATTGATCTTCCTTACCATAGACTCAACCTGTGAATTAACCTCCTGGGAGTCTTGCACGAGGATTCCTAAGTCCCTTTGCACCTCTGATGTTTGAATTTTCTCCCCATTTAGAAAATAGTCCGTTCTTTGTCCCCCATTACTACCACACCAGCATTATTTTTCAGTGGTCCAATCTTAATTCTCATCTCCCTTTTATTCTTTATATAACTGAAAAAACTTTTAATAACCTGCTTTATATTATGGACTGGTTTTCCCTCATATTTCATCTTTTCCTTTCATACAGTTTTTTTAGTTGCCTTTTGTTGGATTTTAGAAGCTTCCCAATCATCCAAATTCTCACTCACTTTTGCTACCTTATATGCTCTTTCCTTGACTTTTATGCAGTTCTTAACTTCTCTTGTCAGCCACAGTTGCCTACCCCTGCCAATTTGTCTTTATTTTTGTCATAGTTTCTTCAGAGGCCTTTGCATGGCAGAGATGGGTGACTAGATATTGAGTGTCAACGAAGGTTTCCCTGAATCAATTGTCCTTAAACTATGGGTCTGATTTAACCAGCGATGCTGCTCACCTGCCGTTACCTGCCAAAATATCAGAAGTGCAGCTTAAACCTGTGGAAAACATTGGGTGTCCCATGGTCTGGTGACTTGCTGCTGGCACCATGCAGTAGGAGAACAGGGACAACTAGTGGCTGCAAAGAAGTCTAATCTCACAAGGCAGCAAGCAGCTAGCTGAAGAGTAAAGCACAGGGTCATGGGGAGGAGGGGAAAAAGAGCAGATAACTTGGAATAGTAGAGTGGGAGAGATGAGATAGTGGTAGAGGGGTTGGATGTTGGTAACAGGAGAACACTTAGTGAAAGAGGGATTAGGAGTAAAAGGCAGTATCAGTGCAAATGATTAATTGAAAAGTGTAGTGTGATATATCTTTCTCTTTGAAGTTGTAGAGAAGTACAGCTCAAAAAAGGCCCTTCAGCCCATCTAGTCCATGCCAAAACCATTTAAGCTGCCTACTCCCATTGACCTGCACTGGGAGCATTGCCCTCCATATCCCAATTATCCACGTACTTATCCAAACTTCCCTTATATGTTGAAATTGAAATTGCAGACATCACTTGTGCTGCAGCTCATTCTGTACTCTCACGACCCTCTGAGTGAAGAAGTTTCCCCTCATGTTCCCTTAAACTTCTCACCTTTCACCCTTAACCCATGACCTCTGGTTATAGTCCCACACAACCTCAGTGGAAAAAGCCTGCTTACATTTATCATATCTATACCCTTCATAATTTTGTATACCTCTATCAAATCTCCTCTCAATCTTCTATGTTCTAAAAAATACAGTCCGAACCTACTCAACCTTTCCTTGTAACTCATGCTCTGCAGACCTGGCAACATCCTTGAAAGTTTTCTCTGCGCTCTTTCAACCTTGTTTACATCTTTCCTGTAAGCCTCACCAATGTCTTATACAATTTCAATATAACATCTCATCTTCTGTACTCAATACATTGATTTATGAAGGCCAATGTGCCATAAGCCTTCTTTACAACCCTATCTACCTGTGATACCATTTTCATTGAATTATGCATGTGTATTCCCAGATCCCTTCATTCTACCACAATTTTTAGTGCCCTATCGTTCACGGTGTAAGACCTGCCCTGGGTGGCCCTACCAAAGTGCAAAACCTCGCTCTTATCTGCATTGAATTCCATCTGCCATTTTTCAGCCCATTTTTCCAGCTCCTGCAAGCCATGATTGTCTTCCTCACTGTCCACTACACCCCTATCTAAGTGCCATCTGCAAATTTACTGATCCGGTTAACCATATTATCATCCAGATCATTGATATAGATGGCAACCAACAAAGGACCCAGCACTGATCCCTGCAGCAGTCCACGAGTCACAGGCCTCCTTTCAGAGAGTTTTTGATGGACTATAGACCAAGGTCTCTCCTTAGGGGCTTTACTGTGGCGTTATGGTAGAAAAATTTGGAAGAGGGTGAAGGGGGAGGATTGATGCTGCTTGCTGCTGCTTGTGTGTGGGGGGGCAGGGGGGCTTTGAGGTTCTTGCATCATTTTTTCTGTCATTCTACCTTTGTTTTTTTGTGTTTTGAGGAGGTCTGCGGTGAGTAGGAATTTCAGGTAATATATTGTATACATTCTCTGATATTATATGGAACTACTTACTACCACTCCTTGGCTTCTCCCACAAAGCCAAAGTCTAATCCAGTTTACTACCCCATCCTGAATGCCGAGCGACTGAACCTTCTTGACTAGCCTCCCATGTGGGACCTTGTCAAACTAAAGTCCATGTAGGCAGCATCCACTGCCTTGCCTTTATCCACTTTCCTGGTAACTTCCTTGAAAAACTCTATAGGATTTGTTATATATGATCTACCATGCACAAAGCCGTGCTGACTGTCCTTAATCAGTCCATGTTTATACAAATACTTATATATCCAGTCCCTTTGAACACCTTCCTATAACTTTTCCACAACTGATGTCACACTCATCAGCCTATAATTTTCTGGTTTCTGTGTAGAACCATTTTGAAACACTGGAAAAACATTGGCTATCCTCCAATCCTCTGGTACCTCTCCTACCACTAAGGATACTCTAAATATCTCTGCTAGAGCCCCGGCAATGTCTGCATTTGCCTCCCTTAGGGACCAAGGGAACACCTTGTCAGGCCCTGGGAGTTTATCCACCCTAATTTGACACAGGGTAGCAAACACCTCCTCCTCTGTAATCTGTACAGAGTCCATGAAGTTAATGCTGCTCTCCCTCACTTCTATAGACTCTGTAGCCATCTCCCAGTAAATACAGGTGCAAAAATTGCATTTAAGATCTCCCCCATCTGTTTGGCTCCACACATGGATGACCATTCTGGTCCAGAGGACTAATTTTGTTCCTAGCAATCCTTTTGCTCTTAACATATCTGTAAAATCCCTTAGGATTCTCCTTCACTATGTCTGCTAGAACAACTTCATGCCTTCTTTTGGCCTTCCTGATTTCTTTCTTAAGTGTTCTCTTGCATTTCTTGTACTTCATAAGCACCTCATTTGTTCCTACCTACCTATACCTGCTATGCACCTCCTTTGGGCCCCAATATCTCTTGAAAACCGAGGTTCATTTACACTTGTTATCTTTACCTTTTATTCTGACAGGAACATACAAGCTTTGTACTCTCCGAACCTCCTTTTTGGAGGCCTCCTACTTTCCAAGTACACCTTTGCAAGAAAACAGCCTGTCCCAATCCACACTTGACAGATCATTTCTAATTCAGAATCTCAACTCATGGATAAGACCTATCTCTTTGCATATTTATTTTGAAACTAATGGCATTGTGGTCACTGGATGCAAAGTGTTCCCCCGCACAAACTTATGTCACCTGCCCTGTCTCATTCCCTAATGAAAGATCCAGTATCACATGCTCACTCATTGGGACTTCCATGTACTGATGAGGGGAACTTTACTGAACACATTTGACAAGCTCTATCCCATTTAGTCCTTTTACAATATGGGATTCCCAGTCAATATGTGGACAGTTAAAATCACCTGCTACAACCACCTTATAATTCTTGCAATAGTCTGCAATCTCTACAAATTTGTTTCTCTAAGTCCCTCAGACTGTTGGGTAATCTGTAATATAGCCCCATTAATGTAGTCATACCTATCTTATTTCTCAGTTCCACCCATAACACCTCACTAGTCATGTTGTGCAGTCTGTCTTGATGGAGCACTGCTGTAACTGGTAACTTATAGCTTGTTAAGCAACCTCATGTGTGGCACTTTGTCAAAGGCCTTCTGAAAATCCAAGTACACGACATTAACTGATTCTCCTTTGTCTATCCTCCTTGTTATTTCTTCAAAGAATACTAACAGATTTGTCAGGCAAGATTTTCCCTTGAGAAAACCATGCTAATTACAGCCTTTTTTTTATCAGGTACCTCCAAGTACCCTGAGACCTCATCCTTAATAATAGACTCCAACATTTCCCCAACCACTGAGGTTAGACTACCTGGCCTATAATTTCCTTTCTTCTACCTCTCTCTCTTCTTGAAGAGTGGAGTGACATCTGCAATTTTCCAGTCTTCCTGAACTATTGCAGAATCTAGTGATTCTTGAAAGATCGTTACTAATGCCTCCACAATCTTTTCAGCCACCTCTCTTAGAAACCTGGACTGTATACCATCTGGTCCAGGTGACTTATCTACTTTCATAACTTTTCTCTAGTTTTGGTAACTTCAGCTGCCAGTCCTGTCCCTCCTGCAAACAAGTTTCACTCATGGCTACAACATCATAATTCCAGGTGTTGATCCATACCCTGGGCTCGTCTGCCTTTCCTATGACACTTCTTGCATTGAAATATACGCAGCTCAGGACACTGGTCACACCATGCTCAACCTTTTGATTCCTGACTTTGTCTGAGCTCCTACCAACATCTGTCTCCACAACCTCTCCACCGACTATTCTGGCACTCTGGTTCCCAATCTATGACTAGACCTTATAACTGGCAAAGCTGTTAAAAGTGAATGGTTTTGTTGGTGTCAATATAAACCAAGTGAAGTGTAATGGAGTGTACTCCAGACTCTTGGAAAGTATTGTAGGCTGTGCATGGTCCTTTTACAAACCCTTCACAAACACAAGTACTGTGGTACAGGATTAGTTACAAAACAACCCTCAACTATCACCTTCTGTCTCCTACCACCAAACCAGTTTTGGATCCAAGTTGCCTTGGATCACATGGGCTCACATTTTTGGACCACTGTCCCTTAAATGAGCTTATCCATTTGGACTGCATCAACTGCACTGCCCCTGTTAACACATTTGGTTACCTCCTCAAAAAATATGCTCAAGCTGGTCATTCAACAATATAGCTATGCTGATTATTTCTTATTAATTCCTGCCCTTCCAAATTTATATTAATCCTATTCTCCAGGAATTTTTCCAGTGATTTCCCTTCCTCCGATGCCAGACTCACAACTTTGCAATTACCAGATTTATCCCTACAGCCTGCCTGAATAATGGTGACACATTTGTTGTTTTCCAGTCATCTGACCCTCGTAGCCAGTGAACATTTAAGGTTCTCTCTCAGGGCTGCAGCAGTCTCCTCTTGTTCCTCTACAGCAGCTGAAATACTTGTCAACTCCTGGGAATGTATCCACATTTAAGCCTTCTAAGTTACTTAGTATGAGGTCATCTCTCACTCTCCTACATTCCAAGGAATAGAGGCCTAGCCTGTCTAATCCCTCCCTCTAATCCTGGCAACATCCTCATAAATCTTCTCTGCCCTCTTTTTGCTTTATTCACATTTTTCTTCTAACACGATGAACAAAGCTGTACCTAGTACTCCAAATGTGTCTTCACCAGCGACTGGTATTAGTGTATTATTGTCACATGCACCAAGACTCAGGGAAAAGCTTGTCTTGCATAATATTCGTATAGATCAAATAATTACACAATGCATTGAGAAAGAACAAGATAAAAATAATAACAATGCAGAATGAAGTGTAAAGGCTACTGAGAAAGTGCAGTATGGGTGAGCAATGGAGTGAAGATCATAATGGGGTAGATTGTAAGGTCAAAAGTCTACCTTATCATACAAGAAGTCCATTCAAGAGTCGGATAATAGAAGGACAGAAGCTGTCCCTGAGCATGGTGGTATGTGCTTTCAGGTTTCTGTATCTTCTGGCCGATGCGGTAGGGGAGAAGAGAGAATGTCTGAGCTGGGTGGGGTCTTTGACGATGATCGCTACATTACCAAGGCAGTGAGAAGTATAGACAGAGTCCACAGAGGAGAGACTAGCTCCCATGATGATCTGAACTGTGTCCACAACTCTCAGCAGTTTCTTGCTGTCACATGCAAAGCAGTTGCTACACCAAGCCATTATGTATCCAGTTAGAATGCTTTCCATGGTGCTTTGGTAAAAATTGGTAGGGGTAGATGGGGACATGTCAAATTTCTTTAGCCTCGTGAGGAAGTAGAAGCATTTGTAAACTTTCTTGGCCATGACATCAATGTCGTTGGACCAAGACAGGGTTTTGGAGATGTTCACAACTAGGAACATGAAGATGACAACCCTCTCAACCTCAACGTTGTTGATGTAAACAGGAGCATGTGCACCACCCACTTTCTAAACTCAATGACCAGCTCTTTTGTTTTGGACTCTCCCCATAGCTATCCTTATACTCTTAATACATGTAGCTATAGAATCTCTTAGGATCATCCTTACCTCTACCTTCCTAATCTGTATCATACATTCGCTTTGCCCTCCTGATTTCTCTCAGGAGTGTTTTTGATGTTTTTATAGTCATCAAGCTCAATCCTGACTGCCTAAACCCAATGTTTGTTTCCTTCTCTTTTTAGACAAGAGCCTCAGTATCTCTTCTTAACCAAGGTTCCTTAAACTTGCTAGGTTACACCTCACCCTAACAGGAACATGATGCTTCTGGACAGTTGATACCACCCTGCTAAAAGCCATTCATTCCTTTCCTTCAAATAGGCTCTCCCAATTAGCCCCTGCTAGGTCTTGTCAAATTCCAACCAGAATTAGCCTTTCTCCAGTTTAGGACCCTAATTTGTGCACCTGCCCTATCCTTTTCCATCTCTATGTTAAAGCTAATAGAACAATAGTCACAAGAGCCAAAGTGCTCCAATGAGCAACACTTCAGTTACCTGCCCTGCTTATTTCCTAAGTGAAGGTCCAGTACTGCACCCTCCTATATATTGACTCGGGAAACTTCAGTGGACACATTTCCAGGCCCTTAACAACTCTGGGTAGTCCAGTCAACACATGGGAAATTAAAATCTCCCACTAATTTAACCTATTATTCTTACAATTAGGAGCAATTTCTGTGCACACCTGCTCCTCAAGTTCCTATTGAGTATTTGGAGGCCCCATTAGAGTGATCTATCCTTTCCTGTTTCTAAGTTCCACCTACATGACCTTACTGGCCAAGAATGTCATCTCTAAGTACTGCTGTTACATGCGCCCATATCAAAAAGGCTACACTTGGTCTTTGTTGACCTGTTCCTCTGACACACCTGTAGCACCTGGATCCTATCAGTCCTGTCCTTCTCTCAGCCATGTTTTTGTTATGTCTATAAGATCCCAGTCTTCAAAGTCAATGCCTTACTTGCCAGACTTAGAGCTTTGTTTAGCTGAGTCTTCCTTTCCCTGCCTTTACTGTTTTTCCTGATTACTATACTTGTTCTCACTGACTACTGCTTGATCCCATGATTTTCTTCTGCTCAGAGTTCCACTCCCTCTGCCAGTCTAGTTTAAAACCTCCTATGCACCACAGGCAAATGTCCCTACAAGGAAAATTGATGCCTCTCTGGTTCAAGTTTAACCCCCCCCCCCCTCTTGTACAGCTCACCTCTACTCCAAAAAGGATCCCAATTGTCAAAGAGCTTGCATCCCTACCCCCTGCATGGTTTCACAGCCATTACTTCATCTAGGCTAACCCCTATTTCTGGCCTTGTTCGCACATGGCACCAGGAGTAATCCAGACGTCGCTACTTTTGAGGTCCTGCTTCTTAACTTCTTACCCAGTTCCCTATATTCAACCTGCAATCTTTTATTCTACCTACATCATTTGTACCAACATGTAAACGGATCTCTATCTGTTGACATGTGTGCTTATTTCAGCTACTGATTATTTTAGGAAAAGTTTTGTTGATATGCATGAATTAGATAAGAATAGGGCATGTAAAAGTTATCCAGATGTAACAGGTTGAGAATCTGTTGCGAATTTAAGTTCAGAATTTTATAGCTTTAGTGTCAGCATTCAAAATACTTCTGCTGAAGTATTGATGGCTTCTTTAAACTGTGACACCCCCTAGTTCTAGATTCTCATGTAAGATAATTCCTCTCCATATTCATTTTGTCAAGACCCAGAAGGATCCGTCAATCAAGTCCCATCTCTCTCTTCTAAAATCTCCTCATAAGGCAATCTGCCTGCTTTATGTATTAGAATAGCAAACCTTTGAAATGCTTCCAATGCATTTGCATCATTCCTCAAACAAGGAGACCAATACTGTGCACAGTCCTCCAGACTTGCTTCACCAATGCCCTGTGTAGCTGATTACGATCTCTCTACATGCATTCCGTTTCTTTGCCATAAGCAACAATATTCTGTTACCTTTCATTTTCTTTGATAAACACACTTTCCAACAGGAGAACAATGACAATCAATAACAGGAGTTCAGCCTGTGTTCTCAAACACCAATGAGCAGTGCTGCCAATTTACAGCATTCCACAAGCTGCCAACTCGTCATTGTCAGGATCTGAATCAGGAACCTGGCTGGCTTACATGGCTCTATTGTACGCTGGATGGCATATTCTACCCAATAAGCATTTTCAAATAAATCACTGCAAATGTAAATATTGATATTCAAACATAACGAGCGCATTAACAATTGCTGAACGAAGCAGGATTGGCAGTACAGATGTAATAATGCATAATGGAGAATTTCAAGCTAGTTGATTTTGAACCAGAGGCTATGCATAATTGTACACCCCCTCAAACATTGTTTATACAGAGCTCTTTTGTTTGGTTAACTGGTCACTTTGAACAAACATAGTTTATGCAAAGAACAGTTTGCAGTATTATTTTGAAAAACAAATTTCCATAGATATTTTAAATAGTACATAAGTTCTCTGTTCGACTGTCCATGAACAAAATGCAAATCAAAAACTACAACATAACCGTATTGTGTCTACATTGTGAAATCATGCATTAATACAAAGACGATTCTAAACATTATTTGACGATTATATTTTACAGTAAATGTCAAAAAATTATGTTAAGGCCTTATATATATCCCCTTTTTGGCATCTAGAAAATATATGAAATTAGTTGTGCTGCCCACTTCTGAAATGGCTGACATTAGCTAATTCAACAGAAATCTGATTTTATTCTAGAACTTTCCTTATTAATGCACAATATATTTCCACCTGATTGGGAGATTTGATAGCCTTTCTTTCCACAAGTATATTAACTGGACATTTTCACAAAAAATTATAAGCATTACAGACCATAGAAATAAAGAGATTCAGAACTGCTTAATGATTGTTATTGTTTGTTTTGGAACCAATAGAAAATATCATAAAGATTATTGTTAAAGCATTACAAGAATATAGATGCATTCTTATGGGAGTTGTAAACAGACTCCTAAACAGTACTAAGAATGTGGCCTACAAATTTCAATGGGAGATAGAAAATGCATGCCAAAAGGACAATGTTACAACAGACTTGGGGGACTTCAATATGCAGGTAGATTGGGGAAATCAGGTTAGTGCTGGATTCCAACGGTGGGGGGGGGGGGGGGGTGGTTTCTAGAGTGCCTATGAGATGGCTTTTTAGAACAGCTCATGGTTGAGCCCACAAGAGCCCACTGGAACTGATTAGAGAGTTTAAGGTAAAAGAACCCTTCGGGGAAAGTGATTTAAATATGATCAAATTCACCCTGAAATTTGAGAAGTAAAAACTAAGATCAGATGTATCAGTATTAAAATGGAGAAAAGGGAATTAAGAGGAGTTGGCCAGAAGTGCTTGGAAAAGAACACTGGCAGGGATGATGACAGAGCAACAATAGCAGGAACTTCTGGAAGCAATTCAGAAGACACAGGATATACAGACATTCCAAAGAGGAAGAAGTATTCTAATGGAAAGGTGAAACAACCATGGCTAACAAGAGAAGTCAAAGCCAACATAAAAATCAAAGAGAGGACATAGGAATATAACAAAACAATAATAAGGGGATTTGGAAGCATTTAAAAACCAACAGAAGGTAACTAAAAAAGTCATTATGAAGGTGACACTGGAATATGAAAGGAAGTTAGCCAATGATATTAAAGAGAGTATCCAAAGTTTCTTCAGATAGATACAGTGTAAAAGAGAGGCAAGAGTGGATATCCAACCACTGGAGAACAATGCTGGAGAGATAGTACAGACAGACAGACATACTTTATTGATCTCGAGGGAAATTGGGTTTCGTTACAGCCGCACCAAACAAGAATAGTGAATAAATATAGCAATATAAAACCATAAATAACTAAGTAATAAGTTAATCATGCCAAGTGGAAATAAGTCCAGGACCAGCCTATTGGCACAGGGTGTCTGATACTCCGAGGGAGGAGTTGTAAAATTTAATGGCCACAGGTAGGAATGTGGGACAATGAAATAGTGGATGTACTGAATAAGTATTTTGCATCAGTCTTCACTCTAGAAGACGCTAGCAGTATGGTGGAAGTTCCAGGTGTTGGGAATCATAAAGTGTGTGAAGTTATCATAACTAGCGAGAAGGTTCTTGGGAAACTGAAAGGTCTGAAATTAGGTAAGTCACTTGGACCAGATGGTTTACACCCTAGGGTTCTGAAAGAGGTGGCCGAAGAGATCATGGAGGCATTAGTAATGATCTTTCAAGAATCACTAGAATCTGGAATAGTTTCAGAAGTCTGGAAAACTTCAAATGTCACTCCATTCTTCAAGAAGGGAGAGAGGCAGAAGAAAGGAAACTATAGGCCAGTTCATCTGATCTCAATGATTAGGAAGATGTTGGAGTCAATTAGGGTCTCAGGGTACTTGGAGGCATGTGATAAAATAGACCATATTCAGCATGGTTTCCTCAAGGGAAATCTTGCCTGACAACTGTTAGAATTATTTGAAAAAATAACAAGCAGGATAGACAAAGGAGAGTTGGTTGATGTTGTGTACTTGGATTTTCAGAAAGCCTTTGACAAGCTGCCACACACGTGCCTATCAAGCTATGAGCCCATGGTATTAAAAGAAGGATTCTATCATGGATAAAGCAGTGGCTGATTGACAGGAGCCAAAGAGAGGGAATAAATGGAGCCGTTTCTGGCTGGTTGCCAGTGACTAGTGATATTCCACAGGGGTCTGCATTGGGATTGATACTTTTTACATTATATGTCAATGATTTGGATAATGGAATTGATGGCTTTTTTGCAAAGTTTGCAGATGATATGAAGATAGGTGGAGGGCCAGGTAGCTTTGAGGAAATGGAGAGGCTACAGAAGGACTTGGACAGATTAGGAGAAAGGGCAAAGAAATGGTAGATGGAATACAGTGCTGGGAAGTGTCTGGTTATGCACTTTGGTAGAAGAAATTCAAGGTTTGTCTATTTTCTAACGAGAGAAAATACAAAAAAAAAGTGAAGGGCAAAGGGTCTTGCGAGTCCTTGTGCAGGATTCCCTAAAAGTTAATTTGCAGGTTGAGTCTGTGGTGAGGAAAGCAAACAAAATGTTAGCATTCATTTCAAGAGGACTAGAATATGAAAGTAATGTTGTAATGTTGAGATTTTATAAATGACTGGTGAGGCCTCACTTGGAGTATCATGAGCAGTTTTGGGCCCGTTATCTTAGAAAGGGTGTGCTGAAACTGGAGAGGCTTCTAAAGGGGTTCATGAAAATGATTCCCCAATTGCATGGTTTGTCATATGAAGAA
Source organism: Hemitrygon akajei (assembly GCF_048418815.1). NCBI lineage: Eukaryota > Metazoa > Chordata > Chondrichthyes > Myliobatiformes > Dasyatidae > Hemitrygon > Hemitrygon akajei. Next base: position 59,934,769 of record NC_133135.1, read on the forward strand.
CGTTTGATAGCTCTGGGCCAATATTCATTAAAATTCAGAAGAATCAGGGGTAACCTCATTGAAACCTATCAAATGGTAAAAGGCCTTGATAGAGTGGATGTGGAGAGGATATTTCCTATGGTGGGAGAGTCTAAGACCAGAGGATACTGCCTTAGAATAGAGGAGCATCCTTTCAGAATGGAGGTGAGGAGGAATTTCTTTAGCTAGAGAGTGGTGAATCTGTGGAATTCTTTGCCACAGACAGCAGTGGAGGTCAAGTCTTTATGTATATTTAAGGCAGAGGTTGATAGATTCTTGATTGGTCAGCTCATTATGGGGTGTGGAGAGAAGGCAGGAGATTGGGGCTGAAAGAAAAATTGGATCAGCCATGATGAAATGGCGGAGCAGACTTGTTGGGCCAAATAGCCTAATTCTGCTCTTATGCTTAAGGTCGTATTGTTTTATATATTGCAGGTGCCAGCATGGAATCTTGGACACAATGATGTTAGACAACCTGTCATAGAAATTATGTCTTTAGTCATTGTGTCGTCAAGATAAATATCTTTGACCATGCAAACATACATGTTTTAGATGTTTACTCACTGCAACCATGTTACAGTTAAATTTAAATTTCATAAAGATAAGTCTATCTCTGAAAATGGATTCAGTAAATTATTTTAAATTTTTTATTTGACCAGGATAACATGTTGCTAAGCAACATTAAAAGGACTATGTGCATGTCTGGTCACCACATTACAGGAAGAATGTGGATGTTTTGGAGAGTGTACAGAAGAAGCTCACCTGGATGGTTCCTGGATTAGAGAGTATTCGCTATAATAAAAGGTCGGGTAAACTTGTTATGTTTACTCTAGAGTGTTCAACGTTATAGAAGTAAACATATGGTCACACAAATATCGGCCAAGTTTCTGAATCTATGAATGTTGTCGGCAAGAGGAAGCACGTAACAATCTGCAGATGAATGCAGTCCAGCTTGTCTTCCACCAAGCAAACACTGGAGAGGAGCAATGATGCCAGTGTGGACACTGTGCCATGCCGCCCCCCAGCCACCAGTCCAAAACCTTTCTCCAGGGCAGCTGCAAACAGGCAACACCATGGCTTGAGGCCTAGTCTGCAGTACAATCGAGTCCACCCAGCTACTCTGCCCTTGGTCCCACTAATAAACCACGAACCATATTCCATACTACAATTGGCCAACTGAGTCTTGCAATCACAAGAAAGGTGACTAATGCAATCACTCACTGTTAGAGGTGCACACCACCTCTACACACCATCTCCGACGTCTTTCTGTAGCTGGCAGCACCATGTCTAGCTCCTCTAGTTCCTAAACTAATGAGTAATTCGGTGACGGGGGAAACCTGCAGTATTTGAAGGTCTTAATGTCCAGCAGTGTCTTGCAATTGTAAAAATGACATTAACAACTTTGGTTTGCCCCTTAGAGGTCGCTGCGTCCAAGCACGCTGCCATCTAACCAGAAAAGACAAAGATGTGGCTGTATAAGCAAGTTTTGGCCATGGCTGTATATAATTGTCATAAAACATCATTCACCTTGTACTTAAATTCTCTTGCAGTTAGGGACAACATCTTACTTTGTTTCCCTAATCGCCTTCTATTTCTGCATGTTAGTTTTCAGTAACCTTTGTCCCCAGACAACTATGTCCCAGTCCCTCACCAGTTGAAAAGAAATCATCAATACTATCTTTCTATACCAAAGTGAAAACCCACACATCGTACCATATTACAGTCCATTTGTCATGCTGTTGCTCAGTTTGCCAATGTCCCCTTTGCATCTTCATCTCTATTCACACATGCATTTAGTTTCATGTCATCAGCAAACAAGGAAATATACATTTTCTCATCTTGGTCGGTTCAAAATAGGTTTAAATAATTGTGGCCCAATTATTTAAGGTAACCACATCATAACATTCCAGCATGAGAAAGATCTGTTTATTCCTACTGCTTTCTATCTGTTAACCTACTCTCAACCACAGTGATATATTTCCTCCAAATCCAGGTGCTCTAAATTTGGAGCTGATTGATGAAGGCGGCTGTAGGGTGAGTTTAAAGTAGACTGGCAGGGGAATGTGATCCCAAGCATCAGGGAGGCAAATGAGAGGCAGGGAAGTGATGCAGATGTCTATGACAGCAAGTTGAATGGATCTTAGAGGCAGGGAGTAAGGAAAGCTTACTGGATTACATTGCATTTATTTCAATGCAAAACATCTGAAAGGTAAAACAGATGAACTTGGATAGCTACACAGGACTGGGGTAGTATGGCCATGACAGAAACATGGCTGAGGGAGGGACAGGACAGGAAGCTTAATGCTCTTGGGTACAGGTGCTGGACGCAGATAGAGATGGAAGAGAGAGAGGAGGGGGAGCTGCATTTTTCTTTTAGGTAAACGGTACAGAGGTCTGTTCTGCCTTTCAATGATATCAAGTCAGATGCTTTATCTAAGTTCGACTTATTTTGTCCCAAGCCCATACGTCCTGCTTCTATTAATATCTACAAGTTTGGTGATCAATATCTTAAATATACTCAGCCACCAGGTCTCCATAGAGTTCCTGGATTTAACATGCTCTGGGTGAAGAAATTTTTTCTCATCTCAGTCCTTGAATTGTTGCGCCCTTATGTTGAGACTGTGATCTCTGGCTTCCTGGAACCTAAGCCAGGGAAGCGTCCATTCCACATCTAACCCAACAAGCCCCTTAAGAATTTTGTATGTGATCACTTTTTGTTCAAGTAAAGCCATGTGACTATAGATTTAATTGGATCAATATTTCTTTATTCAATAAACCTGACATCCTGGTAATCAATCTGATGAATCTTCATTTCTCTTTCTATTGTACTGCCATCCTTCCTTAGGTAGGGAGACCAGGCCTGTTCATTATTTTTTATATGCAGTGTCACCATCAGTCCATATAATTGGTGCAAGACATACTCAAGTCCTTCTTTAAAAAAATGGCTAATATATATACCATTTGATTTCCTATGGCACACCTGCATGTAAACATTCAATGCTTCATATACATTGGTACCTAGATTCCCCTGAACACCAGCACCCTTTAATTACACGTAATTTGAAGAACACTACTGTTTTCTATCTTTTTGAATAAAGAGGATGACCTCACTTTTTTCAAATTGTACTTCCTCTGTCATGATTGCACTATTTATATTGCACTATTGCACTATTTATATCCCCTCTATCCCCTTTATATCACTCTAAATGCTCCTCACAGCCTACGCTGCCACCTAGCTTAGTATCATCAGCGTGCTTGCATATATTGTATTCAATCCTTTTATCTCTATCATTGATATAGATTGCAAACAGCTGGAACTCTAGTGCCAATCTATGTGGTGCCCCACTAGTCACAGTCTCCCAACCTGAGAATGATCCATTTACCCTTTTACTTTATTTTCTGCCCATCATCATATCCTCATATCACCCCAGTTTATCACTCTTTATATTGCTGTCTCAAATTTTGTTTATGGTTTTCTGAAAGTCCAATCCAACACATAAACTGTTTCAAAGCTATCTATTCTGATAATTACAACTTCAAAAAATTCTAAAAGATTTGTCAAACATTATCTGTTCAATCTTACTATCATTTTCCTAGAGCCCTGTACCATTTCCTTAATTCAGATGAGTTTAGATTCAAGTTAGTTTATTGTCATTAACTCAAGTGTGCAAAGAAATTTCTTGCTTACCCAAGGTGTAAAAGTGTACATGATAATAATTAATAGAACAGTAAATAGTGACCCATGTAAAGGCAATAGAATGGTGCAAAGTATGGATGTCCAGACTGAGGTGGTGCAAACAGTAATGCTAAAATAACATAAGTAGAATTAAGGGATTGAGAACATATGTGGCAACACCACCAGGATGGGGACGTGAAAGAGGTGATTGGTTCAAAAGTCTGATAGCTGTGGGGGAAGAACCTGTACTTGCGTCTGAGTGTCTGAGATTTCAAGCTCCTGTATCTTCTCTTATCTGGTCAGAATGGCTGCCATCCTTGACGATACATTAGTCTTCCTGATGCAATGTACTGTGAAGATGAACTAGCTGGAAGGATGTGATGAGCTTCTGACTGGGTAGTGATTACCACTCTCTGAAGCTTCCAACAGTTCAGAGCAGGGTAATTTCCATGCAGGGGTGAAACGCAACCTGTCAGGGTACACATAAACTCTTCTCGGGCTTCCAGCCAGGTCAGAATGTCAATTTAAACTGATGTTTCGATGACAAACTCCACCATCTTTTTCAAGGATGATGCCTAGGCATGTCTAGTCCAGTGGTATATCTACTCAAATCCTGTCATCCGTCCCTCCTAACTGGTTAGTCCTCAACCAATCTGGTTTCCATTGTCCCAATGGAAATAAAATTGTATTCCAATTCTTACTTAGAGCAAGGCCTTCATCTTTGTTGAAATTCTTATTCTCTAGTGTATTTCAATGGCTTCCTTCACCAGGTGGTCCCAAAAACCTTTGGCGTGGCACAATAGTCTGTGCTGTCAAAGTCAATCCCATGGTCATTGTGTAAGCAATGTTCTATTACCACCAATTTCTCCGGTTAACCCAAATGGATACACTTCCTATGCTCCTTGATGCATGTTTCCACCGTCTGCCCTGTCTGGCTGATATATGTTGTTCCGCATTCACAGGGAATCCTGTAAATGACAGCCATCCTGAATCCCAGGTCATCTTTGACCTGCATAAGCTGGATTTTGAGCTTTCTTAATGGTTTGTGGATGGTTCTAATCCAGTACTTCTTCAAGATCCTGGCAATCCTTCTAGAAACTGTGGCACAGTGTCGATGGGAAACCATCCCACACAGATTTATATCTCGACAATAACAGCCACCATCACACCTCCCAATGTGGTGCGGTTCTTTCTACTTTGATAAACTGTGTGAAAACTATTTCAGACCTGGAGACTCTCCATGAGGAAATAAGATGATTGCATGTGATGTTCCTAAAGAATGGCTACAAGGTGAAGGAAATCAATTGGGTTCTTAAAAGGGCTGACAGAAAAACCAGGAAACCTAACAAGAAGGAGGAACCCATCTCTACCACTTGTCTTCCCTATATTTCCATGGTTTCTGGAAGAATCATCAGAATCCTAAAGAAATTCTGGATAAATACCAACCACAGACCCATAAGGAAGCTCAAGTCACAGCTTATGCGGGACTCAGGGCAACTGGTGTTTATTGGATTCCCTGAGAATACAGAGCAGCGAATATCAGCCATATGGGATACACATTGGGAACCATCATCATGGAGTGTAGGAGGTTAATGTGTTTGGGTTACCTGGAGAAATCAGCGGCAGCAGAACATTGCATATGCAATTACCACAGAATTGACTTTGAAGGCTCAGAACTACTATGCTGCACCAATAGCTTTTGTGACTGCCTGGTGAAAGAAGCCATTGAAGTAAGACTAGAGTAAAAGAATTTCAACAAAGATGAAGGTCTCGCTCTAAGTAAGAATTAGAATACAATTTTAAACAAGGTGGGACAGTGGAAACCTGATTGGTTGAGGACTAATCAATCGGGAGAGATAGACAATGGATGTTGAGTATACCACCAGACTAGACATGCCTAGACATCATTCTTGTTGAAGATGGCTGAGTTTGTCATCAAAATGCCTGCTAAAATAGACACTCGGACCAGGCTGAAAGCCCAAGAAGCATTTATATGTCATATATAGGCTGGGAAAGCACTAGATCCTGTCAGGATACTTTCTGTAGCACATCTTTAGAAGTTCAAGAGATTGCTCATGGACAAGTAGAATCTTTTCAGATGCCAAATAAAATACATATGCTTACATGTCATGTTGATCACTGTATCAGTATGGATGGACCAGGAGAAGTTGCTGGCGATATAGATGTCCAGAAGCTTGAAGATGTCAACCATCTCTATAGCAGCTTTGTTGATGAGAACAGGGTTTCTTTACTCACATCAGATATTGAATACCTTCAGCTAAAGTTACTTTGCATAATTGCCAAAGAGGTCAAGGAAGCTTTCAGACCAGGTTTATTTAATCACTTAGCACTTAAAACATGGTCTTGGCATATTTGCTCTACCTATCAATAAACTGGCTATTTCTATACTCAGAGAGTTTATCTTCATAACATTAATTTTGGATGCCTTGGTTCTCTGTCACTCAAATCTTAAACTACCCCTGTGAATTATTTTGTCCTAGAAAAATATGCTTCTTGAACATTCAGAGGTATTTGACAGTAGCATGTACTCCCATTGTAAATACGTAATTTAAAAGAACTATTTATCAAACTCAAAATAGCAAAGTAAACCATCTCATTATAGCTATTGAAATTGTATTGAATCACCTCTTAAGAACGATCCTTGTTCTTAAGAGTAGAAATGTTTGATGTACTCTAAGTTCAGAAGACTCTAGAGAGAGAGTCTGCAAGAGATGAAAGGACTTTTTTGTATTTTCTCGTTTCAGTCTCTGTGTGACTCATTGACAGTCATAACAACATCAAATTGGTAATGTTATGGAGAGCAAGACCAGGATCAACTGGAAAAGTGGGCAATGGAATGGCAGATAGAATTTAACTCGATAAGAGTGACGTGATAATTTTGGCCAGGCCAGGACATACAAAGTAAATGACAGGATCCTGAGGTTGTTATAAGTACATATTTCCCTGAAAGTTGCAACACAGTTAGACAAGGTGCTGAAGAAGGCATCGGGCATGTTTACCTTCATTGGATGGGGCATTGAGTGAAGGAGTTGGGACTTCATGCTACAGTTGCACAAGACATTGATGAGACTGCTACTTTAATATTGTGTGCAGTTCTGGTTTCCATACCACAGGAATGACATAATTAAACTCAAGAAGGTGCAGGAAACATTCAAGAGGACCTTGATGGGACTGGGCAACTTGAGCTGTAAGGAGAGACTAGATGGAGTGCATGGATCATTGTAATCTCTTTTGAGGCAGGCGCAAACTGCACAAGAAACTCAGGTTGCAATTTAACTGGAGGGAAATCAATATCCTGGCCAGGAGATTCGCAAGTGATACCCAGGAGGGTTTAAACTAGTTTAGCCGGGGGATGGGAACCAAAGCACCAGATCAGAAAGTGGAGAGATTGAGAGGAAGATGTAGTAGATGTCATGACTTGTAGGTCTGTAAGGAAGGATGGACATGAGCAAAGTAATAGGCACAATGGGACAGATAAGTTGAAGTGTGTTTATTTTAATGCTAGGAGTATTCTGATCAAGGGAGATGAACTTAGAGCATGAATCAGTATATTACAGAAATTTGGTTTAGAGAGGGGCAGGATTGGTCGTGTAAGCTTCCAGGATTCAATGTTTTAGAAAATATAGAAGGAGAGAAAAGAATGGTGATGGTGATTGGGGTTGCAGAGGTGAGTTGCACTATTAATCATGGACAATACCACAACTGCACTCAGAGTGAACATAACAAAGGCTTATCCCATGAGATGATATGTTTGAACTCAAAAATGAGAAAGGTGCTCTCACCCAAATAGGATTATACATCCAAGTAGCCACTGGGTCATCAAGGAACAGGTATGTAGGCAGATTAGGGAAAGGTGTAAAACAGCAGGGTTGTTGTCTTGGGTAATTTCAAGTTCCCCAATATAGACAGGGCTGAATTTTTTAGGGTGAGTCCCAGTTTGTTTCTTAGATCAGGATGAAGATAGACCAACAAGAGGAGAGGTCATGCTGGACCTGGTGTTGGGAAGTGGAACTGGTCAGGTGACTGACCATTTGTGGTTTATGGTCAAGTCCACAACTGACATGTGGAGGGTGATTAACGACAAAACCGCACAGAGTGCAGGACAGTTCTGTTCTAGAATGAAGAAGGACAAGAATAGAAAGGTAAAGGAACCTTGGATGACAAATAATGCAGAGTTTAGTCAAGAATAAAAGGAAGCATATGTAAGGTTTAGAAAGCCAAAATCAAATGGAGACCTTGAGCTAGAAAAGAATTCCAGAATAAGGAAGCTAGAAAAGAACTTAAGAAGGGAATCAGGGGAGCCAGGAAGGGCCATGAAAAATCTATGGCAAATAGGATTAAAGAGACTTCCAAGGCATTCTACACATACATCAAACAAGAGGATTACAAGGAAAAGGGTTGGACAACAAAGCGATAAAGGAGGGAAAATGTGCTTGGAGGCAGAGGATGTGGGTGAGCCCCAAAATGAGTACTTTGCATTGGTATTTATCAAGGAGAAGGACATGGAGAACAATGAGATCAGTGTGGAGTGTGCTAAAATGTTGAGATAAAGAACAAAGTAGTATTGCATCTCTTTAAGAATGTTGAAGTGGATGTGTCCCCAGGGCCTGATGGGATGTCACTGAGGTTAGTGAGAGAGGCAGGAAATGAGATTGCTGGGGCTTTGAGCAAGATCTTTGTGTCTGCTCTAGCTTCAGGTGGACTTGGAGGTCTGGCGAGTAGCTATTGTTATTCCGTTAGTCAAGAAAAGACATGGGGATAATCCTGGAAACTACAGACTGGTGAGTCCCACATCAGTGGGTAGGGAAGCTATTGGAGAAGATCCTTAAAGATGGGATCTAAGAGCATTTGGAAAACCATTCCCTAATTAGGAACAGTTATCATGGCTTTGTGGAGGTTACCTCATGATTGAGTTTTTTGAGGACATAACAAAGGTAGAGCTATGGATGTTGTCCACATGGATTTTAGTAAGGTCCTTCACGGGAAACTCATCCAGAAGATTAACCTGCATGGGGACTCAAACATTTGGATTCAGAGTTGGCTTGCCCATAGAGGACAAAGGGTAGCTGATATGTTTTGTAACTTCAGAACAATAACTTAATTCAAAGGAAGACACGGGAGTCCGGGAATGCAGGTTTAACTTGAGTTTACTTTAACCGCAGTGCGCATGTATCACATGGTAGCATGATGATATATGTAATTCATGTATTTATGCATATAAGCTGTAATAAATTATTTAAATGAATAAGAATGTTTAGATAGATAGATAGATAGATAGATACTTTATTCATCCCCATGGGGAAATTCAACTTTTTTCCAATGTCCCATACACTTGTTGTAGCAAAACTAATTACATACAATACTTAACTCAGTAAAAAAAAAAATATGATATGCATCTAAATCACTATCTCAAAAAGCCTTAATAATAGCTTTTAAAAAGTTCTTAAGTCCTGGCGGTAGAATTGTAAAGCCTAATGGCATTGGGGAGTATTGACCTCTTCTTCCTGTCTGAGGAGCATTGCATCGATAGTAACCTGTCGCTGAAACTGCTTCTCTGTCTCTGGATGGTGCTATGTAGAGGATGTTCAGAGTTATCCATAATTGACCGTAGCCTACTCAGCGCCCTTCGCTCAGCTACCGATGTTAAACTCTCCAGTACTTTGCCCACGACAGAGCCCGCCTTCCTTACCAGCTTATTAAGACGTGAGGCGTCCCTCTTCTTAATGCTTCCTCCCCAACACGCCACCACAAAGAAGAGGGCGCTCTCCACAACTGACCTATAGAACATCTTCAGCATCTCACTACAGACATTGAATGACGCCAACCTTCTTAGGAAGTACAGTCGACTCTGTGCCTTCCTGCGCAAGGCATCTGTGTTGGCAGTCCAGTCTAGCTTCTCGTCTAACTGTACTCCCAGATACTTGTAGGTCTTAACCTGCTCCACACATTCTCCATTAATGATCACTGGCTCCATATGAGGCCTAGATCTCCTAAAGTCCACCACCATCTCCTTGGTCTTGGTGATATTGAGACGATATTGGTGATATTAATCAATCAATTTACAGTTTATATATACAAGATAACTCAAGTATTACTGAAATATTACATGCACGACACTCCTCACTACTTAGCTATACACTCCAGCTCAACAGAATGCATCTGAACTATATGCACAGTATATTATATAATACAACTACTATATACAGACGTCCACAGCATGGTAAACTTTAAATTGACCCATTCAGGCCTAAAGATTTAATTGCTGCAGAGGATTTCTTACTCTTGTGAGATAATGCCTTTTCTGACAAGAGGAATCACTCTGCTTGGCAAGTCAGACTTATGGCTGTGAAACAAGCTCCAGTTCTGGGGCCTCCTCCATGGTGATTATAGGAGTTGACTATGAGATTGCAGGTAGTGGTTCTGACAGTGATAGCCATCTTTCTTCTTCTAGCTTGTGCATTTAGTTCATTGGAGTATTCTCTTAATAATCATTCTATTGCTCCCATATGATCTGATCTCTCCTCTTGGTTTCCTCATCCACAACATCATCAGATGAATCCTTTGTTTTCTTAGCTTCATTGACTCCTTTCATTTTGGCCTTCCATTCATCCCGCTGGGCTTTGGTCTTTGCATCTAGCTTTACAAGCAGCTTTTTGTCTCCCAGTTGAAGTTCATGCAATAACCTTAATGCAAGCAGAGTAGATTCTAGTTCTTTATACACTCACAAAAGCCAAATGCTTGCAAACTTCCTGAATCTCTTTGAACTCTCTGCCAGCTTAAAGCCAAGCTACATTTTGTAAGTAATTGCCTGATTAACATATCAGTAGCTTTCTCAGATAGATTGCCTACAAAACTGTTGTAGTCGGACCATTGATTTCAACACTTTCATGATTCCTCTGAGCAAGGTCCTTCCTTGGCCCAATATGTTTTCCAATCAGAGACACAGACGTTGGCACTGTTGGGCAACAGTTGGGCAACAGTTCATGGTGTCTGTTATGGAGTCAGTTGTTGCATTATCTAGTATCTTTCTTAATTCACTTTCAGAATGGCTTCATTGCAGGGGATGCGGAATGCAATTGGTGGATGGATCTCCAATCAAGTTGTAGTTGTCTCAGCCAGTCACATCCCCACAATGTTGGCCCTCCTATTTTTACCACATACAAGCTCCATGTGGCTTGTTGGTTATTGTATTTCAATGCTACAAATGTCATTCCCACTGGAGTTATCTTTTCTCCACCATAAGTTCTGAGCTGAATATCTGCAGGCTTCAGTTCAGTATCTTTGAAATGCTGTTCAAATTCATCTTGTGGAACGACTGACACAGCTGAACCAGTGTCCAATTCCATTTTAATTAATTTGCCATTCACTTCTGGCATAAGCCATATTGCTTGTCTATTGTTAATTCTCATTATTTATTTATTGTAATTTTTTTTATTGAAGTTCATCATCAAACAAACATTTCCATAAGATGTATTTCAGACATTGTACATATATATCATATAATCATATATGTCACAAATCTCCACAAAGTATTTATCTGAGGTATACACTTATAGAAAAGAGTGGAAAGAAAAAAAGCAAAAGGAAAAAACTATGTACAAGTAGGCAGTGATTTTTTTTTACAACATATTCATTGATTTGTGAGAATAAAATCAGGCCTATGAGGCATTATGTAGTTAAATCATTTTCCCCAGTATGAATCAAATTGTTCCATGATTAACAGATGCTGTTATCTTCTCCATTTTGTAAATGTCCATTGTAATTTCCATCCATGCTTTTAAAGTTGGGCTCTCCTGTGATAACCATTCCCTAGTAAGAGTCTTTTTACCAGCCACCAACAGTATATTCATTAAATATTTATCTCTTTTCGACCATTCTTGAGGTACGTACCCTTTCTCACTATATTTATCAAGTTTACACCATCCTTCAAGAACCAACCCTTGGCTTAGCTAAGTGATATAACTAATCAATGCCAAGTTTGGAGCAGGTTTGATTTTAGATTTCTATACTGTATACCTAAAATGATTTCACATAGTATCCTCATAGAATTCTCTGCCTGAATGCTATCATTCTTGCCTAGTTTTGAATTCTTATTCCCAAATAGATAATAAGCCCCTGAAGCCAAAACCACAATCTCAGCTTTGATTTTGGCTTTCAGTTCAGAAGATTAATGTGAATAAAAGAGAGATTTTGATGGACCAGAAGATTATTCTGTACCTGACTCGTATTCTTATTAATGTATTAACTTCAATTAATAAAGATGTTTTAAAACAAAAAAAAAAAGTTTACACCATCCTGTTCACTTTCATCATTATCAGATTTTTCATCAACAACATGCAGATTAATGATATTTTTGAAACTGCAACTTGATTTTTCAGCTTTCTCTCTTCCTTGAGCAGTCCAGTTATATCTCTCTGCCCAACATGCTGTTTGCATGTTTCCTACTTGTTGTATTTTCTGCAAATTTCGCATATAAACCTGCATTGGTCTGGTGTACGTGAGCCCCTGCCACAACGGTAACACAAATTGTTTGGCCAGGCTGGTTTCTACTTAGATGATACAATTTTGTTCATGCACACTTTCATTGGGAGGGAGGAGATTGCTGAGCCTCTGGCTAGGATCTTTATGTCCTCGTTGTCCACGGGAATGGTACCGGAGGATTGGAGGGAGGCGAATGTTGTCCCCTTGTTCAAAAAATGTAGTAGGGATAGTCCAGGTAATTATAGACCAGTGAGCCTTACATCTGTGGTGGGAAAGCTGTTGGAAAAGATTCTTAGAGATAGGATCTATGGGCATTTAGAGAATCATGGTCTGATCAGGGACAGTCAGCATGGCTTTGTGAAGGGCAGATCGTACCTAACAAGCCTGATAGAGTTCTTTGAGGAGGTGACCAGGTATATAGATGAGGGTAGTGCAGTGGATGTGATCTACATGGATTTTAGTAAGGCATTTGACAAGGTTCCACATGGTAGGCTTATTCAGAAAGTCAGAAGGCATGGGATCCAGGGAAGTTTGGCCAGGTGGATTCAGAATTGGCTTGGCTGCAGAAGGCAGAGGGTTGTGGTGGAGGGAGTACATTCAGATTGGAGGGTTGTGACTGGTGGTGTCCCACTAGGATCTGTTCTGGGACCTCTACTTTTCATGATTTTTATTAACGACCTGGCTGTGGGGGTAGAAGGGTGGGTTGGAAAGTTTGCAGATGACACAAAGGTTGGTGGTGTTATAGATAGTGTAGAGGATTGTCAAAGATTGCAGAGAGACATTGATAGGATGCAGAAGTGGGCTGAGAAGTGGCAGATGGAGTTCAACCCAGAGAAGTGTGAGGTGGTACACTTCGGAAGGACAAACTCCAAGGCAGAGTACAAAGTAAATGGCAGGATACTTGGTAGTGTGGAGGAGCAGAGGGATCTGGGGGTACATGTCCACAGATCCCTGAAAGTTGCCTCACAGGTAGATAGGGTAGTTAAGAAAGCTTATGGGGTGTTAGCTTTCATAAGTCAAGGGATAGAGTTTAAGAGACGCGATGTAATGATGCAGCTCTATAAAACTCTAGTTAGGCCACACTTGGAGTACTGTGTCCAGTTCTGGTCACCTCACTATAGGAAGGACGTGGAAGCATTGGAAAGGGTACGAGGAGATTTACCAGGATGCTGCCTGGTTTAGAGAGTATGGATTATGATCAGAGATTAAGGGAGCTAGGGCTTTATTCTTTGGAGAGAAGGAGGATGAGAGGAGACATGATAGAGGTGTACAAGATATTAAGAGGAATAGACAGAGTTGACAGCCAGCGCCTCTTCCCCAGGGCACCACTGCTCAGTACAAGAGGACATGGCTTTAAGGTAAGGGGAGGGAAGTTCAAGGGGGATATTAGAGGAAGGTTTTTTACTCAGAGAGTAGTTGGTGCATGGAATGCACTGCCTGAGTCAGTGGTGGAGGCAGATACACTAGTGAAGTTTAAGAGACTACTAGACAGGTATACGGAGGAATTTAAGGTGGGGGGTGTTATATGGGAGGCAGGGCTTGAGGGTCGGCACAACATTGTGGTCCGAAGGGCCTGTAATGTGCTGTACTGTTCTATGTTCTATGTTCTATGTTATTCCTGACTGCAACTCAATTGTATCAGTGATTTTGACTGCTCTTTAAAATATAAGCTGTGTTTCAGTTAGAAGCCACTTTTGAATGCTTTCATTTAAGATTCCACAAACCAAACAATCTCCTGGTCTATCATTAAGCCCATTACCAAACTGACAATGCTCAAACAATCTCTTCAAGCCACCTACACTGAAATGGACTCCCCTTCTTTTGGATTCCACTTATGAAACCTAAAGTGTTCTGAAATCAACAATGGTTTCAGTTCTAAATGATTGTGTATTATGTTCATGATGTCAGCAATATCTGATGTCCTGATTCCCCAACCTTGGGAAAAAAGACTGTGTGCACTGACCCTGTCTATGTCCCTCATAATTATGTGAACCTCTACTGTATATAATCATCTCTTATTTTCCTACATTCCACTGAATAAAGTCCTAACTTGCTCAAACTCCCTTCATAATGTAGTCCCTCAAGTTCTGTGAAACATGCTGGTAAATCTCCTCTGCAATTCTTCCATCTAAATGGTGTCTTTCCTGCAGCAGGACAACCAAATTTAACACAATATTCCAAATGAGGTCTCTTCAATGTCTTGTCCAAATGGATCATGTGGAACTGTTTTCTGTGGAGCAAATGAGGCTGAAGGGTGATATTGCAGAAGTTTATCAAATCATGAAGGGCTCAGATAAGATGGATTGCCACAATCGGTAGTGAGGAAGGCAAATGTAATGTTAGCATTCATTTCAAGAGGACTCGAATATAAGAGCAAGGATGTAATGCTGAGACTTTATAAGGCACTGGTCAGACTGCACGGAGGAATGTAAACAAGGGAAAATCTGCAGATGCTGGAAATCCGAGCAACACACACAAAATGCTGCAGGAACTCAGCAGGCCAGGCAGCATCTATGGAAAAAAGTAAACAGTCAGTGTTTTGGGCTGAGACCCTTCATCAGGATTGTTGAATTATTGTGAGCAATTTTGGGCCCCTTATTCAAGGAAAGGTGTGCTGGCATTGGAGAGGGTCCAGATGAGGTTCACAAGAATGATTCTGGGAGTGAAAGGGTTAATGTATGAGGAAACACAAAGTACACTGCAGATGCTGTGGTCATATCAACACGTACAAACAAACTGGATGAACTCAGCAGGTCGGGCAGCATCCGTTGAAAGGAGCAGTCAACGTTTTGGGCCGAGACCCTTGAAGAACTGATGAACTGATGAATGTCTGATGAACTTCAATAATAAGAAAATCCACAATAAATAAATAAATAAATAAATAAATAATGAGAATTAAGACCCTGAGTCCTGACGAAGGGTCTCGGCCCAAAACGTTGACTGCTGCTTTCAACAGATGCTGTCCGACCTGTTGAGTTCATCCAGCTTGTTTATATGTGTTAATGTATGAGGAATATTTGATGGCTCTGGCCTTGTATTCACTGGAGTTTAGAAGAATAAGGGGTGATCTCATTGAAACCTTTTGAATGTTGAAAGGCTTGGATAAATGTAGAGAGAATATACCTTATAGAGAGGGAGTATATGACCAGAGGGCAGAGCCCCAGAATAGAGGGATGTTCATTTAGAACAGAGATGAAGAGGAATTTCTTTACCAGAGGGTAGAAAATTTGTGGAATTCCTTGTCCCAGATGGCCGTGGAGGCAAAATCATTGAGGATATCTAAAATGGAGGTTAATACATTCTTGATTTGTCAGGGTGTCAAAAGTTACGAGGAGAACATAGGAGAATGGGGTTGAGAGGGATAATAAATCAGCCATGATGGAATGGTGGAGCAGACTCGACGGGCTGAATGGCCTAATTCTGCTTCTATGTCTTATCGTCTTATACCCTGGAAAGTGGAATCTAAAACTACAGGACATAGCTTTAAAGTGAAAGTGAAAGATTTAAAAGGGACCTAGGAAGCAAGTTTTTCCTACAGTTTATGGAGGGGACATGGAAAAGGCTGCCAGAGGAAGTGGTAGCAGCAGATCCACTTACAGCAGTTAAAAGACATTTGGACAAGTCTATGGATAGGAAGGTTTTGAGGCAAATGGGACTAGCTCAGGAAGACAACTTGACCAACATGGACCAGTTGAGCAAAAGGACCTGATTTTGTGCAGTATAATTCTATGACACTTACAATCTATTTTCTTCTTTTCCACAAGCCCATTTCTCTGTTCTTTGTTCATGCCTTCATTGTCCATTTTTGAATTCTGAAATCATCACCGTGCTCAGTTTTTCTGCTTTTCTTTCCTTCTATGGCTGATTCTGGAGTAAAAGATCACTTCCCAAGTTCCATTTAACACATTTCACTTTATATCATCTGAGCTAAATAAAAGTGCAAATTGGTCTTAAAATACAAATCATAATTAGAAAGTAGTTACTAAACAAAATTAAATGAAAAATTCAAAACAAATTTCTAAACTAAGAGAATGGCTAGAGTGTTGAATGTGCTACAACCTAATACAGATAAGGGAAATGCATTGATGCATTTACTGGGAAGTCAGGGAGGTTAAAAAAGAGAACTATGTAATTATTTTGATAAATGTACATTAAACAGCAAACAGTGGTTTATGTGGTGTTTCAATATATCTAATTTCTATAGACATATGGTGGAGAGTTGCTGGTTGCATCACTGCCTGGTATGGAGTCTCCAATATAGGGGATCACACAAGATTGCAAAGGGCTGTAGACTCAGTCAGTTCATTCATGGGTACAAGCCTCCCACCATTGAGGACATCTTCAAGAGCAGATGCCTTAAGAAAGCAGGTTGCATCACCAAAGACCCCCTTCAGGAAGGGTAAGTCCAAGGAACACATACCAATCCTCATAGAGGGATCAGAAGTGGAGGGAGTGAGCAGCTTCATGTTCCTGGGTGTCAAGATCTCTGAGGATCTAACCTGGTCCCAACTTATCAATTTAGTCACAAAGAAGACAAGACAGCAGCTATACTTTATTTGGAGTTTGAAGAGATTTGGCATGTCAACAAATACACTCAAAAACTTCTATAGTTGTACCGTGGACAACATTCTGACAAGCTGCATCACTGTCTGGTATGGAGGGGCTACTGCACAGGACCAAAAGAAGCCGCAGAAGGTTGTAAATCTAGTCAGTTCCATCTTGGATACTAGCCTACAGAGTACCTAGGACATCCTTGGGGAGCGGTGTCTCAGAAAGGCAGCATCTATTATTAAGGACCTCCAGCACCCAGGGCATGCCCTTTTCTCACTGTTACCATCAGGTAGGAGGTACAGAAGCCTGAAGGCACACACTCAGTGATTCCAGGAATAGCTTCTTCCCCTCTGCCATCCGATTCCTAAACGGACATTGAATCTTTGGACACTACCTCACTTTTTTAAAAACTATACTGTACTTCTGGTTTTGCACATTGAAAAAAAATCTATTCAATATACGTAATTGATTTACTTGTTTATTTATTATGTTTTATTTTATTTATTATTTTTTTCTCTCTCTGCTAGATTATGAACTGCTGCTGCTAAGTTAACACATTTCACGTCACATGCCGGTGATAATAAACTTGATTCTGATTCTTGTTACTATCATCAAGAAGAGGTACATGGGACTAAAGACTCACAATCAATGCTTGAGAAACAGTACTTCCCTCTGCTCTCAGATTTCTGAATGGTACATGAGCCCGTTAATACTACCTTGTTATTCCTCCTTTTGCACTCTTTAATTTGTAATTTATAGTACTGTAATTTAATGTTTTTCCACTGGACCTCTACCGAAAAGCAACATATTTCATGTCATACAAGATAGTGATAATAAACTGATTTGCTGCAAAACAACTATTCTGTTCCACTGAATGGATTTTTATCAATGTACTGTGCAGTGTTGTTTGTCTGGGACTAACAACTGCTCCTTGCTTAAGAGGAGCACCTAAGCAAATAACTTATTAGAAGAACATTCCTAAATAAAATGCTCCAATATTGTTTGAAAAAAGTATATAGTTTATATTGTAGATTTTTCAATAATGTAAGTGAAAACTTGTGAAGTTAAGAAATTTAAAAATAAGTTGATTATAAAGGAAGACGTACAATATCTCAGGGTTGTACACTACATAATACTTTGATAATAAATGTATTTTGAACTTTGAAGCGACAAAATGTATGCACTTAAGTTTTTGTTTATCATTGGCACGTTCTTGACGAGAAAGAAGTTACGTCACCAAGACACTCCCAAACATCTCACTGCTATCAAAGACTTTGTTAACAAAGGATCCTGTCAATTAATTATCTTGTTTCATGACTTCCTACCTCCCCTTAAATATAGTGTCAGAAGCAAAGGGGTCTGTTGAGAGGTAACTTACAGAAGAATATACAGTACTATAGAGTTTCTTTGGAAAGCTATGTTTTATTTCTTTTCCTAGAAGTAGCATAGAGGATACTGAAGTATTTTCAATTAATGTAGCGGAGTAATTGGAAAAAGTATTGTAAAGACAATGTGGAGTTAATTATACTTCTGTTCTTTCTTTGTTCTACTATAGCTGCCAAGTAAATATTTGTCATTTGATATTGAGCTTTTTGAAACAATGAGGAACAGAGCGGTGCTGTTCTCTGTTCTGGTACTAACTGGCTACTAAGTGGGTGGGACATGGATGCCATGACCCTGTTGCCCTTCCCAGCAGTCTTTCTAACAGCTTTGGCCTATAGGTCATCTCAATTTCCCCTCTGGTGAGTGGTCATTACTATGCTGTGCTTTGATAAATGCTCAATGCAAAAGGTCTGCATTGTCGACAGCAAGCACCAGGGAAGCGAGGCACCATGGGCCATGACAGCCTGAGGTATAAGACGTATGGACCTGCATGTCTTCACACTGAATGCCTGTCGCCTGGCAACAGTAACTGCATCACAAGATCCCTCACGGTGCCTAAAAAGAGGGAATGTGAAGCGTGGAGATTAAGCAAAAAGAGAATGAAAGGTAGAACAGGAGAAAATAAGTGATGTGAAATAATTTTACAGAAGCTGAGATTTTAAGTACTAATATTACAACAGGGAACTAGAAACATTTAAGCACAAGTAATTATTTTAGCATTTGAAATGTCTGAGGACAAAAGTACCTTTGGGATCATCACTGTAGTAACCTTCCAAAGTAAATATTTTTGACGGAATAATCTTACTAATAATATACATCATTATCTCTATCTTTCACAAGTCCTTTGGGGCAGTAGTATTTTTTTCAAACACACTTTAAAGATTCCTGCATCTCAAGGAGCAATTGTTCCTCCAATATTTGCTAATGTTTCAGTCAATTGATCTGATCTAGGATTGACCTCAAATCACAGGCTAGTAATACGTAATGGAAATACTGGTTAAATTTACCATTTCCATATCCTGGAGTATCGAGACTAATTGTAAAGCCCAAAATCAGTGTTTTCTGCGATCACTTAATCTGACATAGTGTACTTGTATATCGCCTTCAACACCTAAGGTCCTCTGCAAAAATGTGACAAAAAATTATTTCAGACCAGGTCTGAAGCGCCGCAGACAAGATTTTCCATGCAAGGGAAAGTGGTGAATCAAGAAAAGTACCTGAGCTCTTTGTACATTAACAGTTATAATAGGAGTTAGAAGTAAATTGTTTAAGGAGTCTGGCATCACTTTCACTCCCCAGAATAAGCAATGGGCCATTTTGGTAGAGCTTTACATGGTCAAGCCTTATCTGATGATGGACAGTTAGGCAACCAGTTCACCAGATATGGTCAAACTTATATCTTTTGGATGTCAAGAAAAAAGGTGGAGGCCATTCTGGGGAATGATTAGGAAACATGATTATAATGATTGGTAAGAAAATAATTGGAAAATATGAAGAATAGCAGAGATGCTGTGGTGAATGGAGTTTCAGCATTCAATATAAGCCAATCACTGAATATTGAATCATTGTGATCAACATAAGGCACTTTATTAGAAAAGGTAAAAGCTTTTGTATCTCTTATCTCTGGAATGGCTGCTTCAAGAGAATCTTTGGAAAGATTTTCACCTTTGCACCCCAAAAATAATATACAGAACTCTGCTTTGTTACCTCTACATGTTACCCAGTGCAAAATGGAGCCACGCACACCAGCAGAATGACATTGTAGGACAAGTTAATTGATGTCAGGCAAGGCTGCAGTAAGAGTGATACAATTCATTTCGATATTCATAAAGTAAAAGAAAAAAGCTACAGTTTGCATTTTTTTATCCAGTCATTTCTATAAAACAGGTTGCATTTGTGCACAACAGCTTAGGCAGTAATAGGCTCAGCTATAATGTGGTCAGATAGTAGACAGACATACACTGTCTGGACTCACACATGATGAATCATCACTGCAGTAAGTAAGTAGGGGATAACAGTAGCAACTTCTGAGGAAAAGGTATTATGCATAATATGTTCAAGTATCATTTTTTGCATAAAGAATCTAACTTATAAAGCACCTTTCACACCCTCAAGGCATTAATTATTTATGAAGTACAGTTGTTGTGTAGGTAAAGGCAGCCAATTTGTGCATGGCAATATCTCACAAGTGGCAAAGAAATGAATGATCTGTCTTTGGTATTTTGAAGCATTAATGTTTACCAGGACTTTGGCAGTTTTCCTTGCTCTGCTTCGATAAATGTTTATCTCACTCTTCCTCCTTCAATTAAGTCTTTCGTTACATCTACATGAATGGTCAGATAAAATCTCAATTCTCATCAAAGATCCAATGCTGTTAATAATGCAGTATCTTAATGAAATGGAAGATTTTTTGCTCAAAGCACAATAAACCTCCTTCTTGTTTGCTCTTTGATATATTAAGATGCTGGAGAGTTTACAGACCCATAGAAGCTTGAACTCAGATCATACTAATTTAGAGATGAGTACACTAATAGATATTCTTTATTACTGAACTATATACTTCATTTCATAAAAATAATATACATACACACAGTTCATGCAAGATTAGAAATACACGCAAAACAGTTCCAAAGATCAATGGAGAATGCAGATTATTAAATTAGTCAAGCTGTAGTGAGCTATTGACTGAAGGCAGCTACTCACTGTAGGCACTCTAACAGCATAGTGGTCATTGCAGGATGCATCTCATTTCAGAAAATGTAATCCACAGTACATTATTTGCTACTTTGTTCACTCTCCCTGCTTACCTGAAGCTGTGGTTCTATGTACCTTGAAACTCGTCAGAATCCTAATATCTCAAAGAGCTAAGGGAATATTAATTGCATGCTGCTACATTGGACATAATTATAAGTCATGTGAGTATTGTTGGAAGCAGGTTAGGGACGGTGGGGTTAAAAGCAACTTAGTCCTTCTGTAGGCCCAAACTTGAACGCTGTAGAACATTGTATAGCATACAATTACTCTGGAGACACTTAATGTTCTAACTTGAAGGCACCTTTAAATATGTCAAGGACCTTAAGTGCCTCTTCAGGATGGAAAATCTAATTCCATGTTTGGTTTCAAATGGAATAAGATTTCCACTATTAGAGCATTAATTCTCGTTTAAGAAAAGTTCAGTGTAGAATTTCTAACAATTGTCTTAACAATCAATTTCAGGTAGAAGAATTTACCACCACTTGTTAGTTCCTCGGGGTCAATTTGTGTCTTACAGTTCATAAGGTAAAAATGCTAGCTGCCAGGCACTAACCAAGAATGTGCATGATGAAGGAATAGCTGAGAAAAAAAAACATTTGTGAGTGTCAGTATCATGAGAGAAATGGTACGATATTCTTGTGGGATAGTCAGTGTTACCATAGAGGAGGTGCTGGATATCTTAAAATGTACAAGACAGACAAATGTCCAGGATCTGACCAGCCATATCCAAGAATGCTGTGGGAAGCTAGAGAAGAAATCATGGGAGCCTTGGCTGAAATATTTGCATCACCGTCACTCGAAGGGGAGGAGTTGATAGTGAGTGTTCTATGTTTATTTAAGGCCATAAAGAAAAACCTGCAATCGATAGTCCGGTAAGTCTAATACCCGTGGAGGATAAGTGACTGGAGAGGACTCTAAAGGATAAGATACAAATACTGTACATCTGGAAAGACAGGGTTGTTACGTAACCCGTAACTGGGTTTACAGACCAGCAGAGAGAGGAGAATCCATTGGAGTCTGATGGTACCAAAAACTAAAGATGTTTATTAGTAAACTACACAATACAGTATCAAAAATGCAAATATACATATAAAACAGGTTAGCAATAATAAACTTAAAAGTGTAGGAATAATAATAAGCAATAATAAACAAGCTCTATCAAGGTCTAGGGGCAAATGACTTGTCATAGAAGGGTATCAAGTTCAGTTCATGCGTGCTGAGGTCGTTATGGTTGTTGTGTTGTAATCATTGGAGAGAGAGAGAGAGCGAGATGTAACAGCTGCAGCAGACAAACCTTCTGTTACCTTCTTATTCCGTCGTATCGTTGTGGTCATTCAGCTATGACCCCTCTGTTCTTCAGCTAGACCGTTATTCTGTGGTGGACTCATCACTCTGGCATGAGTGGACACACACACAAGTCCCCACCGGCCCTGCTGTAACACTGTGAGCTTTATTGACTGATCTCCTGGTTCGGTCTCCAAAGTCCCCCACCTTTCTGTAGGTTCACAACACTCAGTCAGTGTCCACTGGTGTATCTGAAGGGTGTCTCCCCAGACCTGTCTTTTATCCCTACTAACGGGGTCTCAGCTATCAATCAACTCTGATTGACTGTGTCCATCAAATCAGGCCACTCCTGCTGTCTCATGAGGAATGTTAACGAGCAAAGTAAAGTCCTTGTAGTGAAAGGTAAATAATCCAGGAAGAGTCAAAATACAATAAATCAACAGTCTCTCTCTCCCTCTTATCTATAGCAGATGTTCCTGCCTCTGGGCTTCATCTCTCTCCCCTATTAGCAGCATAGCAACAGCAATAGTTCATAGTTCTCGGGGGGGGGGGAAATGGTTAACTCTGCACCCCATTTTCCATCAGGTCTGTTCATCACTCATAACACCCCCATCCTTCCAGGAATTTTTACCAAGGTGAAAATTAACTAATAAAGCACATTACTGAATTACAGAGCCTAACAAAATACAGAAGTGGTCTTAACTACAAGAATGATACAGATATACGTTCAAATTAACATCTGGATAAACAATCAGCAATTACATTATCACTCCCCTTTACATGTTGTATTTTAATATTGAATTCCTGTAACAACAGACTCCAACTTAATAACCGCCTATTTTTATTCTTCATGTTAGCCAAGAATACCAAGGGGTTGTGTTCTTAGCTTAGGTGTATATTACAAAGTGTGAACCAATACATGTGTGATCATACTGTGGCACATTACAGAAGTTTGTGCAAATACTAATCTCTATTTTACTTTCAAACTTAACATTCAATCTTCCATGTTGTTGTCTTTATTATTCACATGCTTTGTTCAAAAAAACATCAATTTCCAGCAAAACCAGATCCTGTTATTCAAAGTGGCATTTGGTCAACCTTTGCCTCTCTTCCACTTAACCCTCACGTGGTTAGCTTGCTCACCAGCTCGGAACAGGCCTTCACAGACTCCTTTCACAGGAGCTATCCTATCACCAATGTTTTCCAAACTAAGCCCATTTGCTGAACTTCCAAACCACTCATTAATTGTAAGCAGGTCATTAATTTCATCTTCAGGATCTTTAATTCTGTTAGTTTCCAGTTTAACATCTGCAGGTGACCCCTCTTGATCAAAACAACACTTCAAGTTCTGTCTCTCCAAATCACATACTTGAACAACATCAAGTTGTTTATCCTTAAATTTCAAAACAAACTGTAACTGACTCGCAGCACCTTGTTAACAAACCACTGTCCCTTCAGCATGGTTACTACTTCTGAAACCAATCCAGACTTTAAATTTTCTTTATTCAAAAGTCTAGTAACACTTTTTCCCTCAATATCTTCAATAACATCCATCTCACCAGCTTTCATCTCCTCACTAACTTTTAACACAAGTGACTGAGAATTCTCACTTTCTCCCGGTGCCAAGGTTAACCCTTTCTCCACTGAACCAAGTCTATCTGACCCAAAAGAACTGCATTCCTTTTCAACTAAATCAGATACCTCAGACTTTTTCTAAGCTTCCACACAAGGTTCAGTATCCTGTGACTCCACATCCTTCACATCCTGAACACAAGCAAACGGGACATCTGCCTCTCCTAGGCTTTCAATACCATTCCCCTTTTCAAATTCTAAGTTCCCCTGATCCTCCCAGTTACTCTCTGGGCAACTCTCCTCCGGAGTAAACTCAAACTTGCGGGTTAAAACAACCTCGTCTGCTTAACCCAGCAGACTCCCTCAAGGTAGTGGCATCCTTTTCATCTAGGACTGCCCTTATATCATTGGGAACACACTTAACTTCTTCAACTGAAAACAGCTCTGTCAAGCCAGACAGATCATCTGTGTCCAACCCTGGACCTTCTAACTGCCCCATCTGTTTATCATCTTTACTCTGTTCCTCCATAACATCCTTCCTCACTCCTAAGTGTCCACCTAGGGGTATCTTGTGGGCAAGGTTCAAAATTTCGTTCCTTGACAACACTAAATCTGCTTCGTCTCCCATACTTTCCTTAGCTCCACTATCCTTTTCCTCCTCATCCGGCAACCCCTTTTTATACAAGGTCGGTAAAAAAGTCTCTGCTAAATCAACACTGGACTCATTTAAACTGGCTTCTTTCTCAGCCGCCTTTCTAGACATGCTGCGAATTATTGCGCATGCGGGATAAATCTTGGAATCTATGGGCGGGTCCTCAGCACTTACAGGCTTGCTTGTTAATTTCACTGCTGAATACACATCACCACCTGCCAGATCGTTACCAAGTAGGACATCCATGCCGTCCATCGGTAGTTTTGACCGCACCCCTATTTCGACTGGTCCAGATACCAGGTCACATTTCAGAAATATCCTGTGCAAAGGTACGGCCACAGTTCTTTTTCTGATACCTTTTAACACATTTACCTCCCCCGTCTCGGTCTCAGCACCAAAGTCTAACACCTTCCTTAGAATCAATGACTGACCAGCCCCAGTATCTCTCCAGATCCGCACTGGAACTGGGGTTTCACCCTCCTTCACAGACACCGTCCCTTCCGAGATAAACTTCTCACGCCCCTCTTGGACTCTATCTAACCGCCTTCCTCATCGACCTGTTGACCGGCTCAATGCAACCAGTCAGGATTGCTGTTTTCCCTTTTCCTGTCTCCTTCTTTGG
The DNA here is from genome assembly GCF_048418815.1 of Hemitrygon akajei. Classification (NCBI taxonomy): domain Eukaryota; kingdom Metazoa; phylum Chordata; class Chondrichthyes; order Myliobatiformes; family Dasyatidae; genus Hemitrygon; species Hemitrygon akajei. The sequence goes on from NC_133135.1 coordinate 59,959,783, forward strand.
AGCAAAGCACTTAGATGCTATGTGGCCTGCTTTCCCACAATTATAACACGTAAATTTGGGAACCTTCCTGCCAGCCTGCTTTTCCTCCTCCTTACCTTTTCCACTGGCTCCCGGCTTATTCTCTGCCTTAGCCAGTGGGCTTTCTCTGCCGTCCCTACTGCCTCTCTGGTAGCTCTTATTTGAGGAAAACTTTGTCTTGTGGGCTAAGGCATACTCATCTGCTAACTTGGCAGTCGCAGACAGAGTCTCTGTCTCCTTCTTGTCCAAGTACGTCTTCATACTGTTATGAATGTACCACAGCTCTGAGGGGCCGAAGGGTGCGGGACCAGCCCCCCTCCTTCCGGAGAATCGCAAGATCGCTATTAATTCATGTCTTGGACCCAGGAAATGAGAGACAATGCAACGGATTTGACCATCGTTCTTAGAGACACCTGTGTGAATTGCAACTCTATAGTACGTGCCAGCTATCAGGGACATGGACACCCTCGGGCAATGTGGGGTGGGGATTGTATCACCCTACCTTGATTGACATTTACAAATCTGCCAGTCATGATAAAGAGGAGACTGCAGGAGGCAGTACCCCAGCGACGCACCAGACGGAGACACCATTGCTCATCGCTCCCGTGAGGACGGGAAGCTGTTCGGGAGCCATGTGTGATTCGGTTCCCCTAGCTTGGGGAACGAGTGGCTGATAACCCCGAAAAAGACTTCGAAATGACAACGGGGAACCCACGTTCCCGATTCAACGAGTTGAGTCCAAAAGGCTGGCAAGTTTATTTTCTCTCTCCAACACGTGAGACCCCAGCGGTCCCTGAAAGGCTAAAAGCCTGTATGAACTTCCAAGACTTCGATATTTCCATCGGACAATAGTTTTACCCCTAGACAAACGATAGAGCTACTTCTTATTGTTGATTATTACTATACCCGCGCTTTAGATTGAGTATTGACGATGTATATTATCTGAATGTTTGTATTAACCTTATTTTTGTGCCCCTTTATAAATAAAAACGTTTAAAAATAGTACCATCCGAGTTCAGCGGACCTCTCTCTTTGCTGGTAAGTGACCCAGTTACGGGGTTCGTAACAATACCTTCAGGGATACAACCTTTGAACTGCTCAATCAGTATTAACTGTAACAGTTTATCATAATCTCCAACGACCCCTTTTGAGGCGCACCAATGCTCACAATACATTTGCATCTCACGGGCAAACTCTAAATATGTGTGGTTCCATGGCTTTCTCAAGTTCCGGAACTTCTGCCGGTACGCCTTTGGAACCAACTCGTAACTCCTCAATATAGCCCTTTTTACTTCATCATAATTCTTAGATTCATCCATGGACAATGCCAAATATGCTTGCTGAGCCTTCCCCCTAAGTACGCTCTGTAACAGAACAGCCCATTTCCCCTTAGGCCAGTTCTGATTCACAGCCACTTTCTCAAAATGGAGGAAGTACTTATCGACATCCATCTCCTCAAATAGAGGTACCAACTGGATCTCCTGACCAATCTTGAACCCCTCATTTGGGTTTGCTGCCCAGTCTCTTCCCTGCGATGCCTTTAACCTCTCCATTTCCAGCTCATGCTGCTTCTCTTTCTCTCTTTCCTCCCTCTACCTGTCAGCTTCTTCCTTCTCCCTTTCAGCCTCCATCTCCTTTATCCAGAGCTCATGCTCCCTCTTCTTTTCCTCCTCAGCCAACCTTAATTTTTCTATCTGTAACTGAACCTCACCATCGGCTGGTTTCCTCTCAGTGAACAGGTCCAATACATCCGATGGGAACACACCCTCGGATACATAATGCACAGCTATTGCTCTCTGTATGTCCAACTTTCTCATTGTTGATTTCACCGCCGAGAGATTTAATCGTTTAGCAACACTCACCAATTCCGCCTTCCTGGCATCCTCTAATGCCCCCGAAGTCGGGTCTTTTAAAAAATTGTCAATTTCCATCTCTGCTGGTTTACCATCTGGTTATCCGCACAATCAGATCAGATAAGGGACTTCTATCCCGATTCACTGGCCCCCCAATTTGGTAATCAAATCCCGGACGAGCCCCCAATTTGTTACGTACCCTGTAACTGGGTTTACAGAACAGCAGAGAGAGGAGAATCCGTTGGAGTCTGATGGTACCAAAAACTAAAGATGTTTATTAGTAAACTACACAATACAGTATCAAAAATGCAAATATACATATAAAACAGGTTAGCAATAACAAACAAAAGTGTAGGAATAATAAGAAGCAATAATAAACAAGCTCTATCAAGGTCTAGGGGTAAATGACTTGTCATAGAAGGGTATAAAGTTCAGTTCATGCGTGCTGAGGTAGTTATGGTTGTTGTGTTGTAATCGTTGGAGAGAGAGAGAGAGAGAGAGAGAGAGAGAGAGAGAGAGAGAGAGAGAGAGAGAGAGAGAGAGAGAGAGAGAGCAAGTGAGAGGTAACAGCTGCAGCAGGCAAACCTTCTGTTGCTTTCTTATACTGACATATCATTGTGATCATTCAGCTATGACCCCTCTGGTCTTCAGCTAGACTGTTCTTCTGTGGTGGACTCGTCACTCTGGCACGAGTGGACACACACACAAGTCCCCACCGATCTCCTGGTTCAGTCTTCAAAGCCCCCCACCTTTCTGTGGGTTCCCAACACTCAGTCAGTGTCCACTGGTGTGTCTGAAGGGTGTCTCCCCAGACCTGTCTTTTATCCCTACTAACGGGGTCTCAGCTATCAATCAACTCTGAATGACCATGTCCATCAAATCAGGCCACTCCTGCTGTCTCCTGAGGAATGTTAATGAGCAAAGTAAAGTCCTTGTAGTGAAAGGTAAATAATCCAGGAAGAGTCAAAATACAATAAATCATCAGTCTCTCTCTCCCTCTTATCTATAACAGATGTTCCTGCCTCTGTGCTTCATCTCTCTCTCTCATTAGCAGCAAAGCAACAGCAATAGTTCATTGTTCTCATGGGGCAGGGGAATGGTTAACTCTGCACCCCATTTTCCATCAGGTCTGTTCATCACTCATAACAGGGCTTACTTAGGAGTAGTCAGCATGGTATTGTTCATTAGACATCATATCTTACAAACTTTATTGAGTCTCTGGATGAAGTAATAAAGAAAGTTGTTGAAGGCAGTCCCATAGACTTGGTTAATAATGGACTTGAGTGAAGCCTTTGATAGGCTACACTGGAAGGTTTGATTGCACGGAATCCAGGGAGAGCTGCTTCATTGAATACACAATTGACTTGATGGTAGAGAGCAACTAGTGATGGTGGAAAATTGTTTCTTACATAAAAATGTTGGGCTAATGGGACAAGGGAGTAAAACAAGAAGGGAAGGAACTATGTTGACTCAACAGGATTGGGAATACTATGCTTAATTATTCTTTATATCTTGTTGGAAAACATTACTCTAGGTTGTGTAGTTTTGTCATCATTATGAACCAGCTGAACACATACTATTGCAGGGTGAAGCATTTAAGGTTGAAAGAAATCAAATACAGATTTGATTACAATCTTTGTGGCTGGATAGTTTTCATTTAAAACTTTATTAAGTTTTGGGAATTAATTTGATTTAATTAACATTATTGTCTTTCACTACTTACAATCTACAGGGCTTTTTGGGGTAATATAGAAGTAGTAAATGTTTTATTGCCCAATTTTCTACACCATACTCCAGTCCAGTTGGTAGTGGCAATACACCTTTAAGTTCGACTGCCAACCACCATTAAAAGTCAAAAGAAGAAGATTATTTCTTGAACTGGAAGCCGATGATTAGTGCTGTGCCTCAGAGGCTGCTGCTGGACTCATTGTTGTTTGTCAACTGTATTAAATGATTTGGATGAGAATGTACCAGGCATGGTTAGTAAGTTTGCAGATCATAATAAGATAGGTGCTATAGTGGAAGGTGAAAACATTATCAAAAATTACGGGGGAATCTTGATCAGCTGAGTAAATAGAATGACATATGGAGTTTAATTCCAATAAGCATAAATTGACATTTTGGAAAGTCATATCAAGGCAAGGCTTTCACAATGAATGGCAGGGCTCTAGTGAGTGTTGTAGAACACAGGGGTCTTTGGAATTGAAGTATATGGTTCCTTCAATATGAAATCGCAGTGTGCTTTTGGCACACTGGCCTTCATCAGTGAGTATAACACTTGGGAGTCATGGTGTGGTTGACTAGTGAGGCTGAACTTGGAATATGATGCTCACTTTTGGTCATACTGCTGTTGAAAAAATGTTATTAAACTGGAAAGAGTGTAGAAAATATTAACAGTACTGTGCAAAAGTCTTAGACACGTGAGATTTTTTATATGGTTTCAGATGGTTTGGCCTCCACACAGCCCTGATCTCAACATCATCAAGGCTGTCTGGGATTACTTGGAGAGACAGAAGCAAGCAAGATAACCAAAGTCTGCAGAAGAACTGTGGCAAGTTCTCCAAGATGCTTGGAACAACCTACCAGCCTATTTTCTTATAAAACTGCACAACAGCGTACCAAGGGAATTGACACAGTTTTAAAGGCAAAGGGTGGCTACACCAAGTATTGCTCTGATTTAGTTTGTTTAATATGTGCTGCTCTTTATATTAAGTTTTTTAACATTTAGAAACTCTTTAATTCATTATTTTTTGAAAGCATTGCTTTACAGACTTTTTTTTTACATATGCCTTATGAGAATGAGAATAGGTTGAGTGAACTCGGCCTTTTCTCCTTGGAGCGATGAAGGATGAGAGGTGACCTGATAGAGGTGTATAAGATGATGAGAGGCATTGATCGTGTGGATAGTCAGGGCTGAAATGGTTGCCACAAGAGGACACAGGTTTAAGGTGCTGGGGACTAGGTACAGAGGAGATGTTAGGGGTAAGTTTTTTACTCGGAGAGTGGTGAGTGCATGGAATGGGCTACAAGCAATGATGGTGGAGGCGGATACGATAGGGTCTTTTAAGAGGCTTGTAGATAGGTACATGGAGCTTAGTAATATAGAGGGTTATAGGTAAGCCTAGTAATTTCTAAGGAAGGGACAAGTTCGGCACAACTTTGTGGACCAAAAGGCCTGTATTGTGCTCTAGGTTTTCTATGTTTCTATGCCTAAGACTTTTGGACAGTACTCTACGTGGATGTTGCCAGGACTCCAGGCACTGAGAGGTTGTTTAGGTTAGGACTGTTTTCCTTGGAGCCTAGGGGATCATATAGAGGTGTATAAAATTCTGAGGGGCACAGTTGGGGTGAAAGCAATAAGGATTTTCCCCAAGGTTTGGCAATCAAGATTAATCACTGACCAAAATTAAATGGGGAGTAAGTATAGTGAGGGGGTAAGATTTAACAGGATCTTGTGAGGCTTCACTCGTCTTGGTGGCTTGTGGCTTGTGGCTGTGAACTTACGTTTGGGGACTCTGCAGTTTGATGTTTCATGTTGTGTGTGGGGTTTTTCTTTAAACGGGTTCTGTGGTGTTTGTTTTTTGTGGCTGCCTGCGAGAAGACAAATCACTGTAAACATACTTTGATAATAAATGTACTTTGAACTTTTACAAAGGCAATGGTATATATGTGAAATGAGCTGCCAGAGGAGGTGGTTGAGGCATACAATAACAATTTTTAAAAGACAATTGGACAGGTATTGAAAAAATTTAGAACATTATGAGCCAAAGACTTGCAAATGAGGCTAGATTACATGGGGCATTTTGGTTGTCATGGATTAGTTGGGCCACAGAGCCCATTCTCAAGCAGTATGCCTAAAATTCTAACCACAAGCCTTTCCTCTTGCTTTTCTGATTGTTGCTTTTATGCCCCACTGGTGTGAAAACTGTATATGGAGGCTTGGCTTAGGCCTACTCCAGCTGCTCTGGGAGGTTCTTGATGCAGTTGGCTTTCTCCTATGGTTTGCACGATGTGTTTTGTTCCCTTTCTCTCTCTCTCATTCTCTGCACAGTTGTTTCTGGTCTTTTTAAAATTGGGTTATTTGAGTTTCTTGCTCTGTGGCTGCCTAAACAGACAGATTACATGGTGTATAATGTATACATTCTTTGATAATAAATGTACTTTGAATCTTTGAATCTCTTCTACATAAGACCATAAGACATAGGAGCATAATTAGACCATTTGGCCCATCAAGTCTGCTCCATCATCCTTCCATGGTTGATTTATTATCCCTCTCAAACGCATTCTTCATAACCTTTGATGACCCGACTAATCAAGAGCACATCACCCTCTGGCTAGGCCTCTATAGCCATCTGTGACAATGACTTCCATAGATTTACTATCCTCTACCTAAAGAAATTCCTCCTCATCACTGTTCTAAATGGACGTCCTTCTATTCTAAGGATGAGCCCTCTGGTCCTAGATTCACCCACTATAGGAAACATCCTCTCCACAGCCACTCTATCTAGGCCTTTCAATACTCAATAGGTTTCAATTAGATCTCCCCTTGTTCTTCTAAGCTCCAATGAGCCATCAAAACTCCTTATACGTTAACCCTTTCATTCCTGGAATCATTCTCATGAACCTCTTCTGGACACTCTCCAACACCAACACATCTTTTCTTGGATAAGAAGCCCAGAACTCCAAGTGTGGCCTGACTAATGCCTTATAAAGCCTCAACATTACATTCTTACACTTATATTCCAGTCCTCTCAAAATCGATGCAAACATTGCATATGTCTTCCTTGCCACCAACTCATGGCACCACATGTTGCAATGTTTCAGCAGAGGTACAGGTAGTCTATTCATATTCCTGCTCTATACAGCTGAGGGGCTTTTAGTTGTTACACCCAAGTCTCAGAGACTATTAGGTGTCACCACATAGGCTTCTCCATGCACCCAAGCAGTGTTAGTCAGCTATCAGGATGTTACTCAGCAAGTACCATATTGACCAATAGATTACAATAGAGTGGTGTATGGAGATTGAGAAATGGTAAGTGTAAGCACAAACAGTCATCTCCACTTCCAACAACTTTTCACTGTTATCATTCTTATGCATTCCCACCTACACCAGTCTCACCACCCCCTGTTGGCCAGGGTTTCATGCATCCTATTGAAGATAGCTTTTAAAGTATGCAATCCCTAGTGAAGAATTGAAGAAATCCATGTCTTGGATATCCAGATTTGAAATTTTGTAGCTGGCCTTTCTTTTCATGGGTAACTGTACCAGGCAACAAGTCTATAGTGCACGGTGTTCTTTTCTCCATCTTTCTTTTATTTATTAGTTATTAGTGCATTCATAATTATTTTCCATGCAGCTGAATTGAAGACCACATGAGAGTGTGTTGTGTTGCGGATGGATGTCATTGACTTCAGGCACCAAGTAGACAAAGGATCCTCTTCCTCCCTACCAGAGACATAGAACACCTCCTGAAAATAGTGGAGAACTATGCACAAGAAAAGGAGGAGCTCAATAAAGAACAAGGCTCGTTATTTCCAATGTGTGTTTGTATATCGGCAGGTAGCAAGCTTTAGGTATCAAGACCTGTTTTTCAACATCTCCCCTTATGCTCACTCCACTTTTGTCCTTATGGAAGAGTAGATGAGAAAGCATGAAGGAAGTGAATTTGCTAATGATAGATGTGAACGTTTACCATGCAATTTTGCCTGAAAATGAGGTTGAATCAGAAATGAATTTCTTAAATCTGAATAAAGGCAACTACAAAGGCATGTGAGAATGGCAATCGGTAAACTCCATTAAAAAGATATGACACTAAAAGAAATCAATGCCTAACATTTAAAGATCTAGTGGATACTTCACAATTATTATGTATACCTTTAAGGCAATACAGTGACAGTCACAGCTATCAAGAGGAATTATGCACAGAATTACACAAAGGTTTATTATTTTACCTAAAAAGCATTAAACCTGGAGACTGGTAAACATTTCAGAATTCAGCTTTGGAGGATCAAGGCATTGATAAGGGAAGGAAATGCAGGATGCAAGAAAATACTGTCAACAAAGATAAAAACAGATTGTTACAATACCTGTGAGTAAGAGATAGAATAACTAATATTAATGTGGATTCCTTACAGACTGAAACAATGGTAAGTAAATTAGCGATATTAGATGGATAAGATAAAAACACAGTCCAAAACAAGAAAAACATGTGCATTTTTAAGGCCAGATTACATACGAGGTTGTTGCTGTTAACCTGCACCACAGGAGAGCTTACAAGGAGAGTTGCCACCAGAGTAACCTGGTAATTATTACAAATTACACCAGTAAT